>NW_020455510.1:1537521-1713505 GCF_003342845.1 Nothoprocta perdicaria
CGTCTTCTGCGGCGCCTGGGACGAGGCGGCCGAGCTGCGCGTCGAGCTCGAGGAGGCGCCCGGCGGCGCCGCCGCCACCGAGTGCTACGGCCTCGCCTGGACCCCGCTGCAGCCCGGCACCGCGCTCAAGGTAACGGCGCCCGCGCCGGGACGCGTGGGACGGAGCGGCGCCGTGCGGGAGAGCGCGGCCTCCGGGCGGGAAACGGTCCCACGTGGGGAAACGTTTCTTAGGAGCAGGTCTCTTTGTCACTGGAGATGCTGATGGAAAGATGCTGAAAACTAGGGTTGTTTTTCAGCCTGGATACTTTTTCCTCCATCAAAAATCACCTTTTGGTCAGATTTGGAGAAAAGGCAAAACTCTCAAAAATAAGGTTTATTTTTCTTCTTTTGCTGTTTTTTTTCCCCCCTACCTGAGTGCAGGCAGCCGAGCTGAAACCCTGCCCCGTGCTCGGGTGCCTCCAAGATTTCCACTTTAATAATTCAGCTTCACCTTTCCCTAGCCCTTGGGACATGTTTCCTCCCCAGTCCTGGAGCTCGGAGTCAGAAAACCRGGAAAAGCTGCTCCTCCGCGGTGCTTTACCCTGTGCTGGGGCTGTGCTTCTCTGGATGTGGCCAGGGGCTCTGATGGGAGCACCGCATCCTAGAGGAAGATGGGAGTTATTTTCAATTGATTTTCAGCATCTTCCCCCCAGTATCTCTAGCGATATAAAGCAGCTTGTTGATGTGCGCTGACGGGAAGGATTTTGATGGGAATTCTGTGGTGTTTTTTTTTCTCTCCCCACTTTTCCCCCTTGTTTTTTCATGCCGTTTTGCTGACGGCCCGGGGCGGCAGGACTGCTTCTCCATGGCCAACGTGTCGTGGTTCGGCGGCGGCGGCGTGCGTGCCCCGCGCTGGCCGCTCAACGGCGTCGACGCCGAGGCGCAGCCCTTCGTCATCAGCGACTTCAGYCACAATCCCGGCGGCTACGGGCCCGTGCTGGACGGCTACTTCCTGGGATCCACGGGTGAGAGAGCTGCCCTTCTTCCCTGCTCTCCCTGCGGATGCCATCCCGGAGGCTGGTGCAAAACTYGGGGTCGATGCGGTGCTGTGAGCCCCCGACCCTGCCCGTTTCTCGCCCCACGCACAAACCTCACTGCAGAAAGAGCAGGGAGAATCCCCGCTCCCACTCGGCCTTCCCGGGGCTTTGCCCACCGCCGGCCTGGGGCTGGCGAGCGCAGGCACGAGRCCTGTCACGGGGAGCGGATTAGAGCCACAGCGGAGACGAAATCCCAGGAGAGACCTCGGGGCGGAACGGCCCATCCCGCCCTGCGCGGGCCGAGGAGCGGGAAGGGCTGCCCGGCGCTGACCCCGCCGTTGTTCCCTGCGCGCCAGGCGTGACGGTGACGGTGGCGCCCGACGTGCCGCTCGTGCTCTCGGTGGAGAGCGACAGGCGCTTCTGCCTCGAGACGCCGGCGGGCGCCGCGCCGGCCCTGAGCTACCGCCTGTGCAGCAGCGCCGACGCGGCGGCCGCGCAGCGGCACGCGGCCGCCCGCCCCCCGCCGGCGCCGCGCCGCCCGCCCGACGCCGCCCTGCTGCGGTAAGGCCGCGTCCCCCCGCGCCCGCGTCCCCCCCCCCGCCCCCCGCCGGCGCCGCGCCGCCCGCCCGACGCCGCCCTGCTGCGGTAAGGCCGCGTCCCCCCGCGCCCGCGTCCCCCCGTGCCCGCGTCCCGGCACGCGGCAGCGCCGGCACCGACCCCGCGCTGCCGCCAGGTCGCCCCTGTGGCACTACGGCGGCCCCGACGGCTCGGCGGGCAGGGTCCAGCGGGGCCTGCGGGCCTTCTCCAGGCGGCTGCAGCGGCACCGGCTCGGCGACGGGCTCCTGGTGCTGGGCGAGCGCGGCGCGGCGGTGCTGGCCGAGGCGGCGCAGGAGGGCGGCGCGGACGCCTGGCAGCCCACGGCGCTGGCACCGCTGCAGCTCTCCGTCACGCTGTCCCCGTACGCCGCCGTGGCCTCGCCGCTCTTCCTGCGCTCGCTGCGCGACGGCACCGACGGCTACTGGCTCAGCCTGCGCCCRCGGCACGGCGCCCCGGTACGGCCCCGAGCACAAACCGGTGCAATCCAAAGCGGGCTGCGCTCCGGGCCGCGCTCGCAGTGACGTGTGTGTCCTGCTGCAGGTGCCGTTGCTGTCCCGCTGGAAGGGGCAGCTCGCGGCCCGCCTGGACGCCACAAGCGAGGCGGCCGCGGGCTGGCTGGCGGCGCGGGCCGAGCGCCTGCAGCGCGCGCTGGGCGCCCGGCACCTGGTGCTCGAGGGCGCCGAGGGCAACGCGTACGTGGAGCAGGGCGTGCGGCCGCCCGCGGCACTGCAGGGCGACGGCTACGCCGCCGCGCTCGCCAGCCTGGCCGCCGCGCTGGGCAACGGCACCGTGGTCACCGCCGGCGCCAGGTGGGTCCGCGGCGCTGCCCGCGGCAGCCGCCTCGCTCCGGCATCTCCCCTTCTCCCTCTGTGTGACTCTCACCCTCCTGCGTAGCTGCTATCGCTCCACGCTKTAATGCACCCGGTGCTGTCACCTTCCCAATGCGATCCATGGATTTGCAGGAGGAGGGTGTGAGCCCCGGCACCTTGGCCCAATCCCTGGACGCTCAGTCACTCCTGGCACAATAAAACGCCGCTTTCCAGGCGCATYGGGCAGTTTTGGAACCAATGCAAGGAGTTGACGTGCCCGTTTTCTTAAAGTGTCCTAGCGCACTGAAATACAGAAAATCTCTCCTCCTAGAGCACTTCCTGCCCCTGAGGGTGTATGTAAGCACATGTATGGCTGCATGTATAAGGGGTTTGCTCCCGTGCCGCCCAGGTCGAGTCACCTGCCGCTCTTCGTGCGGATGAGCCCGCTGCGCTCGGACTGGAGCCAYGGCGGCCTCAAGGGCCTCATCCCGGCCGCGCTGCACTTCAGCCTGCTGGGCTACAGCTTCYTCGTGCCCGACGCCGTGGGTGAGCGGCACCGCGGGCTGGGGGTGCCCCACGCGCGCCATGGGGGCGCCCCACACGCGGTGCAGCACTCAGCTCCCCGCGCCCGCAGGAGGGAGCCTGCMCCCGGAGCAGCTGCCGGAGCAGGAGCTCTACGTGCGCTGGCTGCAGATCGTCACCTTCCTGCCCGTGATGTCCTTCGGCACGCCGCCCTGGGCCTGCTGCGACGCCTGGGTGCGTGTCCCGTGATCCTCACGCGCGCTCCGGCCTCTCCAGGCCGGCAGCTTCACTTAAAGACGCGTGTGGCCGGGCAGTCCCAAGCCTGTGGGACGTATCTGCCAGGCCTGCTCGCCCTGGGGCGCCTGGCGTGATGCTGCAGTTCAGCACTGCAGGCCCTTGTCCCTTCCCACGAGGGACACATCTGCACACGTTTATTTATCCCTCTTCTCCCTTGGTGCCTGCGGTGCGGTCGGCTGGATGCAGGAATGGTCYGTGCGCTCTCCGTAGGTGCTGAACCTCACCAGGGAGTGCATCCGGAGGCACCGGGACTTTGTGGCTCCGCTCATTGTCAAATACACGCAGGAGTGGGTGGCGTGGGGCTACCCCATCTTCCGGCCCGTATGGTGGCTCAGCCCCACCGACCCAGCCGCCTTCGCTGTGGATGACGAGTTCCTCATCGGAGACGAGGTGAGGAGCTGCATGGGGATGCCCAGGTTGGATTCATGGGGAGCTGCTCYGTGTTTCGGCACAAGAGCCGCTTGGGATGGCAGAGTTTCTTTTCCAGCTCTGTGCAAGTGTGGATGGCTGTTGTACCAGGCTTTTCAATGCCCTCTATCCCCCTGCAGCCACAGGTGGCTCCAGYGGTGCTCTCAAACCAGGGTTTGCTCTGGAAAAGGTTGCTAAAGGACCAGCTTTCTGCTGGAAGGAGAGCTTGGCGTTTGGGCACTTGTGATGGTTGTACTTGTAGTTGTAAGCAAGCTAAAACTTCCATCCTTCCCCTAAAAGTCTTAATTCTGAGTCCTGGAAACCTTCCTCAGTTTCTAAAGTGAAATAGTTAATCAGGAACAAATATTGTCAGGATTTTAGAAGCTGTTCTTCTCTCTCTGTTTCCTGGGCGGTCATGTGGGGGAGAAGACCCCAGGACGCTCTGCCCATGAGGCAACTTGAGCTCTTCTCCCGTAAATCAGGCAACGAGAAGAGAGAGGTTCCGTGCGCGCAGGGGGCGCAGGGCAGCCGTGTCCCTTGGCTCCGGCGAGGCGCTGGCTGCCTTGCTCCGGAGCCGCCGCTTTCCAGGAGCCCGGCACGAGGAGGTGCCGGCCGCCCGGCGCTGGCGCTGCCTCCTCTTGGCCGCTTTCCTCTCGGCGCTCCGTGTTTTTCCCCCGTTTTGGCAGCTCTCCCCTCGGGCAGCCTGGAGAGGCCCTGCTCCCAGCGCCGCCGCCTCTGCCCCCGCGCAGGTCCTGGTGGCGCCGGTCACCGAGAGGGGCCGCACGGAGCGGGACGTCTTCCTGCCGGGCGAGGGCTGCCGCTGGGCGGACGCCAGCAGCGGCCGCGCGTTCCGCGGCGGCACCGTCCTCAGGAACTACTCGGCCGCCCTTGACCAGGTGCCCGTCTTCCTGAAGGCTTCCTAGACACGCAGGCCCCCGCGCTCTTCATCCGGGGACCGACTCACCCCCTTTGCACTTTTCCAAGAACTCCTTTGATTCTTTTTTTAAATTTTGACACAAACTGCTCGAATCTTCTGTTGTTTGCTATTATTCTAAAATAGCAAAGATGCACAGTAGGAGTTTTGGCACAAACGTGTGTCCCTGCAGCATGTCAGACCTTCTTTTCCTGGGATTTTCCCAGGGAAGTGTCAGTGTCTAAGCAGCACGGCTGGCATTTCCAGAGCCTTGGCACCCCAGGCAAGGATGCTTCTGTGAYCAGACCGCGGACTGCTCCGGATCCAGGTAAAGGAGCTGTGTCGACCTTCCCTCMCCGGGAAGGGGGAGCCCGGCTCGGATCCAGCCACCGGACCTGCTTTGGGTGCAGATGGAGGTTTTGGGGCCGTAACGGCAGCTCCAGCACAGCCACGGAGCCTGTGTAGCTGCTGGATCCTGAGGGATGCGTGCGGACATGTGGAAGTGCTAATGCTGTGGTCACTGATGTAAATGCAACTTAAAGGGTTGCTCCTCTGGATTTTGGTGTGCCCAGAGCTATTTGCTGCAGCCTTCCCCCCTGTTCACTCGCGCTGCCTGGGAAAGGGGCCATTTCCATGCTGTTCTGTGGCCTTTCCTCCTGRGAAGCGGTTCCGGAGCCCCCGGCAGGGAAGCAAATCCCTCCTCCCACGCGCCYTCCTGCTCCTGTGCCCTCGGGAAAGCCGGTGCCGCAGCCTCTGCCCACGCTAGGGACTTGCAGAGGGGAAATCGAGGAGCAGCTCACGTGCCCCCRCTCTTCCCAGTATATTAAGCTAAAGCATTGTGGATTTGTTAGGTGGGAAAAACACTCCGCGTGCGAGTTTGAGATCCACTGAATCGAGTGGGAATTAAATGTGCCCTGGGGTCGTCCCCTGAAGTGCCCCCCCCCTTTGCCTATTGATTGATAAACGCTTGCAATTTTTATTGAACATGTAGTAAAAAACAAAATRCTACCAGCACAAGCTCTTCTAATATTTATTCCTGTTTCTTTTAAGCACTTTATTTCACTTCGCTTCTGGTGCCGCTTCCTTTTTTTTCCCCTAAGCAACAGAGGGAGATGATTTTCCAGCCGTGTATCTAAATCTKGCAGACTGGCAGAATCGAAGCAAGGCAGTGATTTGGGCAGGCCCCATCCTAAGACAGAAGTTTTTGCAGTGTTCATGACCCGGGTGTTTCCATTGCTATGTAGATGGAAAGGCCCTGCCTCTCTTCCCCCTCCCTGAAAAATAACACTAAGCTGCTGCTCCAGGGCAGATTTTTAAGTGTTTTTTAACTGCTTTTAACTGCTTTTTAACTGTTGGCATACCTGAGAGCTGGGCTGATCGATCTTTTGCCTATGTAAATATTTTCTTGGGTATCCTGTCCTCGGAGTTTACACTTTTGCCTCTTTTTTTTTTTCCCCCCCCTTTTGTTGATTCAGGGCATGGGGAAGGGCAGCTGCTTTGCAGGAAAACTGTCCCCAAACTTTGTCCCCGTCAACAAGGAGATGTTGTGCTCCACTTTCCAGGGATGGATATCCGCCAGGATGCCGCGGGATCCGGTGAGAGGACGGTGGCCAGCTGGGCCACAGGTCTGCCCGGCGATGGCCAAATGCCCRGCAGGTGCCAGGACTTCCTGGTGCAATTCCCTGGGGACAGAGATCCCATTGCACTGCATGAGCCCAGGGTGCCTCTTCTCCTTTTAACTAAAAGGGGAAAAAGTTCCCTGTGTTATGATGGTGTTTGGTGAGAAAGGGGAGCTGCATCTTTGGCCCTGCAAGGGTTTATAGGGATTTTTGCCCCGTTGGCAATAGGGAGCCAATGCCAAAGGGGGTCCGAGGTCCCTTCTTGTCCCTGCAATGTTTTTGCCAGCGGCTCTTTGCCTGGAGTTAAGGATGGGAAGTCCCACGCACCAAATAGGGCATTTTCCAACTGCCCTTGTCCCGCGGCTCACCCACTATCAGTTTTCAGCCTGCAAGCATTCGGAATCCGGCAGTATCCCGGGCTATCCGGCASTATCCCGGGCTATCCGGCAGTGTCCACGCGCTGCACGAGGTATCTGCCCTCGCGTGGGGTGGGCTGTCCCAGGGCAGCGCCGGCCGCGGTGCCCTCGCCGCGACCGGCCCGCGAGCGCCGAGCTGGGCAGCGGGGCCTGGGCTCGCCTGCCGGCCGCTTCGCCCTGAAACACAAGGAAAACGCCACAAAAAAGGTAAGCGGAGAGCAGCCCGAGACCTGCTGAGGTCTGGGCAGCCACCCAGTGATGGGTTTGGGCTTTTGGATCGGGAGTGAGGAGAGTATTTCTGGGAAGACTCGGGTATTTCCAGGCTGTGGCTGTCGCCTGCTCTGCCGCTCCTCCTGCTCTGGTGTCCGTCAGCCTCCTGGGTTGGAMAAGCCTTGGCCTGCAGGAGCGTCCCGGCCCGCTGGGCGCCTGGGCCGGGGTCACGGGCCATCCCTGTGCCATAACCGGCCCGTTTTTGGGACACGATGGGTCCTGAAGATTACCTGGTGGTGACATGTAGTGGAGCAGTGCATTTCTATGTATCTAGTGCCAGGGGGGCACCAAGAACCGCAGGGCCGCGGGACTGTTTCTTGCCCGTCCCCCCTGCTAGGAGGCTGGGAGGTTGTGGAGGTCCCGCGTTGCTGGGATGGCCCCGTCAGGGCCGTGGCTGGAGCCTGCGGAAGCAGCCACGTGGCAAAGGGAGACACAGAAAGTAAACACCTGGCAGAGGTAGATATGAAAAGTAAACAGTCACTGCGGAGGGCGGCTGCCAGAACAGTGCCTGCTTTCACACTGGTGCGTTTGGGGACGACTCCTTGGATGGAAGGTCTGAAAACACCAGCGAGCAGGAAGGAGGCCGCGTCCAGGCGGGGACGTCTTGTGGGAAGCCCTGTCACTCCCCGTCCCCACGTCCCGAAGTTCAGGAGGCTCCAAGGCCCCTCGTGCCTTCATCCTGGCTCTGTGGGAGCCGGGCCGCATCGCCGGCCCCTCCTCGCGCCGCGGGCGCCAGCAGGATGTCCCGGGAGCACCGGGAGCGAAGGCCCCTCGTGCCTTCATCCTGGCTCTGTGGGAGCCGGGCCGCATCGCCGGCCCCTCCTCGCGCCGCGGGCGCCAGCAGGATGTCCCGGGAGCACCGGGAGCGCCAGGGCTGCGGTGACGGGACCGCACGGAGCTCGCGCCTCCGGCGGCGCCAGGGTCCGCGCCGGGCGCTCCCGGCTCCCTCGGGAAGGGCTCCCGCCGCCTGTCTGCTCCCGCCACCGCCCTGCTCTGCCGGGCAGACCCAAAGGTGTCCGGAGCGCCGCAAGGCGCAGTCGTGCGGGAGCCCTGCGGCAAGAGCCGCCCAGGCCGTGTGGGGATCCATGGGGCATCTGTGGGATCCACGTTGGGATCCACGTTGGGATCTATGTTGGGATCCCAGCGCCCAGGGGTGGCCTGGAGCCTGAGGGACTGCGGGGACAGCGCYGGAAAGCTGGTGTTAGGGTCCCAGTCCCATTTCCATAGGCGTCCGGCTACATCTGCAGGAAGCCCGGGAGAACCATGCGCTGTCCTCACCAAAGCTCCTCCTGCTGGGATCCCATGCGCAGGGAGAGGGCTGCAGACCTCGGAGCTTTGCACTGAGCTCRCTTTGCAAAAGCAGGAGGATCAGAAACAATTTAAACAAAATCCAGGCATTTTATTCTATTTTTGAAGGCCCTCGAGCTCCGTGCGCCACAAGCCCGGCTTTTGGCAACTCAGGGCGCTTCGAGGGCAAGATCAGAGAGTTTCGCTGTGAGCGGGAACGTGTGGAAAGCGTCTCTCCTTAGCAGTTATATTAGCACTTAGAGGGAATGAATCCTGAAGCGCTGAGATTTCCGCGGCCCCCTTTAGCGACGGCCACACGAGGGCAGTAAGGCTTATTTCTCTGAGGCTCAACAAGGGCCCCAAAACACACTTTGCTCCAGCCATGAGGCCTCTGTGTGCTGCAGTGCCCGGGAATGCTGCTTTTCTCCTTTATCTGTGTTTTTAACCATTTTGAGAGCTTGGTTTTCGGGGGGAGSTGCTACCCAAGTCCCTTCTCTCACCCCATGCACCACCTCGCCAGGAAGCGCTGGGACTCCCTGGCACYGCGTTCCAGGTACTCCCGGTGCCGCCGACTCGCTCTTCCCAGCCCGTTCCTCCCACGGCATTTCCGTCCCTCGCTGAGCTGCAAGGACACGTTTACGTGCGTGATGCCCTGATCCTGCAGCGGGTCGTCCCTGCGGCTCGAGGCCCGTTCCCTTCCCAGCRCGGATGCAGGGAAGGCCGATCCCATCCCTGCAGGAAGCGCGGGCGAAGGCTGCAGCATGCAGGCCGTGCCGTTTGGCAGCTGCAGTTCCTCCAGCCGCCCTTTCTTAGGGATCAACCTGACGTATCTGGCTTACGTAGGGAGCGGAGCTACCTGTAGATCCATAMGGCGCTCACAAAGTCCTCTCTGTTGTTTCCCCTTTGCAAAACACGCGGGCRGTTGGTGCCTGCGTTCGCCCCTCTTATCTGCCCTCTTTCGGCGGCTGGGACGTGTGTTTTAGATACGTGTGGGGAGAAGCTGTGCCTGGACCGCCAAGCGGGGCCGATCCCCGCGGACGAGCTGTGGGCCAYGAACAGGGACAAGGTCCGCGGGATGCTCCTGGCCAGCGCGCAGGACTCAGCCCATCCGCTCGGGCTCCGCTCCCTTTGCCTCCAGCTGCCCAACTCGATAGCGGCCTAAGTCAAACGTTGGTAAATAGGCCAGGAAAACGTTCTGCTTTCTGGCTGTAGTTGTTTTTGGAAGTTTACTAAGCAGAGTAGGACAGTGAAACGAGGCTAAATACTTCCGTTTCTGCAGAAATACCAACAGTGTTAKGGAGGGAGCCCCAAACCTGCTTGTGTCTGGGTGATGGGTGCCACAAGCTTCACTGCTTTCTGCTCCAAKCACGAATCGCTTTTCTCCAGCCTTGTTTGGAGTAGATTAACCTTGTATTGAGTCGATGGACTGATGTGTTCAGGAAATATTGAATTATAAAAATATGAATGTAATGCATTTTTCCAATTAAGCAGGCAGGAAAGCACAGCAGGACAAATTGTCCTTTCTGAAAGGAGCTTCCTCATGCAAGGAGGAAAATAAACCCCAAGAGCAGAACAGGACAAAATAACCAAACCAGCTTCCCAACGGGTCTGCTCTCTCTTGTCCCTGCCACTCGCTGCTGTTTTTCCCTCTTCTTACGCACTCAGCACTCTGTTCCACCCAAGCTGTTGGGGCTACAGAAGTTAAAGGAAACACACTGCAAATAAACTGCCTTTTATTACAGCCAAAGATAGGGAAAGATAAGGAAATTCAACAGCAAAGGTACAAAGGTAGAGGGCAATTGTACGCGTTTGCTCAGCTTCTCCTGAAGATGAGACTTGCAAACACTGCAAATCTAGCCCCGGGGCTGTGGAAATCTCTTGTTTATGCATTACACGTTGGAAAACAAGGCTGTGGCATTGAGTTCGTTCTGCAGCCTGTTTATGGAAACCTACAGGCACGGAGAGGTTTACTTTGGTGTGGATATTATAATGAAAAGGAGCTCTCTTTGGGGGGTTTGCATATTGGGGATGTTGTCCTCTCCCCTGACTCCGTGGCTGGGGAACGGCTGGCAAACGGCTGCAGTTAGAGAGCTGCAATTACAGCGCTGGCTGCTCAGCACCTTCTCCGGGACACTTCGGAAGTGGGGCTGGCGATGGGGCCCAAGAGAAGACGGACGAGCAGGTTTTGATGCAGGTTTCTCGTGGCTACCAGGAGASTTTCTGAAAGGGCAAGAAAGTCAGAGAGAGCCAGGCAAAGAGCGGAGTATTAGAAACCAGACAAAACGCTCACAAGCGGCGAATGCCGTGGCGCTCTGGGCCCTGTGCGGGTGACGAACACCCAAACGGTTCTGCTTCCTCTCACAGGCAGAGCCTTTTTGCCCCACAGAGGGAGAATCTCCACAGTACAAACCCTTCAAATTTTGCTTGGCATGGGAATCTATTAAAGGAAATCATACTATCAGTTTGTGAGTAAATACGAGTCTTTGAGTGGCAGATTTGTTATTGGTTCGGGTTATTTGAAATGTTCTCCAAGCACATGTAGCAATGTCTTTCCAAACGCGTCTGCCTGCCCCTCCAGTCTCAATAAACGCGACGTCTCCCCTTTGCTGGAAAGGATGGTGTGCATTCCCGGGCCAGAGGGATTTCTTTCCACCAGGGCTCTGCGGAGTTTAGGGAGCGTCCGGAGCACGGCTGCTCTCGGGTCTCCGGTTGCAACATTCACCGCAGCCTCTGCCAGGAGGCAGGGTTGGATTTTTCACTTGTTCCCTTACCTTACACAACCTCCCGCTGCACGTTTTCCTCCCAAAGCTTGGCCGGGCTCCATTTCTGCTGCTGTCAATACGTGGCTAGGTACAGGCAGTGAGGCTGGAAGTGCTGCCCTTCCTACCCGGGACATGGTCCATCTTCTGGCCGCCGGGATAGGATCAGCAGATCCAGCTTCCTCACAGTGCGACCACGAAGGTCAGAGCCAGAGGTCGTAAATAAGCCGGTGTTGGGGGAAAATAACTGAAACAACAGAAATGGAAAGAATGAAAAGCAGTTTTAAATGCCAGTGTGGYGGGAAGGTCTCAAATATCCATTTTAAGCTTTGGAAGGGCACAAGGGCCTGGTTGTCTCCAYGCGTAACCCGCAAGCTGGAGAGCTCAGGCAGCCGGGGGCGCTTTGGGATCCGGCTCTCCCTGGAGCTGTTCCTACCAGAGAGGCTCTCGGCTCCTGTTTGCCGGGAGGGGGAACCTCCCTGGCCSTGGTCCAGAAGGGCCGTCGCACCCGCTCGCCACGGACAGGCTGTGCTGTTTGGTTTGCTCTTCAACACGTGTGCATAAACAGATGGGCAGATAGTGCACTCCCTGGAACATGGTGTTTTTAGCGCGCACATCTCACCCCAGCTCTGCGGGGATCTTCTGCCAAATCTTCTCTTCACATCCGCAGTGTCGTGATTATCAATCCAACCCTTCCTGAAAGAAATGCCGACGTTTTGGTGGTCAGTGGCACGTTGCTCCCCCGCTCGTGGTCTGTGGTGCTTCAAAGCTTTGTCAGGCTGAGAAGTGACCACTGGTTATTGTCCATGAGGAGTGACCACTGGTTATTGTCCATGAGGAGTGACCATTAGTTATTGTCCGTGAGGAGTGACCACTGGTTATTGTCCATGAAGAGTGACCATTTGTTATTGTCCATGAGGAGTGGCCATTGGTTATTATCCATGAGGAGTGGCCATTGGCTATTGTCCGTGCCCATGGGATGCAGAGGGTCCCCGCATGGGTTGTGGCAGCCGGATCCCATGTGGGGAGGTCGGGTGGGTTTTGCCCTCTGAGAAGCTGGGATTGTGCTGCCATTCCCAATGCTGCCATTCCCAACTCAGTAACGTGTTCCTTAGTGGCTAACGGGTGTCTATAAGCATTCATGTCCCAAGGAGGCTGTAAATCCTGGCTTGTTTGATGGCCTAAAGCATGGGTCTAGAGCAGGGCAAAACACAACCCATCACCTTTCTCCACCTTTCTCTGCTGAAATATCGGTTGCATTTCAGCTGCATCCCCGTGGGAACGTGCTTCGGGATGACGAGGGATCAGGTGGGATCGCGGTCTGCGTTTCTCGAGGCCCGGCTGATCCAGCAGCTCCCCGGTTCCTCACGGGCGCCGCGCCGGGGCTGGCGCGGCTGACGCAAGGGCTGGGGACACCACGGTGGTCTCACACACCCGAAAAGGAGAGCGTGTCCCGGGACACGGGCTCTTCTCGGGAGCGGGACCTGGTGCGGCRGCTCCGCGGAGCCCCGTCCGTGGGGACCCTGACCCTGGCCTCGGCTCGCCCCACGGCCGCGGCCTCCTCCCGCCATCCGGCTGAGCCGGCGCCGTCACCGGAGCCGCCCCGCGCGCCGTGCGGGAACGCTGCCCGGCCTCGAGGGCACTGCCCCGCTGGCCTCGCTTTCCTCCTGGTTTCGCCTTGCCCGGGCCTTTGTTCCCAACTTCGGGGCACGTCCCGACTGCCGGCAACTTGCTCTGTCGCTCGGGTGGGTGACAGCGCGTGGGCGCTGAGTTCCCCGCGGTCGCGTCCTGACTGTGAAATGGAGCCTTTCATCTACGGATACATGACGATAACGCGATGGAGGAAAAAGGAACGGTCTTGGTTCTGTTTCAGACGAAAGGGCAGCGATTTTCCGACTCGCCAGCAAACCGAGAAAACATCTGCCTGGCAGCCGAGGCAGCGCTCAGCAATTCCGTGCTCCGAAGGCCCGGAACAACCCGGGCTCCGTAAGCRGAATAATCCAGTTTCAGGACATCAAAGGGAAAAGCTCATCTTTATTAAAACTGCTTGATTCGAGTAACATGGAAACTGCATTAATTCTGAGAAAGACAAACAAAACCCACACAATTACATGGGGAATAGTTATGTTTCTAAATTGGAGCCAGACTTCAGCTTTTACATTGTGCTTCTACATTGTTGGAATCTGTCTGCGTTGATAGCTTCTAGCATTGTTAGTGCTTTGGCATTGCTAGAATCTGTCCAAAAGCAGACAAAAGTAAGAACAATGAAAGAAAGGCACCCTAGGTAAGGAACACTGCTGCAAACGCGGCATGTGCAGAAGCCAAGAAGGCTTGAGGGACTGGGAGAAGCTGCGGATCGTTTAAGAGCTACGTAAACACTGAAGCCCGAATGACTTCAGTCTGCCCAGGCAAAGACTAACGTGGCCTTTCATTGATTATTTCAGTTTCTTTGGATTGCAAGGATCGGAATGGATTCCTAATGTGCCGGCCACGTCCTTACAGAGCTGGGTACCTGGGGTCTTTCCTGATGGCACCAAGTCTTTAGAAAGCAGAAATTTGTTCATTATTGAGAGGGAAAAAAAGGAAATGTTTCCGAGCGTCGGGCTGCTTGTGGGTTAAYGGGTGAGCAGAGCTGGGTGTCGCGGGCCGTCCGGAGTGTCGGGTTGGTGTTTGCCAGCCCCGCAGCGCCCGGTCGGGCTTTCGGCTTGGTCACAGCCTCGTGGGATGCAGCTCTGCTCACGTCTCCACCAGGCCCGGCTGCGGGGCGCCGACGGTCGCAGCCAAGCGAGCTCTCCGTCGAGATCCCAGTCCACRCCAGCGTGCACAATGGCTTGGGGAACTCAGCGGAGAGCCCCAAGGCCACCCGCTTCCAGGCAGCTCCCCGCAATCACCGGGAGCTGAGGAAGCTGGTGGGGCCGGGGACACGAGGGAGACTCCCTGCGGGATGCGCTGTGGCCACACGGGGTTGATATTCCCAGCATTTCACGGGCGAGCAGTATCTGCGAGGGTAAAACGCGTAGCGCGACCTCGAAGATGGCATTTTCTTTGTAAGCTTCGTGCAGGACACGTGCAGGCCAAGGGAGGGGGAAGCATGTGGTGCTTCTCCTAACTGTTCCGAGCAGTCAGGCACACCGGGGCTAAACACACAACCACACGGATGCTGCTGGATGCAGAGGCGTGTCTAGGCTTGCATTATCCCGTCTGTTCGGCGTTTCCGGCCCTGTCCGGGAGCGGCGGCGGTTCCAGGCTCCGCGCTCCTGCCCCACTGCCCCCCGCACCCGGGGCCGCCCTCCCTGACGCCCCCGCGCCGCGCTCCGCCATGACACCCCCTCCTTCCCCCGCCAACGGCTCCGCGAGGCCCCGCCCCTTCCCCGCCCCCGCCTATGGGCCCCGCCCCCGCGCAGCGGAGGCCACGCCCCCTACGAGGCGGCAGCCAATAGGGGCGCGCGCGGCTCTGGCGCGGGGCGGCGGCGCGCGCCGCACTCGCGTCCCGACCGTTGCCGGCGCCGCTGCCGCGTCGTCGCGCCCCGGAGCCGGTGAGCGGCGGCAACGGTCGCCCCTGCGGGAGGGGAGGGGAGGGGAGGGGAGGGGAGGCGGTGGCGGAGCCGCGGGCTTTCCGAAGCCGCCGCGACCTCCTCCAGCCCGCGCGGGGTGGGCGGCACCGCGCGGGCGTTGGGGGTTCGCCGGGGCAGCTGGTGCGGGAGGCGGCTGCGGGCTCCGCGTCTTGCCTTCTCTGTTGTGGTTATTTTATTGCGGCCTTCCTATCTCGAAAGCTGCGTTTTTAGGTAGGAAAATGGAACCGACATGTCAGCTTCAGCGCTGCAGCGGGAAGGGCATCTTTGGGAAGGGAGGCCTGTAAAGCAAGGTCAAGTTAAATACTTGAAGTCCAAATCGGCGGTTCCCAGCCCGGGGCGGCCGCTCCCTTTGGAGCTCCGCAGTCCGTAGGAGGTTGTAGGAAGCCGCTCACTTCCTTGCGGCGCAGCCTGGGCAGGAACAGCGAAGATGTGCTCACTCGTGTCCTCACCCTGCCCTTCTTCCCGAACGCAGCGGGGTTTTCCCGGGACCTCTTGAGTAACCGCTTCTCTTTCTTCTTATTATTTTTGGAGTACCTCCCTGACAAAAAATACTAAAAGAAAAAAAAAAAAAGTTGGGAAATTGCGACTCGTTATGAGTGAGAGCGGTAACAGGAAGCTGTGTTGCAAGAGCAACTTGAGGGCCCCCTTTTTCAGGGCGTGTTTTTGCCGTTCCTGCCGCCGTGGCCTCCCGCTGTCCCCGCGCGCTGCGGCGGCGCGACCTTTCCCCTACTTCCCGCCGCGGTCACGTGGCGGCGCGCGCGCCCGGCGGCCGTTGGGAAGGGCGGGGCGGCCCAACGGACGCGCCCTGCGGGGGGGGGGGGACCTGTCCCCAAGGGGGCACGGGCGAATATTCATTTATTTATTCCATTCTTTGGCCATTTATTTATTTACCGCTTTCTTTGGAGCCACCGGCGGGTGGCCGGGCTCCTGCCAGGAAGTCTGCCTGGCCTCCTGCTGCGTGTGGAGAGGATGGGATGGGGGAACGGGGAAAGGCGCCTWGAATTAAAAGGTGACCTAGGTCGCCTAAAATATTTATGTAAAATAGTTAAAAAAATACCATGCAAAGCTCTGTTTGTTTTCCTTGTACTTCACAAAGACATTGCTCCTGTGGTCTGACTCACTGTGTCCAAGCCCAAATCTCCAGACGTTAAGGGGAACTAGATCTAAACAGTTGGAAGGCAGGTCTCTCTCTCTCTCTCTCTCTCTCTCCTGTCGGGGTTAACCTTTTGAAAGGCCGATTTAAAGGCTGGTGAAATGTTTGGCTGTGGCTCTGCAGCTGCCCAGCCTGGCAGGTATGGTAAATAATGGGCGCAGGTTGCTGCGAGAGCCGTGCGTTTTGCCTGCCTTGAGTCAGCAGACACTGTGGTCCGTGCTTTAGGGCTATTGAGTCCTGGGAAAACGGGCACCTGGCATGTCGGGTCGAAGTGCTGCCAATCTAGAAATATTACTGTGGAAAAGGAGGTAAAAGCCATAATTCTCCTTTACTGTGTGCGTGTAGAAGTAATTTGTGCAAAGGGAGAGAAAACTGGTAACATTACAGGAATCTCAGTGCCCCAGGTGTGTCTTTTATAACAGCAGTTAAAAAAAGTAACAGCCTAGAGCCTAATTTGGAGGTGTTTTTTTTTCCCTCTGCATAGCACCATAGCTGTGTAGTGCTTTGTGCTTGTGTCTTACTCAGCAGGATTATTCTGAATTTCTAGAAGGTCAGAAGAGATGCCTCWTGCATGGATTTGTGCAGTGTAACATGCATTGAAATACAGGCTAGAATAATATCCCCCAAAATCTAGGAAGAGTACAGTATGCCCTACTCTGTGTTTAGCAAGGAAATTGGTAAGTAATATGACATCTGTAAAAGTTTCTGCTTTGGATGACAGCCATAGAGCATGTCAGTGTTTTAGAGGTTAGTAATCTTTTGTGTTAAGCCAGTAATTAAAGCTCTGCAATAAACTGTCCTTTCTACACTCCTTTTTTGCCGAGGGTCTCCAGTCTGATCCGGTGTGGGAAGATAGCTTGCTCTCCAGGCCTTTCTGCCTGAGGTGCCGATGAAAGCAGGCTGTCTGGGAACATTCCTCTGTCGAGAAATCTTTATGGGATCTGTGTCGGCTGTAAGGAAGCTTCAAGCCTGAAGGCCAGGGATTGTGTTTGAATGTCTTAATCTGCAAGCTGAAAGCAGTCAACCTATCTAGCTTTGAAGATCACCTTGCTTACTACTCCAGTGTTCTAGAAAATAACTGAGATGGTTTTTTTTAACCCCCCCCCCCTTTTTTTTTTTTTAACTGTCTCTGACTTGTTAAATGAAAACGGACCAATCCAGAGGGTACATTCATCCAGTGTGGTTGAAAATACTGTTTCAAGACTACTTTTTGTAGCTATTCTCTGGCAGCAACTTTTCTTAAACTGTTCTGGTTCTTGATCCAGTTCCTCTAGACAGTTAAAAGCTGGGTGTGGATCCGAACTTAACCTGTTTTCTCTTGACTTTCTCTTTCAGAGCTGCCACAGAGAGCTTCTGTTGCTGTGGTTGAATGGATGCTAGCAGTTAATAGTGTTGGAATGAGCCTGCCTCTTACCGTGCTAACCTGAAGCTCAAGGTTCCGGCCGCGGTCAGTGAGATTCAGGGGAGGCTGTTTCCGTGCGACAAGAACAACACCCCAGCACTCGAGAGGAAGACAGAGCTGTGCAGGTATGTGTGTGTTACYTTCACTCTCTCTGCCTGTGGGAGACTGGGATTTCTGTTTTCATCTCTTTCTTTCCTGGTGCACCTGCTGCCTTATCTTACCCTTTGCACTGTTCCTTTTCACCCTCCCCAAAGATTCCAACAGAAATCCCTGCAGCAGGTATCTACTATCCATTCGCATGTGATCTTGGAAAACTGCTGAGGACAGGACACAAGCCGATAGCCTGTTCCTGTGGTTTTCCCAGTGGGACAGCGAGTCCCTGCAAGCTGTTCGGACATTGGCTGCCTGCTGCGGATGAGGTTTATAAGTAGGACCCACTGTTGCTGTGCCTGGAGAAATAGGTTTTATTCTCTTCAGTTTGTCTTGAGCCAGAACACTACACATTTTTAGATACAAGTAACTTAAAATACTATGCTTCCAAGGGACCACTGCTCTTAGCTGTAGGGGAATTTGGGTCTACTAATGTGACTTTGAGGACCTTCTGAGAGAGACCTCTCGCATAAGAGGTCTCATCATATGCACGTTTTGGGGAACTGGAACCTATTATATTTTCCATTGCATGAGAACCTGTCAGTTTAATTTCATCCRAAGTGAATGGTAATTGGTTGAATTAATTCAAATTTTAAAGGTAAGTGATTGTTTTCTATTAATGTTTATACCATAGCCCTTAGGTTCACCTATGTCAATGTAAGTTCTCATTCATATGAGTGTTTACTTGACCTTGTTTCTTTCAGGCTTCTTGTTATGAATTGGTGCACCTGTAGCCTTATTAGAATATAGTTAATTATTGTAAAGTGAATTAAAGTCTTATCTTTTTGATAAGACTTGAACAGCAATGATCAGCCTGTCCCTTTATAAGCTGAATAGCATGATTAGATATTACTGAAGGTTAGTACGCAAGGAAGCTGTTTTGAAATAGGAATTCTTCAGAGAAATATGTCTGGTTAATCTTTATAGTAAGTTCAGAAATCAGTGACTTCAGAATGTCACATGACCTGTGAATAAGCCATCCACTCTTTCTGAGGCTCTAGTGTCTTGTTTTGAAGAAATTTAGAATATGTTGCAAAAAGGTCATATTGGCTAGTAAAATACTCAATAGAGAGGTGTTTTTCAAGGCATCTATTTTAGTATTTGAACTAGATATATTTCCTACTATTTTCTAAAGATTTTGTGGCTCAAACCTCGGTTTTCCTTTGAAAGGCATCGTGACCTTTTTGGAAAGTTATGTGTCAATATATGAAATTGTAAATGGCTTTTTTTGCCTTTTTAATTAAATTGTATGGTTCTACTTTGAATTTAATTGTATTCAGCTGTGCATCAAAGGAGCCCCAGATACATGTGAATAAAAGACTTATTTATTGACACCCTTAATCATGTTTGGTTAGGTTACCTTTCTTGGAAATGAAAATTCTGCTGTAGTGCTAGAGGGTAGATTGTGTCGGGCAGAAGTGGGGAGCACAGATGTAAGAGCAGGTGAGACCTTGAGTTGTTGAGTCAGTGCTGAACATTGCTGTAGTGAGTGACTCTATTGCATTCATAGCAAGCTGAAAATGCTGCTAAAATCTCTCTGATTTTCTTGTCAAAGTAACAGTCTGCATTATCAATAGGAACTGTACCGGTTCCCTCATCATTTGGTGTAGTGTAAGTGGCATTTCAGGACAGCTCTTGAAATTTGCCTGCTACCTTAAGACTAGCTGACTTGCTGGACAACACAGTGCTTAAAATACACATGTGCAAAATCTTAATTTCTTTATCTTCCAAGCTAATGATATGTTATTCCTGGGCACTGAAAACCTATTTTTCTTGAATGTTTGCTGCCAATTTGACTTCTAAGTTGTGCAGTTCTTTGCACTGTTTTCTTGATGTACTGAGTTTATATGTTTTTTGAAGCAGTTCTAATACAACATCTTTGATATTGCATTACAAGAAGAATGTCTTGATATGTTTACAATTAGAACTTTTTTTTTGTGTTTATATGCAGCATGAGCAGTGCTAATCATGACTTGGGAGTTTTATTCTGGATCTGCATGTAATTTTTTTACAAGTATTGATGAGTGGAGTCAATGTCTATTGTTTTTGTTCCCTTGATGGCATTTAGGATTTTGGGAGTGTCCAAATACATTTGTTTCCTTTTTTCTTCTATAGGGATAATTTTCCTTCTGAAGCCATTATTGAAATACTAAACTTTGTATTTTTCCACATCTTCAAAGGTATTCCTCCATCACTTGTTTTAACATTGTTTCTTTTCTGCTGAAATGATATGCCCAGTATATGGGAGTGTTAAATACAGTGTTTGCTATAATGAAGAAAGGTCTTCTGTTTTGTGGTGTAAATGGTGCTTGTATTCTTCTCATTGGTTTGGGAAGTTCAGCTGTTTTAACACCAGGACACCAGGTTTCCCTTTACTAAAGGGGTGTGTGTGTGTGTGTGTGTGTGTGTGTGTGTGTGTGTGTATTTTATATATATTCCAGCAGACTCTGCAGTGGTAAATCTGCAGGTTGGACTCTTTTCCTCCTTTCTTTTTTCTCTTGTGTCCCAAGCCTTGAAATAAGTTTTGTACTAGTATTTTTGCACCAAACAGCTGGGAGGGTGTTAAATTGACAAACTTCAAATACTGTGGAGATTTCAGGCAGATGAAGACATACTTAGCAAATCTTGCATATGAAACTATCAAATATTTTTTGTTTGTCTCCACTTATTCTCGTTAGAATGAGAAGAGATCCTGATGTTTGGTATGATATTCTTGATACTTTTTGGTAACCCTTGTTACACAAGGGTTTAAACCTTTGTTTTACCTTCAATTTACACCCACTTCTGAGATCACTTTTTGGAGCATTAAGTTACCATGAAACTGCAGTTGGTGTCAAAGTGGAAGTGAACTATCATACTAGGAAGATATTTTTGGATGCTGGCACTGTCTTTGTGCTTCAGAACATGTCACTTTGTTGCCAGAAAATGTCTAGGCAAAATCCTCTGCCAGGAGTGTCATTGCTTGTGTGCCTCTGGGTAGGGACCACTGGAAGTTTGCACTGACAGAGGAGCATCAATAACAGAAATCTAAAGGGAAACTTGACACAGTGCATTAAAAGTCATAGATGCTTTCTCAGTCTTTGGAATTACCTTGCCCTTAATTTAGTTCTGGTGTGAAAACAACAGATTTGAACATAAACAATTATTGACTTAAACAGTTATTGAACATAAACAATTATTGTTGCTATTTATGCCTAATTTTGGTTTTTTTTTTATGAAAGTGGAAAATGCAAATTTCTGTAGGAATAAGAGGGTTACAAAACAGGCAAGAAGAAATACTTGATCACTGTCTTCTACAAAGATTCAGCAGAAGTGTTTTAGTGTTTTTTTCTAGTACTGGCTTTAATTTTGCTTGGTCTGTCTCTTGGAAGTCAGTAGTGTATTTGAAGAGGCTAAAATATTCTAGGAAGTGAAGATACCAGTGACTTGGGAAAGAAGAAGAAAGAGGTTTCTGCATTTGTTTCTTTCTGAAAGCTCTAGCCAGGTCAGCTCCTAGAGAGGGAGATTTAATTGGTTTCCTTCCTTAAAAGGAATGCATAGACGAGAAAATACCAGACAGAACTTTTTAAAGGTTTTCTGCTTTAATTACCTTTGAGTTTGAATTTGTTAAAGAGAACTTGAGATATCTTGAAATTTTTCCATATTATGTATGGATTCTTGTAACATTCCAACAGTAACTTCTTTACTTGTTGATAGAAATGTGTTTTTTCTTTTTTCTCTGCCTGTCTGAAGCAGTTTTAATTCAAAGGCATTGAGCCAATTGCTTGTTTTCCCGAGACCCTTCCTAGTTCAAAATGTCTAGCTTTAAAGGGCAAGCTTAATATCTCCCCAAACATTAGGACATGGGATGCTTCCTAACAAAAATTGAATTGAATGTACTTTTAACTATTACTCCTTTCCACTTTCCATCTGGAAAACAACCTTAAACAAAACAGTTTTAAGTGATCACTTTATTCTCACCTGTCTGTACCCCTATAGGCAGCTTCAGTGCCTCTCTGAGCTTCAAAGTTGTATGAGGATTTCAAGCAAGAAGCAAGACTTTTTTTTTTTTTTAAGGTTGGGTTTGCCTTTAAGGTGGAGGTTAAGCTGGTAGGAATTTGGCTGAAGGCGGGAGCCATGACCTCTAGCGCAAGATGTTTCTCAATGCTGTTTTTGTGATACCTCATGCAGGGCAAAGGTAAGGGCTTCCAGGTACTTCTAAGCCCAGCAGACTTTACGATGCAATGTTTTCCAGCTCTCAGCCTCGTGCTTACGGTAGCATGCAACCTGCCTACCATCTTGAGCAACCCGTGGCTGCTTTGGGTGCCAGAGATGGCTACATGAAGGCTCTGGCAGCGTGAAACCTGGCGTGGGGTAATGCATGGCAAGGCTTTCAGAGAAGCTGTGTGCAACGGTCACTGCTTTTCCAAGAAGTCTGTTAATCTTTGGTTGGTAAAGCAAAACTAAATCAATTGGCTTGTAAGTGGTGATCATAGAATTAAAACTCACCAAGGTTTTAGCTCTTCTGAGCCATGTGAATAGAATTTGTCATCTTGTTTCTTCCTCTGCATTTATTAATTTKCTTTCTTTGCAATAAAAATCAATTATGAATGCTAAAACTGAAATTACATATGTCTCTTTCCAGAACACTTTTGGACTCTATTAGTGAGAAGTGGCAAGGCTTGCCCCATTCTGAAAGACATTGCAAGCAGGAGAAAAATGTATGGAAGCAGATGACTAAAATTAGTTCTGAGAAAGGAAGTGACAGGAAGACCTATTTAAAGGTAGACAAGTGGCTTTTTCTGAGTGGAAGTGATGACTTTGTCTTACTTTCTCTTACTGGTAACTCATCGTGTCAATTTACCTATGTAAAGTTTATGCAATCTGTAGAAATGTGTAAATATCTTTAAGATACGTGTGGGAGTTTGTCTGTCTTCTAGGTCATCCATTCTGTATTATAGACTTCAGGGAGACATTCCCAATGACAACTGACTTTTTACACACCTGTTGAAATAGATAGAGCAACATGCTTTCCCCTCCTCCCCCAACTTTTATGTCAGTACTTAAGCTGTGCATTTTCTTGAGGGAAGCCTGAATTCCATTCAGTATTTTGTTTTTATCAATGGAAAAAATTGTGGTAAGTTTTGGCCGTGTTGCCGAGGAGTGCAAGAAGGGAGGAGGAGAATCTGCAGCTGTTACAACATGTTTGAGTAAAACTAAACCCAGAAGAGAATGAGGAACAGCTTAAAAAAGCCTCAGTGTTTTGAAAGAACACTTAGTCATGCAAATGACCATTCCAGGTAATTTCTCAAAATTGTACTTTATTTCTTAGCGATTTAGCCCAGGCCATAAGCTCTTGTTCGCATGTCGGTGTTGGAAAGAAGGTTAATTAGCACATGCTGCAGAGCTGCTTTGCTGACCAGAGGCTCGGGGCAGGAAGCAGCTCTTGTTGGGTGGCTCGGGGCGGGCTGCCGTGGGCGCTGCGGGCCCTGCGCGGCGAGTCGAGCTCCCGGGTCGGCGCGTGCGCCTCGCGCCTCTGCCCTTTCCCCCACTTGGCCAGSCGGCAGCGACTGCGCAGGAATGCGGCGGAGGGAAGTGCGCAGCAGCCTGCGATTAAATCGGCCTCTAGGAGCAAAAGAAGCAGCCAGAGAAAGACTCCAGGAAGTCTCTTGCTGCTCTGCCATTGTAATTCGGATAAATAGTAGTCTTGGCTCAGGCTGTTTAAGAAAGAAAAAAGGAACAAATCATACGTGTTCGGTTGGGTTCTTTTTATTTTCCTTTCCTGTAACTTTCAGGGCTGCTAGACTTATGCACTACTAGAACTAGACCTATCTGTTTTCAGGGTTTGCTTATTTGATTAAGGATTAATTCTAATCACATGAAGGCTCTATATTTTGCACTTTGAGGAATGAGAAATGAATTCCTTATGGAAGCTCATTTCGTTTTACAATCAGATTAAACTTGAGTTCATTAAAACTTTGGTTTGAGACTATCACTGTGCTTTATGATTAATACTTTTTTTACTATCTTTCTTAATAGAAATGTTTGTGCAAAAGAGGGAGGAAGTTCATAAAATTCTTTCTCTTCAGAAGCAGAGAAGCTGATAGTTACAAATGTCCAGGCTGCAGCGTCTGAGGGGAGTTGAAGGATAATAGAAAGTAGCTGATGCAGTGCCTAGAGCTCCCCAGCATGTAAAATTCCRTTAGTGAGCTAGAGAACCAGTTGGTTGTTCTTGAGACAAATACAAGGGCTTGGTTWTTCCATAGAGATAAGGATTTCTTTCATTTTCTTGTTTTGTTCTTATATCCCACTCCTTTGTCTTAATAGTACCACTAAGCATATAACGAATTCAAGGTTTAAGTGCTGTTCTTTTTGCCATCCCTGTTGCACCCAGGTTCTGCCATGTGATACTGCTGCCTGRTGCTGTTCTGTTGCTGTCTTGTAGCTTTGGGCTGGAGCCGGTGATGCCCGGTTGAAATGAATGGGGAGACAGCAGACTTTGACTTCCTGATACTTGTCTACTGCAGGACTCCTATGAATAAGCTGTCATTAATGACTGAGTCACTAAGTCCTACACGCCGCAGTTGTCACTAGGACACGCAGGGCTGTCTTCAAGGACTTGTGGTTTTGCATTCAGTGCTCATTTGGTTCCTCTGATGTCCTGATTCAACTCTGTGTGTGCACAAATCTAATTGCAGGTTGCCTGTAGGTTGCTGTGAGCTTTAGCTGCGTTGCTGAAACCAGGATGACAGGACTCTCGATTTCAAAAACTTAAGCAGTGGCTGGTGGGTTTGAGGGATTGGTGGATTGCCATCAGCCACTGTAAACAGCAGGTGTGTTGCTGAGGTTGATCTCTGCAAGCTGATCGAGGGACAGGCACTTTCAATATTACAGGTAATCACTTTCTGTTGCCCAACTCCCAACTGCGCAACATCACTTAACCTAGTCATTTCTGCCTGGTGCTCTCTTCCTGTGTTCCCTGTTTATTTTCTAGACCTGCTATCATGGCAAGATTTCCAGTACTTACATTTCCTAACTGCCTACTTGTGCACTTCTGCAACCCTTCACTGACCCAGAAGATTTTGACACAGTAGGATATTTACAGTGTGGGAGCAGTCATAATAGATGTTTTTTGAAGTGCCCAGCTGGTAACTGCACTTGGCTGCATGCCCTCACCAGCTGTTTAAAAAGAATAAAATACCAGAAATCAAGATGCCTAGCCTACAGGTTTGCAAACACTTTGGTCRCAGTGGTCTCCTGCAATGTGTGCTTTGAACCTTTCCAATATTATAGTTACAGCCTTTTCGACATACTGGTTTTCTGTGTTCTGAATATAGGTATTGAACAACATTTCTATGAATTAGTATTGAGCAGAAATAACTTTCAGGATATTTTTCTAGAGGTACTGATCACAGAAGGAAATTGTGCCACAGATGAGTGGAGAAAGTTCATTTCAAGTACAATGTATTGTCAATGTATTTGAGGCATATATAGGCACCCTAGACCCCATTTGTTTTAACTGCTAGTGTTCTCCGTTTGAGCCTGCCTGCTCTGCCTGCTTATTATGATGGTCTCTTTTCTGTGTTAGCACGATTGCTGTGCTTTTTCTCATTGTTTGCGTAGTTAAATTGAGCAGAAGCTGCAGTCAATTTCCTCTTCACTCAGCTTCAGATTTGTTTATGTGAAGGCCATTTTTCTGATAGTTGTGATTTCATTTCCTCATTTCTGCTCAGCTTTAGTTTGACTCTAAATTGTCAGCAAAACCATAACTAGAATAAAGCGCTTTCTGTATCTCCTTTGTTGCTATAGAATGATAAGTTTTCTACCCATATAGCCTTTTTCCAAATACAGCTTTAGTCTTTTGTTCTCATTTACGCTCTTACAAGCTTTCTGTATGCCCAACATTTAACTGGCTGATATTGTGCCAAAATGCTATGTTACCTCAAAGTTTTGGTTCTACTTTCAGCAATTCACGTTAAAGGTGGTAACTTAATCAGCTGGAGGCGAGGCTGAAGTGGGAAGCCTGTGAGGAAGAGGGTGGTGTCATACATAAGTCTGATATACTTTAAGAGGTTACCCATAAGAACCGAGCGCATCAATGATTGATACTTTACTGCAAAATGGTGATCACCTAGTTCCTATGAAAAAAAGGAAGAAATTTAAATTTATTTAATTTATTTTTGTTTTTTTTTTTTGGCAGAACTCTCTCTAAAAATGGCAGAAGCCCATCAAGCGGTAGCATTTCAATTTACAGTAACTCCAGATGGGATCGACCTGCGTATGAGCCATGAGGCACTCAAACAAATATACTTATCTGGTGTCCATTCATGGAAGAAAAAGTTCATCAGATTCAAGGTATTTAAGACAGTTGCAGTCAAACCTACTATACTTGATGTTTGTTTAATATTTTATAATCTTTCTAGAGTTTTTGTTTAAGAAAAATCTATATGACAAGTGAGAGTTCTTACTGTGAAATACTTCCATGGTCTTTGGAAAAAAAAAAAAAAGGAAGGCTGAGAAGGGTAATACTGGTTAGTGCTGTGCTAAAATAACAATGTGAAGGCTGAAAAGATGCCTTCTTTTGGTCCCTTCTGTGGAACCGATATGATACAAATGACGGTTAATTGTGACTTTAACTTAATTCATTCTTGATTATATTTAATATAAGTCATAAATGCAACTTATGGGGAGAAGARAGTAAAGTTAGATCACACATAAAGAGGTATGAGAATATACCCTTTCTGTAAGTGCTCTTTACAGGAAATAGGATTTGAAATTGAGAATTGAGTACTTTCAGGTAATTTTTTGAATATTTACAAGCTATGCAAAGTAGTAATGTTTCAGCTGTGTGTTATGGATATAAATGCAGCTGTCTGAGGTACCATTTATGGTTTCATCTGTTTTATTAATAGTAGCAAAGATTACTTCATTATTTTTTCAAATATTTACACCTTAAATGTAGTCTGCTTAAAAAATGTCTGTTTAAATGGCATAGAAAGACCTGATTGTAACTTTCAGTATCTTGGTTAGCAGAATATTTTTGCAGTGTATAATATTCATTTAGAAAATCTGACTCTGTGCAGGTGGGGACTACTTTAGAACTGCTTGTTCTAAAGAAGCTCTCCAATTTTGATGTTTTTAGCCAGGACTCATGGGCAGAATGAGTATTTTCTGCAAAGAAACTTGAAGGTCCTCTTATTCTATTCCTGATATCATTCTGATGATTTTCTGCAGCATAGCTCTTTTTTATTGCTCCAGTAGTTAAGCTCCACTATATCCATTCCCTACCTTATGAGCTAAGCAAATGGAAGAAAATGTTGGATAATCCTAACTTCTTGTTTAAAACTGAATGACTTGAATATGTTGATCTTCTTTGTTTCTTTCCATGGTAATATGAAGTCAACCACTTTGGTATGAAAAAATTATGTGAAGGCTTTTCTTTCCAGAATGGAATTATCACAGGCGTTTATCCTGCTAGCCCATCTAGCTGGCTTATTGTAGTTGTGGGTGTGATGTCTACAATGTATGCCAAAATTGATCCTTCTTTAGGAATAATAGCTAAAATCAACCGAACCCTTGATACAACGTAAGTAGACTGGCATCTTACATTATTCCTCTAAACTGCATCAATTTGATTTATAATGACTCTTCTGTAAAGCCCACTGAAGTGCAGTCAATATTTGAACAGCATGTTTGTGACAGAGTAAGCTTAAGCGAAACAGTCTAGAGGTGTAGAATGTGTAGCTTGTTACACCAGTATTACTGCATTTTTATTTTTTTAATGAGCATTTGAGTAGCACAGTTGGCAGCTTCTGATGTCTTTGTTCTTGCTAGATGAGAGGATGCTTGGCAGAATGTATTAAAAGGGGACAAGCTAGTATGAAGCTTGTGTAATGCCTACCTGCTATATCAYGGGGCTTAGGGTGGCACTGTTAAGTTCACGTTAAACATAAACTGACATTAACTGACACCTGCTGGCTTTTGTTTTAAATAGAGGCTATATGTCAAACCAAACACAGAACATTGTGAGTGGAATACTTTTTGGCACGGGGCTTTGGGTGGCCCTTATTGTCACAATGCGCTACTCRCTAAAAATGCTGCTTTCTTACCACGGCTGGATTTTCGCTGAACACGGCAAACTTTCATCAGGCACCAGATTATGGATGGTAAGGATGTATTGACTTTTTGTACCTTAACTTCTATCTGATCTATATTCAAACCCTTAAAGGGGCCGCTATGTTTTCCCCTTCTTTATTGTTCTTTGTATGAGATGGGAATGGCATGCTGCTAGGTTGAAATTCTAGTAATTGCTGTCTCACTTTTGATGCTATAATTAAGTTACTCAGAATAGCCTTGTAGAAGAAAGATACTTGAAAAAAATCACTTTTATATTTGACAGCACCTTGGGACTGTATGACTCAAATACCTACTTTTTCTCTATGTGCAAATACAGTGAAATGTGTGGGATGCAGTCACAATGACAGTCTGCTCCAGGAAGTGCCACCCTAATTCTTTGTTGATGTTGAAGTGTTGGGATTTCCAACATCCGCTCTACACACCATTATCTTTCACTTTATCGAAAGCTGTAGTTTACTTWAAATGTGTTTTTCTGGCCTGTAGAACCTGAATATGCCTGACCTAAAAGAGTTGGTGGTGGGCTCAAGTATTCTGTGTTTTTGTCYGAGAGCCCGAGGGCTATTTTGAAAGACTGCATTTAACACAAAGCAGTTTGCATTAAAGTTCTTCTTTATTTTGTTTCTCTGATTAGTCTTCTTTAGTGATGTTGTACTAAATCCTTTCAGTCTAATAACTGATATCCATCTTATTGAGAATGGGTGACTTCAGGTGTATGTGGGAACAGTGGCGGAGATGTTTCTTAACAGGATGAGGTTAAATAGATATGGCTCTGGTTGATTATGGTGCTTAGGAAAAGGGTTTAAGAGGCTGTCATTTCCCTAAAAGGGTGTAGTGGGGATTAAGTGATGGAGTATACATCCTGGTCATCCTGGTACACCTAAGGATAAAGAGAACTTTTTATTATTCAGACTCACTCAGAATTCTTTCTCCAATACTGTAGGAATGATTTAGCATCCTACAAAGACAAAGTTCGTCCCCACAGCCTCAAAATTTGAATTGATATGTTAGGCTAACAGAATGTGATGATTTATTATGGGAAGTGTTCAGTAATGAGCATACAAAATAATACACTAAACTGAGTGTAGTGTTCATTTGTCATAAATGAAATTTCTAATCAATAGTTTCTCCTGGAAGTGATATCAGGAGCCCCATGACTTGAATGTGTACAGTAGAGGCTCTGAATGGTAAGGCTTCCTGTCAGTTGCTTGATGTTCTCACTGTCTGGGTTTTCAGCATGTCCTACCAAATGGATATTCTAAAGCTGTTAATTTTCTGTATAACACCAGCCTTAAACAGTGTGAACTGTGATGCTGCTTACCATGTTATGCCATTTATTGTATTTCCAAGTTCTTAAGAAACTTTTTTATTGATTTAAAATGCAGAGGTCTGTTAACCTCTTGATATTCTGTGATTTGTTGAAAGGGTTTGTTTATTTTTATTCTTATTTATTTTTCTTAGCTGCTTAGTTTCTCTGATTAAAAACCTGAGGAACTGTTACTGTGAAATTACTGTCCTCTGTTCAAACAGTCAAGCAGCTGGAAAAAAACAGGCTTTGAGCTTAGTCACAGGGCGAAGTTTTTTCCAGGCTAGATGGAAATCTGGTGTCGCTTTTAAGGAAAATGTCTATTCTTCCTAATAAGCTAAATTTCATGTAGGAGTGGTGTGTGTGTATGTAAGAAATCCAGTGTGGTTCAAATAAATAAAATGCCTGCAAACAGATACAAAGACCACTACAATAAGATCATTTGCCATGTCTGGAGTCTGGATAGGAAATCAGGGAAGTTAAATATGTATATTTGAGACCAACAAGGTGATTTGATACACAAACTGTTATATTCTCTAGTATAAGTTTTACTTAAGAGATGAGAGCAAACTTTTCAAGATATTTAATGTCAGTTGATCCAGGTACCCTCTTTCTGCCTGATAAAATTTCAGACTTGCATGGCTTAAGTGTTCAGATTAAAGCTATTCCCTTTCTGCATGAACAGTGGTGGAAAACAGCTTTTCTTATGACAGTGTGAGCTGTCTTTCTGATGTGACTTTAAACATGTCTTGTCATGAAGCACAACTGAATTTAATTGAGCTGATCACCATAGCACGTGCATGTACATGTAACATCTCCAATGCAAATCCTTTTGCCAGGGGGTCTTTTTTCCCTGTGGTTCTTCACAGCTATGCTGCCTGAAACAACCTCCTGAAGCTGCGCTGAGCAAGGAAACGAGGAAAAAGCTCTATTCTGATAAATTAGTTTTGTCAATCCTGTTTTCTGGCCCAAGCTCTAGGAATTTAGTAATGGAGCTCTAGGAATTTATTTTMTTTTGTCCTCAGTTTAAATATCAAACTTAACAAAGAATGTTCCACTGGATATTGGTGTAGTAGTCTGTACAAGTGGGGTGACAGGTCRGGATCCTCCTGTGTGTAGCCTGGAAGCTGCGTGACCTTGACGTTCAGCCCAGTGCACGATACAGCTGAGGAGTGCTCCTAGGGGGAAATGCTGCCTCTGTCTGCTGCGGGAGATAGAGGATGCTGTCAAACTTAAAGTTGAAATGGGAGCTGTTTTGCTTCAACTTTTTTTTTCATAATAGAAAATACTGAGAATAATACAGTACTTGAACAGCTTGATGTTCTAGTCCTGTAGTAAGCTATACCTAGGACAGACTGGAACTTGAAGGGAAACCCTGTAACAGAAATAATAGTATTGCTRCTGAGCTGTAATTTTGGAAAATACTGAACCATGTTTCCCAAACCTAATTATGTTATATTTTATGATGACTATAGCTACCTAGGATTCTTAGCTGAGAGACTTGATAATTTCTGTTTTGAAGAATAGTGTATTTATGTAAGGATATCTTAATATACTTAGGGACAAGAGTGTTATCTGGGAAGTCAGGAGGTGTCATTGTCCCTCTCTATTCCTCATAAATAAGCCTGATAACCAGATAATTTGAAGCAAGTATTTTTATCTATTTTCAGGCACTTGTAAAATTCTTCTCAGGACGTAAGCCCATGTTATACAGCTTCCAGACATCTTTGCCAAGGCTGCCAGTTCCATCTGTGAAAGACACTGTCAATAGGGTATGTTGCAAGAATGTACATTTTTTGTTTGTTTTGTAACGTTGAATCCATACATAGATGCCCTGATGGTCTTTTTTTTTTTTCATGCCTTGTATAATCATTGTATAGTGGTGTTAATATCACAGAATGGTAAAGGCTGGAAGGAATTTCTAGAAATCRTCTAGTCCAACCCCCTGCTCAAACAAGGAAATATAGTTTACCTGTTTCTTATGCAGCAGTTTTAATAAAGACTACAAGAGGCCTTTGAGTAGTAGTGTGATGATTTTAAGCTAAAGGTGGCATGCTGGTTTATTGTACGATTGCATTGTGGGTAGATATGGCATCGTGTAGAGAAACATGGCTCAAAGGGGTATTTATTAGCCTTTGACAGATCTGTTTTTATCTTTCACTGTTTGAACATATAGCGTTTGCCTTAGGATACCAAATGTTATAGCAAAGTGCACAAGTAAGAATGTCACAAAAACTGATGGTTTGATTTCTAGAGACTTAGAAATTCCTCTGCCCCATCTGGAAGAAGATTTAAGCAACAAAAGCAGTTCAAAGTTTCTATGGTTTGCAAATGTGTGCTCAGAACTTGAGGCTATACGTTTAATTTGCCATTTATAGTGCTTGCAACCTTATGAATTGAGTCTGAGTGCCCTTTGTTTACTGTTCAAATGCTTTGTGAAGAAATGTCAGCAAACCATGATCAGTGACTACTCAGACACTGCTGCTTCTCTTCTAGTATCTGGAATCAGTTCGGCCACTTATGAATGATGAAGAGTTCCGAAGAATGGAGGGTCTTGCCAAAGACTTTGCGTATAACTTGGGACCAAGACTTCAGTGGTACTTGAAGCTAAAATCTTGGTGGGCCACAAACTATGTAAGTAGATAAATAGATGTACTGCCAATTGAGTTTGTTCCCTGTTGCATTTTTGTCTTAATTCTCCTTCTTTCTGATATTTAAGAGAAGGGGGGAAAAGGGGGAAGGAGAGGGCAAAAAAAACAGTGTTTTATAGAGTGCATTTGAGATTGCTTAATTTGGACAGCGGTAACTTGATTTGGGTGATGAAGTAAGCAAGCAATACAGTGAGTAGAATTTGAATGCAGGTGTCCTAGTCTTGTGTTCATTATTCTGGAGCAGGCACTTACCTGGTAGCTTTTGAGTTGTTTGTTTATTTAGCTGATTTAATACTTGGCACTTGGCCTAACTGCCCACGTAATTTACAAGAGAGATTTAAGTAAGTATTCCTGTTTAGAGAATACAGAAAAGATTTAGAATAATGTATGTTCCTTTCCAGGAAAGAAACCTGTGTCCCAACACCTCAGTGAAATATGTGTAACATAATTCCTTTCTGATCACTTAGTTGTACACAGTTACCSTTGTTTAGGCTGGGTAGCATTCAGGAGATTGGATGCATTTTAAATGTTAGCTGCAGACAACTTCTTCGGAACCATGTTATCAGAGTTGCAGCTGAAATTTTCATTTTAATTGTCTGACACTGGCTAATTTCCCTTATTAATGCAAATAGTATGCATGGAGGATGTGGTTCCTGTTTTAAGGATTATATTGCATAGAGTTGAGGTATCATTAACCTAGAGATAACTACGAGACTTTATTTCATCTTCATACTGCAGGTTAGTGATTGGTGGGAAGAATATATCTACCTTAGAGGACGTGGACCAATTATGGTTAATAGCAACTATTTTGCAATGGTAAGTAAATACTATAAATACCTCATGTCAAAGAGGCACTGTGAAAGCGATACCTTCCTTCTGGAACTCTGTTGTCACTAAGCATGTGACCTTTGTTTCTCTTCTAGTATGAGGCAGCCCATGTCCTAAAGTATACAGGTAACTTATAATGGAGGCTTAGCATGCCTACCAGGTAGGCAGACTCACGCAGCACTGACTTTTTATAGCTGTTTACTTACTGCAGTAAACACTGTATGACCTTGCAAAGGCCCCCTGCAAAATCTTGTAAATAATACGGTTCAACAGGGTTTTGTGTTCATATTCACAAGTATTTCTTTTGGARGTAAATATGTAAAAGGCCCCAAAATAAAAAAAAAAAAAACACAAGATACCACAGTCAACAAGAAATCACCAAGTCACCTCAGTAGTGTATATTGTATATTTTAAAGCCTTTTCTGTAATGACATCAGAATAATCTTCAAGGAAAAAAAGTGGACCAGAAGTACCCAAGTACTTTTCTCAGTATGATACTCAATGTGATACTCATATTAATTTCTTATGCCTATCTACTTTACAGGACTTCCTTTATTTAGTTCCTACTACCCTGCAGGCAGCTCGAGCTGGTAATGCTATCCATGCCATCCTGCTCTACCGGAAGAAACTGGACAGACAAGAATTGAAGCCAGTATGTATATTGGCTTAAGTTGTTGCTGATCTTTTCCAGCAGAGTCTGTAAGAAGTAGATTTTTAAATTTGAGGAGGAGAGGAGAATGTCTTATGCCAGAACTGCACATAAGATGTACCTGAATGTGTGGATTCAAGTGTCTGGGCTGTCAGCTAAATTGCTCATGACAAATAGGAGCTTCTATTCCCATTTGTTAAGTATTCCATGCAGCAGAAGTTATCGGTATGTACTACACATGAAAGGATGATAAATTCTGAGCTGCTGAAATCCTAGTTTCCCATCAGAAAACACTTGCATGTTTCCAGCTAAAACCATTCTTAAGGGACAATTGAAAATAATCTTTCTGCTAGCAGCAGATGAATCATGTGAAATTGATTGTRTTGTATGTGCAACTTTAAATGATACTGGAAAGCAAGCAGGACACATTTGTGCCTCAGATTTCCTTGTGTAGTTGAATAGCTTAAGTCTCCCAAATAGGGGAAAAAAATCATTAACTTGGTTTATCAAAGAGGAAATTAAAATATGATTGTAGCTGAGATTTAATCTTTTCTTAACCTGATGTAATGCTGAAACTAGGCTACTTGAAAGAAAAGGTAAATTAAAAAAAAAAAAATCCATTATTTACTCAAAGTACTTAGAGTACTTTAGGACATTGGACTTCCTGAAAATTTTGGTATCCTTCAAGCAGGCAAAAACAAGTGTTAAGGTTTGTTTCTTATTTTATTTAACCAAAACCCCAGCCTGCATACTCATTCTGTGGCAGTGAAATGGGTGCAGTATGTACTTACAGTCATACAGTTGAGGAAACATAAAGGAATGGTTTTTTTAGTGGTTGTCTTCTTTAAATAAAGCAGGTGTTCTAGAGAAAAATCTCCTGTTTGGTTTGTACGTGTTACCCAGCTCTTTGGAGCAAATTAAGAGAAATTAAGAGATGATGCCTGCTCTGTGTTTTGTTTTGCATCCAGACTGGCCCCTGGGAGCTGCTTGGGTTTCAGCTGATACTTTGCTTCCATCCACCCTTCAGAAGGGGGGCATTTTTAATAGGGAGGAAGAAAGTGCAGCTACTGGAATGTCTGTGGATTCTTCCACATGTAGTTCAAGGGCAGACGAGGAACAAAAATTTGAGTTCCCATTTTAAATCTTCTGTTCTATAACTTTTCTTTAACTAGATTTTTATAAAAACTGTGTTTTTTACTTTTTATTTGCTGTCTATGTGTAATTATGATTTTGATGTGTTGTGGCGTAGATTCTTCTCCTGGGATCTACTGTTCCACTCTGYTCAGCTCAGTGGGAGCGGATGTTTAATACCTCCCGAATCCCAGGAGAGGAAACAGGTAAGCAGGACTGGCCAAGGAGAAGGAACACCTTCAGGAAATCCAGACAGGTTTGGAGGGTATTTTCTGCTGGAAATTATATTTAAAGTCTGTCGTCTTTTGCTTGCCTCTCCTTTTTTCCATTCAGTTTCTAATTCACCCTCACCAGTGTGGTGTTTTCAGTATGAACGTATGTCCAGCGTAAGTTGCTTGTGTGGCCTAGAGTTRGGTGCAGTCTTAGTCCTGTCAAAGATTTCATCCACACTATGAACTGTGACCTTTTGAATGCATTAAAATACCCATCACACTAAGAAACTTTATATCCATTTTTCCTTAGCTCCTGCCCTGCAGCAACACCCAGATTGATCATTCTAAGTTATTCATAACTTCAGTTTTTGAGCTTTAATGCTGAATAAAGGGAGGCAGCTGTTGACCTACAGCAGAATGTCTTTCCCTTGGATCTGTTGCTCGAGTTTCTGCTTATTGTGGGATGCTTAGGGTATGTTTATGGGATGCAAGCARTCACATTAGCTCAGAAGAAAAAATTGTCTTTCAATGACAATCCGTATATGCATTTTTATTGTAGATATATTCAGATACATCTGAAGATATGTAATCTGCTCTTCCAGCTTGCCTTCGAATACCTATCTATGCCTCACGTTTTTTTATCTGTAAAACTGACAAATAGGTATCTCCCTGTCATGGAGACCTGTCATCATGAACTGTGGCATTAATTCTGGTCTTTATAGCCTTGGTTACTCTGCAGTGGACAACTATAGTGTATGAGCTGCTAGTTGGGTTGCTTCAGGTCTCAAAAGCACTTGCCTCTGCTTTCCTTCCCCACTTYCCCCGAGTGCTGTGAACCGTTTGCGTATAGCTCTGAATCTGTCTGAGCCCACACTTGCCGAAAAGTTGTAAAATTAGCGTGTTCTAACACCTATTAACACACATCCTGTACCTATTTATACTTACCCCTGTTGTTTCCTGCTTGAAGCATGTTAAGTAAAAGTAGAGTCAGCTTTGTAAATGTAACTTTCTAAAAAGGTTTTTCAATTCCCATTCTGCTTTTTGATGTTTTCATGTTTTTTCTGAAAGAAAAATACGTTGTTTTGTTCTGCCTGTGCACAAGTGACTTCTTCATTTTTCAATTAACTTACTGAAAATACATTTTTCTGAAATTCTGAACAGTAGGTTGCTTTCTTGCTGCCTCCTTTCAATGATATTTCAAGTATATTAATGCTACAGGAACAGCATTTCTCTGATTTATCAGTAATAAGAGGAAAGCATTAAATCTTAATAGACATCATAGTCTGTAATTGCTTAATTTTTGTGTSTTATGATTAAGTACATGGAGTAAGCTATTGATTTTAAACAGAGAAGTACCTTTATGTCTTTCGCATTAACTTAGATAACCCATGCAACATGTTGCATGCATCTTCAGATCTACACAAATCAATTTCTGTACCAGCAGGAAAAAATGGAAAGGGTGTTTTTTTAATTGTTTAAACAAATCTCTACTACAGGTACTTAAATCTGGGCTTGAAAGGTAGTTGTTGGTGCTGTACGATTGTTGTGAAGCCATTAGTAACCTACACCATCAATTGATCTCTCTTTTTTTGCATTTGCACTCAAGTTGTCCTTTTGTATGGACACAGCATGTACCTGACACTAGCACAGATGCTTTCCTCCTCCTGGGAGGAAGGGGAGAGTGACCTCACTACATGATTGCCCTGCTGCTTTTTTCACCCTTTTGAGGGCTGCAGGAGCAGAAAAAAAACACATGTAGTTTCTCCTCAGTTTTCAGCTCACTATATTAATGGATTTGGGAATGTACTTGAATTAAGCAGTGGTGCTTAGGCAGATCCTACTGCTTCTGCCACAGCTATCCTAGTTTTTTTGCTACTTGTTAAAAACAAGCTGTACTAACTGGTAGTACACGCAGTAAGCATTTGCTGTTACTTAATGCCAAATGTTGTATTAACATTTTGTTGTAACTGATTATAATTGCAGATACTATCCAGCATGTGAAAGACAGCAAACACATCGTAGTGTATCATAAAGGGCGTTACTTCAAAGTGTGCCTGTACCATGATGGTCGGCTGTTGAAACCCCGGGAGATTGAACAGCAGATGCAAAGAATTCTTGATGATGTTTCAGAGCCTCAGCCTGGGGAGCTGAAGCTAGCAGCTCTTACTGCAGGAGATAGGTAGGATTCTTTTTTGGTATTAATTCTAATGTTTGGAGCGACTGGCTGGTTAAGTGTTAGCTTTGGATAGGTTCAATTTGTATATTAAAAAGTACCGTAAAAGGTAAGGTTGAGAATGTGAACTCAGTAACTGCTATCATTCATGCAAAATAAAGCAGTACTTAACCAGTTGGTTCTAGATGCAAGATAACTGATTTCAGTTAAATTGTTGACAGGCTTACAGTTCAATATATCTGGCTCCTTCTGCACGAGATGACACGGGCTCTTKGTCTTGCATGTAGGCAAGCTGCTGAATTTTGGAAAATTAAGCATAAAATTARGATGATATGTGAGCTAGTTCCTGGGATTCTATTGTACATGTATTCCTAAAACTTTTCTYGGATAATATAGTTTCAATGCAATCAAAGTGGATGCTGTAAATGTGCTTAAAAATATGCCGTATGTCTTGTAGTGATCTTAACATTGCTAAAAATATTGAGTAAATTACGTAAGCTGGCTATAAACCAAATTCTTTTTACAGAGTACCCTGGGCAAAGGCTCGGCAGACTTATTTTAGCCGTGGAAAGAACAAACAGTCCCTAGATGCTATAGAAAAAGCAGCATTTTTTGTAACGCTGGATGACCTCGAGCGAGGATACAGGGAAGAAGATCCGCTGGCATCGTTGGATATGTATGCAAAGTCCCTCATACATGGCAGGTGTTACGACAGGTATGGTATTCATTTTGTGGAAAATGCCTTTTTTTGATATAGWAGTACTGATTCAATCATCTGATACATGTGAATTGATGTCTTRCAAACTGATAAACTTATGCCTGTTGATTTAAAATGAAAAATTGCATGCTTGTAGAGAGAGAACAAACTTCTTATGATCTATTTTTTTTAAATACAAAACTCCAGATTKTTGTTTTGTTTTCTTTTAAGGTGGTTTGATAAAACATTCACTCTTATTGTGTTCAAGAATGGCAAAATGGGCCTGAATGCAGAACACTCTTGGGCAGATGCTCCTATTGTTGGTCATCTTTGGGAGGTAAGTGTTTTACACACAGGTTAATACAAAAGATGATGATGTTGTCCATGCARCAGTCCTGAAGATCAGGAGGTCCCTTTAAGTCCCACGTGATTATACTGCTTAAAAGTGATTACTGCTTCTTAAAAGTGGGACTGCTTCTGTCTTACTTGGAATGTAGAATTTAAAGGAGCTTGCTAGATTATTGTAATCCAATGAACACACCAATCTTCATTATAAAACTGATAAAACTAACTTGTCTAAATCAATCAATTGATATCCTCTATGATAGGACACTGTATGCATACACAATCCTGAAGAACTGAATTCTTAAAACACGCACTTGTTTTCAAAATTTAGTGGTTTTTTTTTTTTTTTTTTTTATTCTGGAGAATGATTTGTTGTAAAGTTCATGTCTCTGTATTTGAGAATTACTATTAGTTGGCTCATTTCCTGCTAAGAGTTAAGAAAGTCTAAAAACATATAATACTACCTAGGAAATTTCCTGTGGATAGCTGTTTTTTAGACTGTCTTTTTTTAGGAAAAAAAAAATCCCATGAATTAGGTTTTTTATTTCATGGGTAGCATGTTCTGTTTCTTAAATGAGAAAGTTAATTTAATTGAGCAATTAGAAATATATATGTAGAATATGTAATAGATTTTTCTCAGGTTTTCCATTCCATGTTGAGCAGATGTTTGACTTTTACATTAAGAAAGCTCGTTGGAACCTGGTAGGACAGGGCAGCTTTTTTTCTCTTCTCTGTACTTTGCCCTGTCAATAGTAGTAAACATTACACTTTACCACCCAAAAGCTCAAAATCACAGGTGAAAATATACTGCAGTACTAATTAGGATGTAAATTTTAAAAGGAAGACCTTCTTGCAGAGGGATGTGCTGTGAAATAAACCATTTCTAGGTGAGTAAGTATTAACAGGTAACTTGCAAAATCTCTCTGGAATGTAAGTTGGGCAAACCTTGTGAAATTCAGGTCTTGCTCTACGGTGTATGTTGTTTCTTTTGTTTTAATTGAAATACGATAATTATGTCAGTAGCATGTGACAAAAGGCACCAGTGTAGCTGTGTGGGTGTTTTTGTGCATACTTGGTTTTACTTCACTCATAACAGAAGTAAAAATGCCTTAAGAGGTAGAAGAGAGAGATTTGCTTGCAGCTGTTTTCAGAATTTGAAAATGATTGTATATTGTATTTCACCGTGTATGGAAAATCGAGTATACTGATTTAGCAGTGAAATTCTACTTTAATAGCTGTATCTAATGTGTTCTAATTCAGAAGATGCTCTGTTATTTGCAGAGTGTAATGTTAACAGAGCATATTGAACTGGGCTATTCAGAAGACGGACATTGCCGAGGAGATACCAATCAAAATATTCCTATTCCTACCAAACTACAGTGGGAAATTCCAGAAGAAGTGAGTACTGGATGACTAATGGGTTGGAGAAGTGTTTGCTCGTTGTGGAGTAGTTGCCTGACATCAGTAGTTGCCTTGTTGATATAGTGTTTTAACTTCTTGAAGGTCCCRTTAGTGGTTTGCTAAAAGGTACATAGTAAGGTGTTTGCTGGAGTGTTTTTGCTTTGTTTTATGCCACTTTCAAAATTCTAGCTAGGGAACTTGTGGAACTCCTGGTAATGTGTCAAAAATAAGTGGYCACCAATTTTAAATACTGTACTACAGTGAGATCTAAGTTGTTGAGGCTTCATTGCTGTTGTTGCAATAGATATTCTCGAGTATGAGGTTTCCTTGAGACTTCTTTTATGTCTAAAGTTTTGTCTGGGTAACTAATAAATCTTTTTTTCCTGTGCGCGTTTAAGACAAACTGTCCTAATCCTATTTGAATTTTAACTTTAAAGTGGTAGTGATTGGTGAGGTGTTTGATTGAGCAGGTATGGCAGATCAGACACGACCCTTGCCATTTCATCTCTATTTTTTTTGCTACTTGAATCTTAACAGTTAGGCAAAGATTATTCCACCTCTGCTCTGAGAGGAGTAGTATGTAGACATTGATGTTGATGGGTGGCATGCATAATGGCCAGGTATCTTATTTGTCAATTAAAAATATATTTGTAACTTTTCACCGCTTTTAGGTGCCATTGAATGTACGTTTATGTATGTATTTGCACATATATAAACATTTTGTATAGATTTTAACATTTATGTAATATTGTAATGTTTATATCTTATATAATATGTAATATATAAAGTGTTACACATAACACTATAATAATTGGTGTATATGCGTGTATAATTTCCCCTCACCACTGCCTTTAGTGTCAAGAGGTGATTGAGAGGTCTCTGAGCACTGCAACAGCTCTGGCGGATGACGTAGACTTCTGTTCGTTTTACTTCGATGCCTTTGGGAAGGGACTAATCAAGACAGCAAAAGTCAGCCCTGATGCCTTTGTGCAACTTGCCTTGCAGCTTGCTCACTATCGGGTAAGAACAGATTGTTTTGATCTTACAGAAGCTCATTAATCACAAGTATACAAAGGTACCACATCTAATTTAAAAATATATGGCTGAGTAAAGCACATGAGTGTGAGTCTGCAAGACTATTACAGGTATTTGGCAGAAGCTGGAACAAGCTTCCAAGATTATTAACTCAAAATTCATTGTCCAAGGGTTGTCCTTTTGACACTTGAGCAGATTTTTCTCCTCTGACTAGAAACAGATCAACTACGTGTTTTGAACTTGAGAGCAGTAGATAGGAAAATTGAAGTAGATRTTACTAACTTTATAGTCTAAACCATGTTAAACTTGTTTGGAGGCTCCTCTAGTTCAATAATTGTGGGCACTCCCTAACAAGATTAACGATGAGATTACTGCCTGTGTTTTCTTCCTAGTTTGTCTTTTCTATTACATGCTTTAAAACAACACCTACATATTAGATTTCATCTGTTTTGTTTGGCTTGTTAAGATATTGCCTTGCTATATGTAATTCCAAATGGAATGTCAAAACATGTAGGTTTCCTGGTTGCTCTCACCACTTAATCTTTGCTGTTGGTTAGGGTGGCTACGTGGCAAATAGTTTGATTTATAAACTAATATCATTTAGTAAGCTTTAATCTGTAGATCACGTGCGTCTACAGGAAATACAGGAGTCAGGCTTTTTGGTCTAGCTGACCTTTTTCAGTTCTCTTGTACTTGAAATTCTCTGTTCTGCCAGGCCTCTCCATGCTGCAATAAAACATATTTGTGAAAAAGCTCCTAAGGACATGATAGTTTCCTAGACTTTTTACCACAGCTGTGTGCTTACTGATGGCTTTGAATTGGGTTCAGTTGTAAAGAGGCCAAAGAAGAGAGTGTAAGATGTGTAAAGTAGTAATTTGACTTTTCTGATGACACTTACTGTATTGCTGTTGCTCATCTTAGTTTGGCTTGATTGTCTTCAGGTAAGATGGTGAACAGTGATCTACTTAAGTGTATGTTGTTGAGTTTAACTTGGGGAGTGATTCATATCCTGTATGCTTACCTTGAACTCTTGCTTAAGAAAGAAGAGCAAAGTCTAGGTAAACTTCTGAAGTTGTTGTTTTTCCTCTTTCAAGGACATGGGGAAATTTTGTTTAACTTACGAGGCCTCTATGACCCGCTTGTTCAGGGAGGGCAGGACTGAAACTGTTCGCTCRTGTACTGTTGAATCCTGTAATTTTGTTCGCGCCATGGAAGATCCAACTGAAACTGTAAGTTTACTATGTTATTTCCTGATATGTTGCATGAGGCAACGCGTTATCACTGCATCGCCGTATAATTCCCAGATAGATTTTAAACACTTAAAACCAGATGTGTTTGTTTTGAGGAATAAACTGCAACATAAGGTAATTATCTACATTCTCTGACAATGACAGGACTTCTGAGACTACAACAAAAAAGAATGACAGTAACTTAATCAGAAACACTGATTTTTACAACTTGGAAAACTAAAATGACCCATGAAACTTCAATGATTTGTGAATCTTTGTAGATCTGTGAAAAGTAAATTATGTCAGTTAAGCTTTCCTTTCTGATAAGGAAGCCAATATTCTTGGGAAGAAACAGTTGATTTCATATGTTAATTTCAGTGGAGTTTCAAACTTTATGTTCCAATCAGCCAGTAAAGGAATCATGCTCTAAGTGGAAAGCTTCTTAGTTTGGAAAAATTGGACAATACTGATTGAAAGATTTGTTGTCCAAGTGGAAGAATGTATTGTCAGGTGAAAGATACTGTCTGGTGTCACAGCGATGTTGAGGATGGTTTGTCTCGAATTCATGCTAGTCATTATTTCATTGATAGAGCTGATGAAATAAAATCTGCAAATTTAATAACCTAAGCTGAAAGAGATTTCCATTTTTTTGAGGCAGATGAGTGGGTGTTTTTCTACATTTTGTAGCTGTATCTAAATAATAGTGTAGATGCTGTTTTGAGCTGACAATTGAGAGCAGTTAGCTTGGCGAACAGACCTAATGTTTGACATCAGATCTGTAAATCATTCTACTTCTTTCAAATTCATGTTGCCTTTTTCTGCAGAAAAATGGAGAGGACTGTTCTCTTCCCACAAAGCTTTACTCTGGAATACCAATGATAGGGATGCTTGGCGTGGCTACAAAGAGTTTATCTGCTTCTCTTGCTAAGAGCAAATAGGCTGCCTATCATTTCCCAAATCGATAGAATCAACTTGTCATAGYGCAGGTAGCAAGTGATAGAGCACCGTATACTCAGTTGCCATTCCACATTAAAAATTCTAATGAAATGCCTGCCTAGAAGTGAATTTTAACAGACATTTTGCATTTACAGTACATTTAAGTGGTGTTCATTTACAGTACACTTAGTGTTGTCTATCTTGGTTCTGAAATGGCTCTTGCAACTCTTTCTTTTTTAAATCTATAATTTGCTGTTTGCTTTTYTATAGCTTTCGAAGGCCAGTATCTTTAGAGGATAAGTTCAGCAGGGAGTAGTAAACTCAAATTGTAATCACSTGGTTTTCATGCTATTTGATTTTGTGGCTGGTCTTACTTAAAATGTAAATGTTTTATTTATGCATGGTCTTTAATAGGAAATAATCAACACTTTTCTTACATAACTGAATTGAAAAGTGACACACTGAAAAATGAGAGGATCTGGATATTCGATGTTAGATGCGTTTATTGCCTTGTTCATCATAGGCTTGAGAGCCGTTGCTGTAATGTGGTTTCTGCATTCTACCTTTTTTCTGTGATTTTCTTTCATCAGAATGAAAACAAGCTCAAGCTCTTGAGGGCTGCTACTACCAAACATCAGCTTTTATATCGTCTTGCAATGACTGGTGCTGGTATTGATCGTCATCTGTTCTGCCTTTATGTCGTGTCCAAATACCTTGCTGTTGATTCTCCTTTTCTTAAAGAAGTAAGTGGATTTCATTAATAATTGTTAACCATGCTAACTAACCCTCTGTTTACTTAAACATCAGCAGAATCAGAAAAACATTAAAAAAAAAAACAAACAAACAAAACAAAACTATCTTTCCAAGAAAAAAAGGTAGGTTTAGATGGTGGTTGTGGTGGATCTTCTTAAAAAAAAAAAAGACCTGTTAAGCAGACAGTATCAGTGGATGGTTCTGTTTTCAGAAAAGATTTCAACTGAAAAATATTTCCATTCTCTAAATTGATATTAAGGCCTTGCATGTTAACTTTTTCCACRTAAAGACTGGTGTTTTGCTGCTTTTCTAATATCAGTTGTTCATTCTATTGAAGTGTGAACTAGAGTTAATTCTTACTGTTGCTTTATTGAATATTTTCTAAATTATCTTGTTGTTGTATGTTGAAGTGTTATGTTTCTTTACATCCCTTTCCTATCTATTATAGGTTTTGTCAGAGCCTTGGAGGCTGTCAACGAGCCAGACGCCACAGCAGCTTATTAATCTAAAGAAGAACCCTGAGATGTTATCCTGTGGTGGAGGGTTTGGGCCGGTATGTTAGCTAACTACAAAAGTAACCATTTTAAACACAGGTCTGTGKTGAAAGCGCTAGTCTAAAAATTTCAGTTCCATAATACCTTAACATTGCACTTCAAAGGTTTTTGAAAGGAAATATGTTACAGATCATATTCAGACAATGTTAATTCCATACACTTCAGATGAGATGTTTCCCCTAAGCAACAGCACTTTCTAAAAATGTTAYATAAAATGTGGAAGATATCTTTGCTTAGGGAAAAAATTGGAACTGACTTTAAARGTTTCATAGAAAATAACTGTAATTGTGTATCAGATGAACGGAAAAATAGAAGGGGGTGGGGAGTGTAAGCAATCACTTTTTTTTTTTCCTCCAGGTGGCTGATGATGGTTATGGTGTTTCTTACATTATCTTAGATGAAAATTCCATCCACTTCCATGTCTCCAGCAAATTCTCATGTTCTGAGACGGTATGGGACAACCCTTTTCATTTAATAATTGTATTTTTATCTTTACTTATAAAGACCATTTTGCTCATTGTTGAAAGACTTAGCATGACTTGCAACACACAGTCTCTTCTATCTTTATATATATATATATATATATATTTTTTTTTTCCCCCTCAAATTCCATTAATTGCTTGATGAAGTTAGGAAACTGGATTATCTTTAACCAGTGCTTTCAGGTGAAATCAAGTATGTGGCTCAAGGTCATCTTTAAACACGTGTAGTTTCCTGGAACTTGAGCAAAATAATGTTTATCTGTCCCATGAACAGCCAGACAGGTGCCTCCCACTCCCACTATTTGCTACAGTTTTGCTTTGACTTGGCTCTGGGCCCACTTGTAGAGAGAATATAAAATAATGCTCCCTGGTGGTTTTTTTTTTTTTTTTTTTTTTTTTTTTAACTCCTAGGTCTAAATAATACTGATGGAAATTACCAGTGTGTGAGAAACACTTAGAGTTAAGATTTTTTTGGAATAAAAAGCAAGTATTAGGTTCTAGTGGAGCTTATAGCATGTCCTGCTACTGTGGAAGCCTGCACCGAGTGACCTTCAATTCATCCTTCCTTTTCATATTTTATAACTTCAAGCTTGATGAGCTCTGCCCTCATTACATACATCTCGCCTCTTTCAGCCTTCAATTGCCTGAGAAATATTGATGCCTTTGGTTAATCATTAAAGATAAACTATACGAGAACAAAGTATTTCCTTAAATTATTCTTCAGATGTCTCAGTTTGTACTTTGAATTTCCCTGTTTTTTTTCTAGTTATCGGTCAAAGTTCCATACAGAAAGAAGGTGGCACTTCTTTGTATGCCTGGCCTTGATTTTACCAGGATAGCTTTGTCTGTAGTAGGTCATATAACGTCACTAGTAATTTACACTTATCTTTCTTCCTTGTACCATTCATCTGACACAAGAAACAGGGCAGGATCATAGTTTGCTAATGCTTTAGGTCACTTGATTATTTTCACTACTTGGTACAGTTCTTCATTGACAAAAAAGCAGATGCAGATATGAACTCACATATAAAAGATTGCTCTGACTTTTGGCACTTACAGGTCGTCTTCCTTGTGCTTTCTCCTTCTTATGGCCCTCTCAAAACCAGCTTTTGCGCAGTCATCTTTTATAAACTAGGGTATCTATTGTTATTCAAAACAAACCAAAACAACAAAAAAGCTATGGATGAATGTGATTTCAATAAGACTATCTGAGTTCTGTTTGTAGGAGAGTAGATTCATAATGAAGGACTCTGCATTAGTAGCATAAACCTGGGTTATTTTATATTGCATTAGAACTTTTTTTAGATCAAATTACAAAATATTAAAAGATTTATGTCTTTGAAAGATAAGTGGTGTCTTGATACAGCTTTTTTGTTTTTTTTTCTCTTTCTAGGATTCTCATCGTTTTGGAAAAAACATCCAAAAAGCTATGATTGACATCATGTCTTTATTTGGCCCTACTAAAAACTGTACCAAGTGACTTGCCTTACCGGTGGGAAGTAGACTCTGTTATTGGAATGAGAACTTTTCTGAACAGTGCACGAGAGCAAGGTTTGTCAAGAAATAGCTCGAAAAGAAACCGAGTCTCCATCCCCTCAATCACCTATGAAAACCTTAGCAGTTGCTTGTATTCCATGATTTTTCAATAGTTTGGAAGAGTTTCTTTCCACAGAGGACCACTGTTGAAGTTTTGTATAYTCCCAAGGGTTAAAGGATAGCACCATTGCATGAAGGCATGTATATTCAACTACTGCAGTTTTCTCCTAAGTTGTATACAATTATTCTCTTTCTTTTGCTTAAAATTGGAATGTACTTTTATTCCATAAATGAAGGAATTAACCATATTGAGTCTTAACCTACTAATCCTAGAAAAGGTTTGATTTGATATGAATTAATAGCAGAACATTCATGTTTTATGTCAATGAGTGACAGATTTGTTTAATTTGACCAGTTTTGGAAAGGTAACTTAACATACAGGAAAAAAACCTTCATATGACCCAGTGTAACCAAATACTACTGTTTCTTTTGGGGGGGAAGTATTTGCTAGAATAGGTAGTAGAATGTGTCACCTAAGTTAGCAGGTTTCACTCATTCTAATTTCTTACAAGCATATTTACCACATTTTTTAATTATTTCTGTATAAATGGACCTGCATGCTTGTTCATACCGGTGCCTTAGCAAACAAAGAACCTAAACAAGGGAAAATGTTAACACTGGGGGTTGGTTTAGCWTTATTTTAGTGGTGGACAAGTGGAAGTAGTGCTGCAAATTTAGTTTTCAAACTGTAACTTAGGTGGGTGTGACACAAGCAGACTGGGATATACTTCTGAATGGTGCATTTAGGTTTAAAGCTGTAATGAAACACTCTTATCTCGCATGGCAGGAGATGGGTCCCTATGCAAAGCAGGAGTAACTTTGTTTCAGAGCCACAGACGCTCAAAGGCCTCCTTAGCCGGGTGGTATCAGCTGTCATCTGAGATAAGAGCTCCATGTTACGCACAGTTTCTGGGTCCTAGGAATGTAAATGCAATTCAATTCAAAGCTGCTGGATAGCCCGCAGACACCGCACAATCCAAGCTTGCTTCCTTGCAGCCTGGAGGGACCACTAGCACCCTGCCAAGCTTTTCTATGAGAGAGGCTGCCYGTGAAGGCAATGGGTGCAGCCCCAGAGCGGGGAATCGCCACCCCCTCAAAGCCACCGCCGCAGGAGAGGGCCTTGATGGCCGGAGCCATGGCATGGTTGCTGAAGGATGCCGTGAGGAAGAGGTTTTCACTCAGGAAGTGGCATAATGTTTCCYGGGAAGTTTAAGAGCTTGCAGCTACTGTAAAAGCTGAAATTGCTTTGCATGTGGCTCTTCCTAAAGCTTTATGGATGTAGCTACTTTTTGGATTGCACAGTGCTGTAAAGTGTACCTGTCAGAGCAACAATGTTTTCTTTCAAGAAGAGRGTATTCAGTACTACAGTGAATGCTGCTGCAGAGCTGGGCTACCTTTAAAAGCCCCTCTGGCAGTTGATAATGACACTGCTTAGATTTGGGGGTGTTCTGGCCTGTATTTCTAACTTTTTGTGCCTCTTCACTTTTTTTTTTTCCACTCTGATCTAGATATCAAAATTCCCGCCTCAACTTTTGAGGTGGGAAACCTCAACAGATGCATACTTGAGGCAATCCATGCTTACAGGAAGGCAGGAATCCCCCCAGAAATTGGCCAAAGATCCTCTTCATTCGGTAGGCTATGGTGTGCAGGCAAGGAGGTGTTGAAATAAGACTTACTGCAGCTAAATGCAGGCCTGGCATTTATCAAACTGCTGCACCATCTGTCTTCATAGTGACCTGTTCATTTGAAGCTGCAGAAATAATGCACTGTTTCATTAACCACTGACCAATCTGTGCTTACAGTAATATTAAGGCCTATTAGTTTATAGCATTTTCTTAAAAGTTTAGATTTGACTCTCAGGTTTTAAATGTTTCGAGTCTAATTGTAGTTAGTGCAGTTATCAATGCAATTTTACCTTCTTAAGGAGAGAGTAAGTATAATTGGCACAGGAAGTTGGTTTTTATTGTAAATGTTTAAAAGGGTGGTGTTTATGAACATTTTTTGTTTTGTTTTTAATTGGGGTAGATCATAATTCCTAAACAGAATTTTATTTCACTTTCTTTAAAATGTCTACAGCATGTAAATAAAATATGCGTTTTGGATGTAAATCTTAGAAATGCACAGTGGATGTAGGTTATTAATAAATAATTTAAATCTTGATGTTGAATATTATGTACATACAGTAAAACTGCTTGCTTTTTTTTTGCTCAAAAGCCATAGGAATGTAACTGAAATTACATAGATTTGAATGAATTTTCTAATACAGTGTACTTTAATATTAGGGTTAAATTGTATTTTGGAAAAAAAATGATTTATCTGTTACTGAAGCCTTGAATCTCACATTCTCAGTGATTAAAGGGCTCAAAGTTTAAGTCAGGTTGGGTGATAATTGACCTGTTTCTTCCACAGCAGTGAGGACTTGATGGAATATCTCAACTGTGCATTTTCAGCATTTCTTACCATTCCAGCTATTTCATGTGAGAGACTGGGAGATCTTAGGAGCATTTGGAGGCTACTGTTGTCCAGGAGTAATACCACACCAAACTAAATACTGAGGGGTGGGTTTTTAAGGGAATAAGGACGTAGGTGCCTGACCTTGAAAATCATGGTTCGAATTTAGCCTTTGTACCAATTGCTTTCTTTATATAAAATGTATTAATTTAAGCTAGTTTTTATCTTGTTTACTTAACTCTACTTCCTTGGTTGACTATTTACATCCGGCACTTTGTCTCAAATATATTTATGTTCTACCCTCTTCTATGACTTGGAAAAAAAAAGTAAATAAAAAATAAAACTTCACAATTACCACTATTTAATGCAATGTTTAATGTCTCATTCCATCTTTTTCTGATYGCCCTTGCTGCTGTTTCTGGATTTGTAAAGCTGCTGTTACCAAGTCCAAGTAACTTTAATTTGGTAGGAATGGCAGCTGGAGACTGTTGTGTCTGTGTTAGCGGTGATTTAGGGAGCTGTGTAACGGGGAACACATGAACAAACTGCYCTGCAGGCTCAGGAGAGGGGAGAAAAAAATGTTACTTAGGTCAAAAGCTCCAGGGAACCTTCCTGCAAGCTGGTAAGTGACCCCAATTTGTTCCTGGCAGTGACTGTAATTTTAGACCTGGCTGATCCAGTGCCCTCCAAATGTTTAGAAGGAAAAGGAAGTGCAGGAGGTGAGGCCAGAAAGCTAAAAAGCTGAAAGGCTCTGTGTGTGTGTGTGTGTGTGTGTGTGAGTGTGTGTGTGTATGTACAGTTTTTCATTTATATATACGTATATACGCGCACACACATACAAAAAACACAAATCAATGTAGTGCGTGTATATATATTTTTCTTTTATCTGAACATTTCAAGGACCTGAAAACTTTGAAATTGCTTTAAGAGTGGTGCCAGCTTTCAGGCACTTGCTTTATGCTTGCCAAAAGGTCACTTGCTCACTTGTTGCTGCTTTTTTCTTTTTTTTAATTGCTGCTGAAAATAAGCCTTTCTGCACACATTGTGGCTTGAYTTTTGCACTTTTCGATAGTTGTTTTTTCCCCCCTGTTTCAGAGCTGAGGCCGGAGGCAGCACCCCGGGCCCACACCACGTCTGCACCATGGCTGTTTGCAAGGGCTTCCTCCCCCGTGTCGGGAACAGGGGCTCCCGCGCGGCAGGAGCCCCGCTCCGGGCAGAGCTGCCCTCAACTCACAGCTCCCTTTCCTCCGCTCCTCGCGCTCACTGGAGGCGGCGGGGGGGAGATGGGTGGGGCGGTGCCTCGCGCCTGCCCGCGGCCGTTAACGGTCGGGCTAACGGTCGGTCGCCTGCTCCCCTCAGAGCAGGCGAGAGCGGGAAAGCGCGCGCGGGCGGGCGCCATGGGGGAAGGTGAAGGGCGAGAGGGCGATGGACGGGCAGGGGCGAGGGGGAAGGAGGCTCATCCAGGCCTTGGGGGGCGGAGAGGGCTGCCACGGAGCAGGAGCTCCGCAGGCTCCGAATCCCGAAAAGGCGAGGGTGCTGCTGGCCGGGCTCAGCCTCCATGTGGTCGCTTGAGGACGTCCCTCATCAGTGGCATGGAGCTAAAACAGCATTTGCTTTTGAGCTGCTAGTGTGCAGTGCCTGATTCGATTTATTCTTTTTTTTTTTTTTTTTTTAATGGTTTCCCAAAGCTAAGTATCATCTCTCCAAGCCAAGCATGAAATCCTGGTCTAAATCTGAATGGTGTTGTGTAAGTTAGATGTGTTTTGCTGTTGTTGTTTCTCTAATGTGTAAGTAGTTTTTTGCGTTATCATTGTGACGTGTACTTTTGGGAGACAACCAGCAATCCCTGCCAACTTTATGCTTTGAAATATTGCTGTTTCATTTTGTTTTGGTTAATCTTAAGTATTATTTGTAAGTGCCTCTTAGTTTAAGGCTGTTTCGTTCATTTCTAGATCTAAAAGCTTCTCCGAAGAATACTGAACTAGAAAAGTTGGTCATCTTCAAAGAAAAGAACAGATATGAACCACCTGAGAGTCTTGCTGTGGCTATGGAGAACCAGATACTGCTTGACATAAGATCAGTTATAGATGGTGGACTTGTAACTGAAATATTTGGCCAAAACAGTCCAGTTAGCTCTGAAAACTTTAATTTGGAAACTACTTTAATTAATAATCCCCTTGAAGAGGGGTTGGCATCTGGTCAAGACAATCACTTATGCACTGTAGCAGTGGGAGAGACTTTGTTAGATCATTTTAAGTATCCCCTTGCTTTTGAAAATCCAAATGCGCTAGCAAAAGTTGAAGTATATCCACACGCAAACAGCAGCAGTGACCATGAAGATACTGAAAAATACAAGGAATTGAATTACCTAGAAGAAGCTGAACGTATGCATTCCCCATATCTGGCTTCAAATRGTGTCCATTTTCTTTCTTCTGTAGTGATGCAGCATAAAAATTGCAGTGATCCTTCTTCAAGCACTTCCTCTCTAGAAGGAGCAGTTGGTCAGAATGTCAGAGTGATTCCAGTAAGATTAAACAAAATAGGTTTTAGCATTGTTTGTTTGTGATTCAAGTGTGGGATTTTAGGTTAAAATTCACGTAGGCTCCGTACCATATTTAAAGTTGGGCATAATTTGATACTAGAACAAATTTAGTAGTAATACCAAATTGGATTTCTCCATTATATTGCTAAAAATAGCACACAGTGAATGTATGTAAAAAAGTAATATACTTGCAACAGTAAATTTTGGTCTTGTTAGCTCCTCATGCACAAAGTAGTTTGGCAACAGGGGTTATTAGATTTTATTTTATTTTTTTCCTGATTGGTTAAAGTTCATGCTTCTGTGTTGGATAAATTACCCTCTAGAAAGGTAGTATAAAACATTTGTGATATTCTCAGGACTAAGTCCATGATCAGTGCTTCATGCAGACTGTCCATATTTATGATGTCTTTTTTTTTTTTTTTTTTTTTTTTTAATAATTTCCCTTTATAGCTGCAGAGTACCTGAAAAAAAATCCCTAAATTTTCCTTTTGTACTATGGTCACCTATCAGAGGCACCTATCCTCTGAGCAGCTATCTTGAAGTGATTGAACTTCTGGTTGACATTTGTTCCACATTAATAATTTGATAAGGCTAAATCCTAATTCCTAATCTAGCAAGCGGGCTCTGAGATTGCCCTGTGGTCCCCTCGGGGGAATCCGTGGTGCCCCCAGCAGAAGCCAGGCAGAACCTTGGTAAACCTCCCATCGAAGAAACAAAAAAGCCAATAAATCTGAGCACCGCCAAACCCACTGGGTTTGAGACTTCATCTCAAGCTACTTGAAATCTGCTGTGTTGGTCATCTTATGTGGCTTAGCTTCCTTTCTGATTTGAGATGGCAGATCTGGTTTAAAGGCATCTCTCTTTGGAAGGCTGTTGACACAGGTGACCTACATCACCAGTAGTCCTTTAATCACCTGTGTCTTCAATCTTTTGAACCATTAATGAGATGCCGAAGGGTGGTGGAAGCCTCTGGAAAGGAAAGATCCAATTAAGGCATTGCAGTTTAGTCAGGCTGAACATGCTTAGAATTTGTTAGGCTTCGCTTTGTCCTACAAGGGACTAAAATAGGAGACTCGGACAAAACCTGTGTCCTTAGAGTTTATCACGGTGTGTCCACATGAGTGCTGAGTTTGCCCTGTTTTCTCAAGGTCTTAGAACAAACTTATGGTAAGTTTACGGTGCTTTTTGTGAGTGGAGAAAGCTGATAGCCTGTTTAGGTGCTGCTCACTTGATGTCCTATTCTGTTACCTATATTAAGAGGAGCACATACGGATAAAGAGCAAGTAATCTATTTTGAACAATCCTGATTGTAATTCGGTGCTGCGGATTTATTGGTTTGTTTTTGTTCTTTTTTCACAGCTGTTTAATTTGAAAATTGAAATGTAGGTATTAATGCTAGTGTATTACATCCAAACCATATCTGTAAGGTAAATGGAAAATGGGGACATTCAGCTTTCACTGTTATCACTGGATAGGTTGCAACACTTACATGTCTAATATATCCTACAATATAAATGACTTCCAATTTTCAATGCTGCTGTAAGATAGTTTTTTGGTTTGGCTTTTTAAAAATCAGACAATTATTGCATAGAATAGTTACAAATAAAATGTTATTTTCTTCAGGTGTTCAGGTCATTAATACCTCAAGTTGCAGGTGAGAATAGCTATATTTCCTATGATCATTTCAAAGGAATCCATAATGGTTCTATGCAGTCACAAAACTTGCCAGATTGCTTAAATGGTAAGTGCCTAAAGTGGCTTGGTGGTGTTTGGTTTGGGCTCCTCTTACAAGCTTAAAGAAAGATATAAATAGATAATGCAGTAATATCTGGAGATGAGAGATTGCAGCATAAGCCTTTACTTACCAGGTGTACTAGTACTGCTAAGAGGATTTGAGAATATGTCACTGCTTGTTTTTGTGTGTTCATGTGCTTCAATCATGTAGGTCAGTATTTTGATTTTTTTTTCTTTTGATTTTTTTTTCCCCCCTGTTCCATGCTTCTTTCCTATTCCTTCATGGACTGGGGAGAAGATATTCCTCCCTGGGGYACAGGTTTTCTTTCCTACTGACAGGAACAAAGTTTTTATTTTGTTTTGAGGATTGACCACAGAGGATGACATTTAGACAAGTTGCACCCATGCTGCTGCAAATGTTAAGTTCTTCAGTAGTTGTTAGTGTCTTGCTTGTGACTTTTTCACAACCCTGCTTACTGTTAAACTGACTTCCAGGTTTCGTTTTGCAAGGCTTATCCTGGAGTCCGGCTGGACTAGCCAGATAGCCAGCATAGAGTCTGTGTTATATTTGCTACCGATTTTGTAATCTTTAAGTTGTTTGTGTTTGTGTCAGTCGTTGCTAAGTGAATTTAGCAAAAAGGTAAATAAACCTTTGGCAAAGCATCAGACAGACCTATATAGAAGCTTTTTYCCCAACACTCCTGAAATTAAGTTTCTTAGAATAGTCAGTATTTTTCCACGAGAATGCAGTGCTATAGTGGCACTGCACTTTTTTTTTTTCTTGTTGATACTGTCAGGGACTCCTGGTATGCAGTACTGACCTCTTAGTAAGTGAAGTGTTCTTTATTTTATGTAATAGACTCTGCCAGTGGTGACTGTGGCTTACCTCAGACAAATGCTTCCATCTATGATGAAATTGTAAGTATGCATCGAAGGTTTTGTTGTTGTTATTGGAAGAAGTTGTTGATTATTTTTTATTTTAAAGAAGAAGAACTGAATGTCTAAAACAGATCTTCTWTTTCCCCAAATGCTAGCAGGCCAAAGGTTCTCTTGCACATAGATCTGTTTCAAAATCTGATCTTTTTATGACAGAAAGAACAAAAATGCTATTCCATAGACATGATACACTGCTACACAATACAGGAAGGGCAAATAGAATCTGGATTTTCCAGCTATTTCTGTTCCTGTTGGCTCAAGTCCGGTTGACTGCTCTCTGTCACTTTCATGTTCTGGCCAATTTCATGTTTAGACCAATTAAGGATAGGACAGGTCCAAGAGATTTAGGCAAAAATAATTCTGTCTGAGTATTGGCAAATAAGCTAACTGTTCCCAATACTACATTATTTGCTATAAAATGAATGATTTATATAGTTAAAATTTATATTTATGTGTTTGGATTTTAAAGTATCTTTTAAAATGTGCCTTTTAATATGTGAAGATATTTTTTTTTTCAGGCTGAAATAAGAGAGGCAGTTAGTAATGTTATGGAGAATGACCAAGATGAAGCTATTTTTCAGAATTCAAATGTAGGCGAATCTGGCTGCAAGTTGTTAGCATTGCACAGCGTCYTGGAAGAACCCAGCTGTTCACACAGAAATGATTCCAATCCTGTGGTAATTACATCTTCAAACTGATAGCAGAATTATATGCTAAAAGAAATTATTAATTTATTTGTAACACTCTAGCAGCAAAAAGTCCCACTCTCTAGGTGTTGTAGCAAGAATTATAAAGCATTCAGTTCCTCAGACCCATTCTAAATGGTAGCTATTGGTAGTGATATTTTATCATTRTATTTGTTTTTAGCAAGGAAAATCTAGATTTACAGAAATAAATGAAACTGAACAGTAAATGCAACTGAACAGTTCCTGTTTGGTTTCATGTTCTGGTCAGGGAAGTGAATCCTAAGCCAGCATACTGCAAAGCCAGTTAGAAAAAGTTCTGCAAAACCCCATAGAGCACTAYAGACAACCAGGAATTCATCTCACCTAGGCTGAAGAGCTATAGTGTTGTTCCTCAATAGTTGCTTCCAAGAATAAACAAATTGAAAATGAAGGTCAAAAAGCAAATATCTAAGTGCATAATGATCCATTTGTCTCAGACAGAGATTCCAATCTGATTATGCAGATTTTTTTTCTTCCAAATGGCACTCAGGAAAACCTTTGTATCTATATGGAGGGAATTACTGTTTCTTATATGAAAGATAATCATTAGTTATTTATTCCAGGTGCTATGCCAGTTGGATGGAGGTACTCAAATACTCTGTATAAACAGTTCTGGCACAAGAGAACTAAAAACAGTTCATTTAATTCCCCAGTATCAAGACCAACATAATTATCTCCAATCAGGTACAACGAAAATGAAAATTATCTCTAGCATATCAGATAGTATATTGTAGATTGTTAATGTGCAATTGCATGTGTTTATGTTCCTAAGCAACATCATCCGAGTTGAGCTGAAGTTAATGGAGCCATCACCACTTATTGTTTATCTTACAGTACCCGCAAAAGTGCTCAGCACTTAAATAACAAGAGTGATGTAACAGATTGATTTTAATGTTAATAAATGTTAAAGTTGTTAATATACAGGCTCATATCCATATGAAACATGTTTACCATAATCAGCTGWCACATCTGCATTTACCCCAAATTGCCACCATATGTCACTGTTTCTCTGTAAATGAAGAGTAACTTTGAGGACTATGCTTGTACTTTAGCCTTGGGATTCACAGTCTGCAGAGTATGTGTTATTGATTTTTACATCGCTATGTGGCCTTGATTTCCATATTTTTTTTAAAGAAAATCTTTTCTGTTTTACCTGTTTAGATGCTTAGTGGAGTAATACATTTTCATCTGATCAGCAGTACAGTATAAAAGTGTAGGTTAGTTTTAACTTAAATATTTATTTTCCTAAATATAGCTTCCTCAGAATCAATGTTGTTTATTTCATTATTTGTTTTTATTATTTATAAAACACAAAAACACGTAACGGCGCAGCTGAATGGCAATGTGAAATCAAGGCACTCTTCATATATTCCTGTTTTCATACAAAGCATTGATTGCATCTTTGAATAGATGCTCCAAGTATAGATTATGATTTATTATGAAATAAGTACAGTTCCAATAATTATTTTGTTACTTCATTAAGCTTGATCTTTGCTTGTTTCCTGCACAGGCTGGGATACTTGTAAAATTAAAAGCACTGTTTCACTAGGACTTAGGCAAAGACTTGCTCGTATTGACAATGGTTTTCTCCATCAGTTTTTAATATTTTTTTCTTGTAAGCTTAGTATCTCAACGCTAGGTGCTCTCTCAGGTCTTTGGAAAGTCATAAAATAAGATCTCAGGATAAACATATTCACATGTTTTTGCCATTTCCTTATTTCATCAAAATAATTTAGGACTGTGGCATTTGAATTCAGATGTACTTGATGTCACAAAGTAAAAAAACATCCTGTGCTTATGTTCCTAGCTGACACATTGTTGGTGTTTTTTTTTCTGACTATTATTTGTGTGTAGTGAGGTTTTATGAGGAAGAATATTGTTTTGAGAAAAAATCTAGGCCCTCCACCGATAGTGTTTATTGTAGGAAGAATGTAAATTTGTTTTCTGAACTGAATTACAGCAAAAAGTGCTACAATAAGACAACCTGAGGATTTTTTTTTAATAAAACAAGTTAAAGCTTTCCATTTGTCTCTATACTTTGTTAAAAACCATCATGTGTAGACAAAACTTTATGCATGGTGAGTAGTTCTGTTGTCTTCAAATAATTATCTTTTCAGATGTGGGTAATCCTGTGACAGCTGTGCTTGGTCAGCTTTTGCCGGTTCCAGGTAAACTCGATTTGAATGAAGAGCAGGTAAAGAAACCTTTTTCTTCAAATTTATTAAGCACAATATAAACTCATTTTTCTTTCCTCATATGGGCTGCTAATCTATGTAGGGAAGTAAAAATTACATGTCGTCTCTAAAGAATGTTTGTTTAGCATGTATACTTTTAGTGCTGTGTCCAATATACTTCCTAAATATAAAGACTCCTAATTGATTTCAACATTTTCTAGAAATAATGGCAAGAACTAAACCCACAAATTTTCATGAGAAATAAATTCTTTACAGATTTGAGACTTGAATTCAGTATCTGTATAGATTCTTATTTCTGAAAACCACGATAAGACTTTTCTGGATGGTAAAGGAGAGCACACTGACTTTTAACAGAAGAGCAGGAATATTTTCTTCCAGTAGGATTTCTTACACTGTCCTCTCTAGATTAAAATTTAATGGTAATCTTTTTACTTTTTTTTTTCAGTTATTTTATTGCTGATGGAGTAAGTAGTAGACCAGTATTAGAGTTTATTTTAGATAACGAACACAAAGCTTTGTGTTTTTTGGAAACTTTGGAGCTCTTTGATTTCTGGTGTGAAATCACTACTTCCAACAGAGTTTCTCCAGTGTTTTTACTTCCAGAGCTCTTAGCAGTTATCACTGCAAATTYTTACCTGATATCTTTTGTGTAAAATGACTATGTGATATTAGTACAGATATAGAGGATGATTAATGCATAGTGGCCACTTTTTTATCCCCATTCTGTTCTTCCCTAGATTCCCTCATCATGCTTTAAATATAACGATTTACCTCTTCTTGCTTRTTCAGCTAGATTCATCAGTGATTCAAATTAAATGTGATTTACAGTGATTCCCTGCCTGATTTGCCTACAAACCCAATATAACCTTTCTTTGTCTCTTCATAACAAGGCCCTTATTAATTGTATGTCTGTCAAAGAGATCAGCAGATCTCTAATCTGTTTTATTGTTTTCTGAGATGGTTCTCTTAAAAAAAAAAAAAAAAAAAAAAAAAAAAAAAAGCCTTTTTCTGGGGGATGCAGGGATCCCAGCATACTTTACATTTCAAAGAGAAGTGAGTATAGTTCTCATGATTTTGTGCGACTATCTCACGAGTTTTGTGAGTATCCTTGGTTTTCACTGTATTAAATTTTCTCTGCTAACTCACAGGAGTCTTTTTTTTTAAACATAAGCAGGTTTTATGCATTTTATCCTGAACAGTTTGAAAATGGATCGTTACAATCAGTAGCTAGTTCTGCCACACACCATCCAGAATCAAATCTCCAAGGGCCAGGGAAAACAACTTTGGTTGGGTAAGAAGTGTGAAAAATTTAGTCYGTGATTACTTTTGAGTTTAACACTGGCAAGGACTTCTAGAAATGTTAATGTTCTGTAGCTTTTCCCTTCTTCTAATAAAAATGCAGTTCTGTAAAAATGCTTGGTGTATCTATATGAGTAGCCATGATGCCCGTTGCTGGCAGTCAAGACTGCATCACCTGCTTCACAGTTCCTTAGGAGMAGTGTAGTTGTGCTATCCGTATGGCTGAAAATCATTTAAATTTCTAATTTAATCGGAACGTTTCCAAATATACCCACCACGTGTTTAGCTTTTATTTCTAATCCTATTGGAACTTATATAATAATGTTTAATTGAAGATCCTTTATAAGTAAGAGGTAGATGTGACTCCAGTGTAAAAGGTGAGAGACTTAGGCAGTCACGCAGCCTGTGCTTGGTTGGGAACATGACAGCCCCAGGTGGTGGCAGTTGGTGAGGCTACTTAGTCTTCTCTCTTTCTTACCCCGCCTCTGGGAGTCCATCCTTGTCAGACAATATTGCTGATACTGGTGTTGAGGAAAAAAAAAAAAGTATTTTTTCAAAAATAAAAAATAATTAATTTCAGTACTAACTGTGGTTTTTTTTTTCTATTTTTTTCCTTTTACAATCTGTCTAGCTTACAGTTTGGCTCGGGGGATACAAAGTCTAAAAAACCATGTAACTGCACTAAATCTCAGTGTCTGAAATTGTAAGTAATAGTTTACTTCAGAAAATGTAATATTGAAAGAAAAGCTCTTTGTCTGCGTATTTATGGTACTGCATGACAAAGGAAGGAGTATTTTCCATGCTTCCCTCAAACCAGACTGCTTTGAGGCAGAATTAAATTTAAACCCAATTAATATTTTAATTTTTAATATTGTTGTATATATTTATCACAGATACTGTGACTGTTTTGCCAACGGTGATTTTTGCAACAACTGCAACTGCAATAATTGTTATAACAATCCACTTCATGAAACTGAGAGATTTAAGGCCGTTAAGGTAGTAAAAGTACAGTACACATTGATATTTGCTTCATAGAGGAAAAATATAGCAGTATTGTTTTTTATTTTAGAGTGATTGAAATATATTATTTTTAATGTAAATGAAGTAAAGCCATGTGTTACCTTCATATTATTTTTATGTAGAACAAATTTGGGGTTTTTTCTTTCCTTTTATGGAACTTATGCTACTCCTTATTATAACTAGTGATATGTTAATGGAATGGTCACTTCTATTCTTGGAAGGAAGCATGCAAACCCAAATCTAATTTCAGAACATATTTTCACTTGAACAAAAATATTTTGTCTCCCCTATTCAGTAGTTAATGGGAACCAATTCATTATTATTATTATTATTATCCAAATTATTATTTTCCCTGGACAGATCATCTGTGGTTGTTTTCTAAGTTTCTTCTTCTGTTTCTTGTTTCTTCTTCCATGTTGTTTTCTTTGTTTGATGTATGCTGTAATCCAAACAGAGCTCCCACAGCAGCTTGTTGCTTCTATACTTGGAGTCTCTTAGTTTACAGTATATAAAGAATAATATGCGGACTAATTGTGGGCAATAGTTTATTAGAAACATCTTACATTATGTTGTAAATTTAAAAGTGAAAATAAAAAATATTTTCTACTGTCTATACTCTACAATAAGGATCTATAACTATCTTTGGACTCCTTGTCTGCAGTTCTTCTCTGTATTATTCACATTGTATCTGGATTGTAGAAGAAGTTGATCTAATTAGATCTGGAACTTTGAATGCAGAGCAGTTTTTGGTATCAACATCTAACAACTGTTTCCATAATCAGATGCTCTAGAGTAGTTGAGCTGATGGCCTTGGTGGTGTTGAARTACTCTCTTCGCTGTGCACTGTGCAAAAAGGCATCTTTTAGAGTAAAATACATCTTGTTTTTCCCTGCAAAGAACATTCCAGTTTCTCTGTATCAATAAATATTGCACATAGAGCACACAGATTTTTCAGTTTCAGCAAGTCATGGCAGCATGAAGTCTTTGGACCTAATTAAAACCTGCTGTTCCAGAGGAGTGTCCAGCACTGATTTCAGTAAATAGGCTTTTTATTGGGCCATTAATGAAACAAGATATTAATCTTGTTAATCTTGTTAAATGCTGACTCCTGAGATAGGCACACCACTGTATTCAAGGGTACTTTTTTCATTGAGAACTTTTTATTCTTGTGAGAGTGGCTTCAGCAGTGAAGTGAGAGAAATTCCTGCTGTCACATGCTGTGCAAGACACCTGTACCCATTCACTTCATACCTCAAAGAATCAAGTAGGAATTTCTTTTTGTTTAACACTAAATAGCAGTCATATAGGTTAAATGATTTAAAAACATATCTTTGAATTTCTCGTAATCTAATACTTTCTGTTCTAGGCCTGTCTTGATAGAAACCCAGAAGCTTTTCTACCAAAGATTGGAAAAAGAAAACTGGGAGAAATTAAACCCCGCCATACCAAAGGATGTAATTGCAAGCGCTCAGGATGCCTTAAGAATTATTGTGAGTGCTTTGAGGTCAGTCAGGTGAATTTCACTATCGTTAGTTGTGATCTTATGGATGAATTTCTGTAACTGTTTGTCACTAAAAGTAACTTATTTTTTTCTTTATTTTGTTCATCATAAAAGTTACTGAAGATAAAGGGTAGAGTCTCTTTCTTGATATGGCTGTAACTTCCAAGAATTAAATCTGGCTGAAGTTGATCAGCTAAAATGTCCCTTATCAGGTTCTAAGAACTCTAGTTCCATAAGAAATGAGGCATGGTTTTCGGCTAATCCTGTTAGTTGACTTTTTATTTATTATTTATTTATTTGTATCTGTGGTATTTTGTTACCTTGCAAAGATGCTGTCAAATTGAGAGGAGGATTGAATTGTCTGTGTACAGGACAAGGGAGAATCGTACAACTCTACAGAGAATCCTTGGAGAGAACTAACTTGCGTTCCTATTATATTGATACTGCTTATCTTAATTTGCAAGTGTCCAAGCCCATCACATCTAAAATAAGTTTCTGGAGATATAGCTCAAATGTATACTAATATGTATATTTAAGATTTATACTTTTTTTTATTCTAAGTATTCTGTATTTGCCAGGCTAGAATTATGTGTTCCTCTATTTGCAAATGCATTGGTTGCAAAAACTATGAAGAGAGTCCAGATCAAAAAAAACAGTTGAATATGCCAAACTACATGGACTTTGGAAATAATGAAGGAAATAGCCCAGTTTTAACATCAGCATTTGAAATGTTACCAAAATTGAAGACAGACAGGTGAATATTTGGAAATGACAGTACATAATCCATCAGTCTATCTGACTTCATTAGTTTTGTTATAGACATTATTATACTTAGCTAAGAAATAGTGACTAAAATGACAGATGACTTGTATAACCCTTTTTCACTTCACATTTTTTTGTTTATGGAAATAAGAGAGTACAAGACTGTCTTAAGGAAAAGCCTTTAGAAATATGGCATGCATATTCCTAAATATGCAGAATTCAGGCTTATATTTATTAGTTCTGCTCACAAAACATCAGGTTTTTTTTTTGTTTATCACATTAGTACAAAGTTTGTGTTGTTCAGTTGATTAGCATGTTTATATCCCCTGGTCCATCTTCTCTGAATTTTCCTTGAGTTCGTACATCAGGGAACACTTGTGTCAATTCTGTAGTGAAATTCTATAGTCTTCCAGAGAATAATGAGAAAAACTCGAGCAATCTTTTGGCAGCAAAAACTATTCACTACAAAACAATGAGATTCCTACAGGGATATATGTTCTGCAGTAACAGTGCAGTAGCTCTGATTCAGCTCTTTGCATTCTAATCTTAGTTAAAAGTTTTAAATACAAATAGTAATTTGTCTTTTAAATTACTTTATGTATTTAAAATGGAGATATTTCATACTAGTTTCTTCTTCCCTGTCAGGCAACCAGCTGTGTGTATATCTTGGGAAGAAGTGAAAACAACATGTGCTTATCTCCTGGTGCAGGCTGAAGAGGCAGAAAAAGGAGGTTACTCTGTCTGTTTAGCTGAACAAATGATTTTGGAGGAATTTGGGAGATGTTTATCCCAGATACTACATGCATAAATTTAAAGGACAGAAGATTAGAAGATGTTCAATATAGTAGAACTCCAATGAGTGTTAATTTTGATATGTTACTACAGTCTCCATAATTTTGCCTCTTGATGTTACTTTAATCTTTCATAGGACTATTTGCATTGACTACAGCTGAGTTGTTTCTGATTATGCTGAGTAAGTGCAATTGTAATCACACCCAGCATTTTTCAGCCATGTTAGGCTAAATTTAATTTATTTTCTACTAAAATGAATTTTTTTTCCCGTACTATCTAGACTTTTAATAATAGGAAGTTTAACTTAAAATGTCTTTGTGAGATGTTTATGTGAGTAGAGATATAGTAAAAATAGAGTAAGAGCCTTAGACTTTTGTGTTATTGCATGAACTGTGAGAAAAAAATCCATTTCCAGTTGTAGTTGGTAGTTCTACTAAATTGAGCTTTGAGACTTTCAAAATTTAGCAATTAATTTTTCCAGTCTGCAGATTTACTTTATTTGTTGTTTAATGTTGAAAACAACATAAAAAACAATCCTGATATCCTTCTCACAACTCCCCTCCCCAATGTTAAACAACAGATATTTTCAGCAGATGATTCCCATAAAACAAGAGGAAGTTGGCCCCCTTCTGCCTTGTATTTTAGAATGCCTTTTAAGAGAATGTGACAGATCTTTGTTTTAATGTGCATAATACATCAAAACTTGCTGAATCCTACATTTGCAGTCTACTTTTCTGTAAAACTCAGAAGAGTTATTGTTTACTTTTTTATTTTTCTTTATGTGGACTTTTCTTTGCTCTTTGTCATTCTTACTAATAGGTTAATAGTTCTAAGTTTCCTTAGAATAAATCTGAAAAAGAAATAAAAACTATTGCAAATATTTTGAGTGATGATAACAAAAAAAAAAAAAAAAAAAAAAAGCTAATGATATTTGGTTCTGACATTTTATGATGCATTAACAATATGGACTTAGGTATTTTTAGCTGTTGTGCTTAAAAGAATAAAGATCTTCTCCTTGTCTTGTTGAGTGATGAAGTTTCTTGCCGGGACATCAGGTAAGACTGATGGCTGTTTCAGTCATTTGCTTAATAATGGGTCCTGGGTGGCCCAGACTGGGGAGGAAGGTGATGAGCTGTAGCTGATATTTGGATGGATTGCATTTGTGTCTGTTTTTAACAAATGCTACTGGCAACTGCTGAAAGTCATGGGAAAAAATGGGTTCCTGAACTCCAGAAGGCACCACGTGTGAACTTTATATCTTCCTGGCTGTTCCACTTTGTGAAAGAATTTTGTTGCCTTTGGCGTGAACACCTATGTAAAGGCATCACCTTAAACTGTACTTATCTCCAGAGAAAGTTCCAGTGAAGTTCACAAAGACTATAGAGCCTCCCCGTAAAGGAAACAAAACATGAAGAAAAGAGGAAGAAATCTGCCCATGTTATTAACCCCTGCCTTGGTGAGTTAATATCAGAAATYAGCTTGCTAGATTCACTCCCAGTAGAGGTGAAGTTCAGTAAGATTAAAGGTAATAAAAAAGAGACTAGGCTTAGGACACCTAAAAAAGATTTAAATAAAATCAGGAATAGAACTGMAAAATACAAGTAAAATGATTGAAAGGAATGAGAAAAAAAAAACTGAAAAAAATTGTCATAATCTTTGGAGAAAAAAAAAAGAGAGACTCTAGTTTCATTCTTGTACAGATGCATCTCAGTTTAGAAACAGGTATCAAGTGACACTGCTATGATATCAAGTGACAAATTATTGAGTCTAAAATAGAGATGACCTCAAAGAGCAAGGAAAAATGAAATAAATAAGAAGAATAATTCTATAGCTAAAATAAAAACATAGGAGTGAAGAGAAGCTGGACAAATATCATAGGAGAGGAAATGAATGAGGGAAGTCCTGGAATAGATCTTTAGGCTCCCCTCTCTTATAAACATAATATAATGCCAAGACTTCCACCCAAGTTGTCATTTAAGAACTCTTAGGGGAGGCCTTCTGCATTTTCTGCATTTTTTTTTGAATAAATTTGAAAAAAAAATCAATGTTACAACAGTAAGGATCATGGTGGGAAAGTGACTGTGTAAATGAGAAGGACATAAAAGAGAAATAGTGAGAATCTGAGCTTCAGGTGATACAGAAGATGAGAGCAGGAGTAGAATGGATAAGGGGTAAAAAAAAACTACAGATGTAAAAAGCTGAAATTCATTATTTTCTGATATTTTGAGACGAGTAAAAACAATTTGAATTAATATACTTTATATTGCAGGTGGTCTAAACTAGATTTTATAGAAACACTGCTGTGTTGAGGAGTGAAGTTATATTCTAGAAATAAATACAGAGCAATAGTTGGCAATATAGGGTGGAACTGGCAAGGCTAGTAGAAACACTTTCTATTAAAGTTAACCAACTTAAACTCTCAGTAAGTTCTATTTTTATAAGCAATAAAGAAAGCTAAAACTGGCTCTATATTGTTGATGAGTTATAAAAGTAAAACATTTTGCAGTCAGTGGTGAAAATGCTTGAGAACAACAGGGGCACAGCCACAGTTCTGAGAGTGTCAGGTAGGAAAGATGTATCAGTTCTCATAACTAAATGTAACCCCTTTYCTACTAACGGAAGGTTCCGTTTCATAACAAATACTGCAAGAGAAAAATTATCTTGGGGAAAAAAGGGCCATAAAGCCAGTTCTGAGTAGGTCAAGGTAATTTGAAGTTTGTACAGAAAAGACTCAGAAAAAAAAAATTGATTACAATGGGAATATATATGTACTCCATTAGGGAAATATTAGCTTTTCAAGTAAGTTCAGAATTTCCCTATTTGCTTCATATAAGCCTACTAAAAATTAGCTGTTAATGAATGAAACTTATTAAAATGACTTTTAGTTAACAACAGGAACTAAATTGCTGCTTCATGGTACTGCTGCTCCATCTAGCAAAACAAATCCTAGCCCCTACAGTTAAATACAAGAGGAAAAGACAGCTTGGAGGTCTCCTTAGAACAGCTATTGTGCTGTTCTTCATAAATGATCCTCTCTCTTGCCAGTGTTTTGTGGATGTGTTCCATTTCTGAATGTAAAATTATGACGTACCAGAAATAATTAGATATTCACATTTCTGAGAAAATTAAGAAGGAATTAAAAATAACAAGCAAGCTCATGGGTTTTTAAATCTATGAGCTATTTACATTTTAACCTTGCAGATAAAGCACAAAGACCTTTTTGAATCTGGGAATGTGTCAGTCTTGTCTGAAAATAATAAATCTTGGAATGTGTCAGTCTTGTCTGAAAATAATAAATCTTGTATCTTAATATCAAAATTATTTAAAACAAACTCTTTTTTTTTCTTTGTTATAGGTATATGAGACAGCACCTTACTGGCTTGGCAAACCGTTTTCAGGATTTTTAGTGCAGAGACTGCAAATCAACTTGTCAAAATTATTGAGAACTTCAAAGATAAAATGTTTCTCCTGACCTGAGGTAGTGGCCTATAATCATGAAATTTTGCTGAAGGATGTTGTAATATGGTTAGTGAATTTTTATTTAGAGGTATAGATTGATACAGATTAAAAATTATGTGGAGACTGAATTTCTCAGTTTTTATTGGATGAGAAAGACCAATTCTAATACAAACTACTCCTTGATATCTCTACATAAAAATTAAAAGCTACTTTATAATGTATCACACATTAGTAAGTTTGTGTTTTTAATTTAAAAAGGGATTTCTCCCTGCAATTCTTATCTTATTTGATCATGGCAGATTTCATCAAATAGTCTCAGCTGTTTCTAAGGATCTTAATGAGTAAAAGTTTCCATTTCAATTTATAGATTAAAAATTTTGTAACAAATCTGCCAGGAGAGCAGAGGAACTTGAAAGCAAGTGGAAGTGTGAGACGGAGACCTGGGAGAGAATCATAACTGGAGCAATGCAGAGAGATTTAGAGAATAGCTTGTAGTTTTTCCATACTTGTTTGGCATCAATTTGAGCATAGTCATCTCGAAGATGACAGTGTTTTCCTAACTCTACTAATAATATGTTTTCTAATATTTCCTACAACAGCCTTATTATTTTTCAGAACTGTGGAACGCTGCTATCTCAGAGTCACTTTTCCGATTGACCACTGGTCGCCAGATGCGTGATGAAGTAAGTCCAAGGTCAAACCACACCAGCGGCTCAGGATCAGCAGAGTACATGCCTGGACACAAGCATATTTATAAAGCAGCTCAGGCAAGAGTAAAAGTCTAAGCTTAAACACAGCTCCTGAGGTAAAACGGGAGGTCCGCCTCACAGGCTCTTTCTTACAAGGACCGTACAGCTCTAATAATCTCATCATTTGGTCTCTGTCATTTGGGCATTATTTCTTTACATTTTTGAGTTTCAGGAACATTTGGTGTTTTTTTTTTCTCCTTTGTTCTTTCCATTAGACCTGCTGCAGTAAGGGTGGTATGTATGCTTGGCACATGGGACGTGGAGCTGCGCGTAATCAGCTAATGAGGCCTGGGTGGGCGCGTAATCAGCTAATGAGGCCTGGGTGGGCGCGTAATCAGCTAATGAGGCCTGGGTGGTCCTACCAGGTGAGCTCCCTTCCAACTGCTGCAGCGTGGCAACCTGCTGGGATGGCATTACTCAATTAAACTTCGTAAGAAAGACATTTTGGGAAGTGCTAATACATTACTTAGCAAATATACTAATTGATAGCACACCACCAAGCTCTATGTTACAGAAATTGTGTGGTCTGGGGCTAAGGAACAGATTAGGGAGACCCGAATTCAGGTCTTAGCTCTGCTACAGGCTTCCTGGCTGGTCATAGAGATATCCACTGAATTTCTTTGAGCTTGATTCAGGAAATATTTAAGTCTACATTGATTGATAAAGTTCAGCATGTTGTAAAGCACTTCATTGAATAAGACTTTTCTTGTTCCCTCTATGAAGTGGGTAACAGGCCATGCTTCTTGTTCTTTAGTCTGCCAATTACTAGGGGCTTGACCCCCTTACCCATCCTAACTCCCTCTGTTTGCTTCAGTAAGCTCCTTTAGGTGGGAGACTCAGATTCTGAGCCTGCCCTCAATACAGTGGGGTTCTGGTCACACTTGGGGCCTTTACTGTAATGTAAAATGTAGAAATACTGTTCTTAGGTTAAGGAGAGGAAGAGGTATACAGTGAATTTGCACAAACCCCATAGCTGTCCTGTAAGCATGCCCCAAAATGCTGCCTTCGTAAATCTTCATTATAGTGTGGATATTTGCCATTCAGTATTACCCACTTCAGAGACCAAATGTGACTCATTATTGAATTACTACAATCTGTGCTGATGTAGAAGCACCCCTGACACTATCTCTCTGTGAGCTGTTTTTTCAGAGTAATTGCATTAGTAATAGCTGGTTACACAGCAATCTCATGTTCCTATGAAATTAAGGTAATTACTGTAGCTAGAAACACATCCCTCTCTATTCTGTGCTGGCAAGGAAGCTGGTAAAAGGCAGTGTAATGTTTTCAAGCCTTTGTAACAAGAGAAACATTAAGGTATAATTATATTATTGACATGGGGGAGGGGAAGTTACGTATTTGGGAAGAGCTTGGAAACAAATTCAAAGCTTAAAATTACAAATTACTGTTCCACAAAGGGAGAGAAATAGAGAAAAAAATTTTTTTTTTGTTTAGGTTCCTTCTTGCCTCTAGTATGTAGGAAATGTATTTGGAATATTTGAACAGAACTGTGTTCTATGCTTTGGAAGAGGCCAGTGTCTGTCTTTGAAGCAGTTTTATTATGCAAAAGGTAGTATGTGCATTTTCAGTTTGAGATGGATTGTCCAGCTAGTGTGGATTTATCATTAAACTAATGTAAATAGCAATTAATTTGTTCTTATGACAAGCCTCCTAAATACTAGTCCACCTGCTATAGAATTTTAAATTAGTTTTCAGTTTTCACCTCAAGTTTTGTATTTTGGGGGAAAGTCTGACATTTTGCATTTTCTTTAGCAAAGTATTAGATGTTTAGCATAACAGCTGAGGAATAATAGGCCATTCTGGCAAGCTTAGCTAGTGAATGTTTAAGTCCTACATAGTTCAAAAGAGATACTGAAACCTCTTATCTCTTCACAGGTATTGTGCAGCCTCAGAATTTATAGACAGAAGGTGCCACTGGGTCCTTTGACACTGACAGCATTAAAAAAAACCCACTGGTGTTTATCTGACTTTTGGGGGGTTGGGGTGGAAGAGGAATGCGGCGCTGCTGCTCTGTTGCTTAGGAGATGTTGATAATTTCTTTTATCTGTATGAATCACAGTACTGCTTAGATAACAGCACATGCCAAAACTGAGACTCTTGCACTAAAGCAATGAGAGAAAAATCTTTCTGCAAAGAGCACAGAGCCTAGCTCACAGATGTAAATAGTAAATAAATAAAAACAAATGTTATTATCTATTTTCTTTGACAAGGAAATCAAAGCAGAAAATAACTATATAAATAAAAACAAATGTTATTTATCTATTTTTTTAGACAAGGAAATCAAAGCAGAAAAATTAACTTTATTATCTTTTTGGAAGTTTCAGGAGTTTTCTCAGCTTTCAGGTTGTGTTTTGCTCCATCAGCACAAAGTGACCTTAAGGAAACCCTCTTTTGCAGTTTTCTAAATATAACTCAAATGCTAGAGAAAAAGAGAGGGAGAGCTGAGCACTGAATAGCTTTTTTTGAGTGAACACGAATCACATCCATCACATTGTTTTTGACTTTAGTGGCAATGAGTATGCATACATTTTTTTCATTTCCATGGGTTAACATTTTTGCTTCTTTCAGAAAGGTTTTTTTTCAGAGCCTTAAGCYACTTTTTACTGAGAGTCTGTCTTCCAAAATGACTTGTTACAGTTTTAAAACTTACACATCCCTGCACTCCTGAGAGACCTGAGCATGTGCCACAGCTGGCTTATTTGTTGGTGCAAGAGGCATAAGGCATTGATAAGATTTCTTCCTTGGGAATTATCCTTGCAATTAGACCTGCCAGTGGGATTTTCATACCCACCTGGGCCATGTTGAATATGTGTTGTTTTTTTTTTTTTTTTTCTGCATGATAGGGCTGGGACAGACAACAAGAGAAAATTTTCCTGTCTGATGCAGGCGCAAGATTCAGTAGTTAGTGAAATCAGTGGAATTCACTTGGCTTCGGTGAGCTGTGGTCTGCTAGAAAGACTTGCCTGTATGGAGCTTTGTCCCTTTACATCTCACCCACTCACAGAGCTGCCTCTTCCCAAGATAGAAATTGGTATCTCTGCAGCATCATTCACCCTTTTGTTGCACAGTTCTGCTAGAGGGAATAGTGAAAACTCAATCTCACCTTTTTTTTTCCAGCTTTGCTAGAGGGTAGAGTGTAGAGCATTGGCTAATCAGCTGTATTATTAAAAGCATCATGTGCAACAAACTGTAGCAACAGCAGAACTGACAGCCAAGGAATAGCTCAGTGTTTTTTTCTGGCAGGACCCTAGGTGATTTTTTAACTGTAATTTGTATGGGAGATTGTGGAAATTATCATTGTGTATTACAATGATAAAATATTAAACTTAGCTGAGAGCTCCAGTGTTACCATTTTATTCATTTATATTACTGTTGTGYTTTAGATTCTCTTCCTGACAGTTAATGGCATAAACCCCACAAAAAATCCATAAGGGTAAATTAAAAGCTAAACCAAAGAGAACTGATTCAAGAAAATTATAAACATTAGTGTGAGCAGTGTAGGAACAGAAAAAGGGAGATGCTTCAAAACAGAGTGAGCTCACATCAACGTTCAAAACTTATGTCTGCCGGATCACATCAGTGTAAATTAAGTGTTCTGTTTTATGGGARTGAGTGGAACAGCTGTCCTGTGCCAGTGTGATGATGGAGCAGCTGACACAAGATTTCCGTGGGTAATAAACAAAACTTGACAACTTGACATTTGCACAGAAAAGTTCAGAAGCACCTTGCTTTCAAGATGCTGTTAATTTTTTTTCTATATATCTAGGGCAAGAATCCAGCTTTTTTTTTGGAGAGAGTTCATCAAATTGGCAACTGCAATTCCRTAAGTATCTGTTCAGATTTTGAACTCTGTTATAGCAAAGTTGTAGGAAAAAAAACAGGCACTGTAAAGGTAGTGGAATTTAAATATATGAAATGGTATCAAGAGAGACACTTATCTGCCTATTAATGCTTCAGGCAGCTATCTAAATGAGGCACAAACACATTCTTATTGAATCTGTTTCAAAGATAATGCATCCTGTATATGTGATATGAAGGTATTTGGCATTTTCTGTGCTAGAACAGAGAATCACAAGGGCTTTCTCTACAGGGAGACACCTCATTCTCTTCAGCAACAGAGTAGCTGGGAGTGAGAGGTGCAACACAGAGAAGCTGAATACAACTTGTGTGGAGTTGGATGAACATTGCCTCATTGCATAGGACAGGTTTGGCAAGATTTTGGAAACATTTGAATTTGTCAGTCTAATGTTCTGAATAGTGCTGCTTCCCATGGTCGTTTATGAAAATTACAAGGGCAATTCTAAGCTTTTCTTTTACTTATGTTTTACTTATATTTACTTATGTTTTACTTACGTTGTTTCTTATAACGTAAGAAAAAAGAGAAGAACCATATTAGTAAACCTCTGTTTTCCATTATTTTCAAATGTAATTTTAATGATATAACATGAGGATTGTGTTGAAACAAGCAAATTTAGCATTTTCTAGTCTCTAGAGAGACTTGCACTGTGACATTTGCAGCAGTTATATTCAGTTAACATTTTTTGATTATTGTTTTTCAGCATGAGGAAAGGTTTGCAGCAAGTAAAGGAAAGCTATGTTTTATTCCAGGTATTTAATATCCATGTTTGGGGCTGTAAATCTTCTTCTAATGTTCAGGAATTCCATTGGTGTTGAACTCAAAAAGCCTACAATGAAAGAAAACAAGCAAATGAAAAGGTATATATTTCCTTGGCATTCTTGGCATGCAACCAAGCAGAGCTTGGTATCAATAGTTAACTGCTATAAATTATTCCAACTCTGCAGAGTTCAAGCTCTAGTTTCTGATATGAGCAGGAGTTGTCTGCGGGTCCTTCATCTGTTCTACAACTGTTGCAAGTGACGATTTGTGTATCTGGAATATTGTTAATTCAGCCCTGAGAACATGCACTCATCGTGCTATAGACAGGATGGAAACCCTGGATGTTCTCTGTTGTCCCAGGGCAGCTGTAGTGCTTTCCACAGTAGTGCCCCAAGGGTGAAGGAAAGATTTCTTGGATGAGTTTTGCCTATTTTCTTTTAGCCTTTTATCGGTGTGCACTGGGACAGAAAAGCCAAGTTGTGTRGTCATTCATTTTCTGAGGCTGGCTGAACTGGCGGTGGGAACAGCTTTTGCTTTCCCATTTAAGGCTTTGTTGCTACCATTATTCCTCTGCTGGAGCTTGCTTATAGGGGCACTGTTGCAGGAATGACCTGTGGGAGGTRTGTAAAGCAATGCCTACTAAGCATGTGCTTAACCACTTTTCTTGTASAAGAATATATTCCTAAACTGTTGTTCTAGTCTGTTGCAAAGCAATCCTGCAAGGCCTTCTGTTTCTTCTCAGAAGCATTTRGGGATTATACTAAAGACTTCTGTCTTCCTCAGAATTCATTTTGGCCTCAGTTAAAATAATGGATCTGGTAACCTGTGTGGCCCCACTCCAGAAAGAGGAAATGTAACGCAATGCGCTGTGGTGCTGCAATGCACTGTGACTCAGTGGTGCTGTGCCTCCAAACAGTCACTTCCCAACAGCACAGCTCTGCTTTGTACTTACTTAGAGGCCCTCTAGCATCATGAGCAGTAGAGAAACTGTGAACTTGCTCTTCCTTTCTGCATCCTAGAGCCATCTCATTTTGCCTGAGTCTGATATTGGGATTATTTCACCACAGCTGAGACTCTGCATCCTTCTCTTGCCAGGACTGCCCCTGCTACTTGCTCTCTTGCTCTGTAGTCTAAACTGTTCAGTGGAGTTAGGACTATTACACAAGCAAAAAATCTTCCTGCTGCTCAAGGATTTTGCCTTTAATGTGTTGAAAAGACAAGAAAAGAAATATCTGTAACTTGTATACTGGTAAGTTATTTATACTTTTTTTTTCTTTAAATACTTATTAAAATTGTTAAAAACATACTGAAGTCCTCCAGGGTAAGCTTGTAATGCTGTTCTTTATTGTCAGAGGCATATCTTCTGCCATCTAGTAATAAACAAGAGAAAAACACACAGTTTAGGAAAACTGTTTCATGAACATTCAGTTTAAAACAACTTCTATACACATTCTGTGAAAAATCATGTATTAAGTTAATTTTGTGGATTTGTGATATTTTTCGTTGTAAGCGAGTAGCAGGTACCATTTGCTGTTTTTTTTAATGCTAGAAGTATGAAAATGTGTGATTCTCTGGCTATGTAGGAAGGAAGGCTGTAGCTTATATAATTTTAGGCAAGATAGAGAGTAAAACTTCAGCTCTTTGGAGGAAGGCACTGAGTCTGTGTTTTCCTGTTCCCAGTAGACAAATAAATCTTTGCCATCATCAGGCATCCTCATCAAGAGAAGTAAAATGTTTGGTTGATTCTGGATTCTCTTATATAACCAGTGTTTGTATATTAATATGTAAATAGAGCCTATTTATGGAAGTATTTGTAGCTGAAGATGTGGTCATTTAGAAATACATAAGCCTTAAGTTTATAAGTTTTTAAGGTCRTAAGTATTAGAAATAGAGATAAGATTGTTGTCTTGCATCTGAAATCTTTAAAATATTTGCAGATTTTGAAATATTGGTGCCAATTTAGCTTACAGATTTTTTTTATAACATGCTCTTTTCCTCTCTTTTTCTTTTTTTTTTAATAGCTGCCACATATTTACAAACTTTGAATAAGTCTCTATATGGTCTTTTCTGAGGAAAGTGGCGAAGCATTGCCGATGCAATCTTTCCTTGCCTGTTTCATTGCAAGTGGCTTGGTGAATTTAGAACCTTAACAAAAGTAGTCATGGTGGCAAAGYTATTAGAGAAATCCATGTGGTTGTACTTCTTCAGCATTTTAGTCCTTTAGGTGTTGACTGTTTTTTGTTGAAGACACCAGCATCACAAGAATTTAGGTTTTGGGGTGTTCTCAGTTTTTTTTAGCTGGTCTGATGCTGGGGCGTTCAGCTGCAAACCTAATGCAAACCAGAAAGAGCAGGAAAGTAAAAGTAATTTTTAATCCATCTCTTTATTCCTTTGGTTATGGACTAGCTGCTGCTGGCCTGCAGCAGTCTTCTACCAGCACAACTCTAGTAGCTTGGAGAAGCTCTAATCTGCATCATTTTCATGGAATTTACAYTGAAATTCCTGGATATTCCAGGAATACTTGGAATTGTTGTGGAAGCAGCAGTTTGTTGCATTTGCAATATGGCATTAAGGTGTTTCTATTTAGTGTTGATTATCCTCCTTGGAGGAATAGTCCTGTGATGTGTTAAACCCCTCAAGGCTATTCCATATACACCTCTGAAATACTTTATTTTCCATCTGAGCCACTCCATGCTTATTCTGTTAATATGCCAATCTAGATAAACCTTCTAAAGGAAGGTAGACTTTGGAAATAATGAATCTAAATGGCATATAGTAAATTAGTAAAAACCCATGAGCCATCAGATACTCTTTCGGAAACATAATATTCCCAAATTTTGTCCATAAAACCWTAAAGTCAAACGAGCAGATCAGGTGTAGTCCACAGTCTCAAGAGCAAATGTCACTGAATAATCTCTGAAGATACTGAGTAGGTGTGCTCAATATTGAGCTTTAGTGTTTTGAATACCTCATTAATTCAAATGCTGTGTTTTCAAAGATAATTTTAGAGGAGCCACCTACTCTGTGACATTCTGTTGTCAAACAGGAACAAACTTTCCACTTACTCGTCACAAGCACTTGTCTTCTCTCAGTTATTTAGTATAATGAGGTGATTACTTTCTGTGAGGATTCCTCTGAGTATCAGCAAAGCAAAACAGCTATTTACCAACTAGCCTTAAAAAATACCAGAACTGGAGTTAAAACAGTGCAATAAAACACATCGATCAGTTTGTAGGTAGGAAGACAGATCAGTTTGTAGGTAGGAAGACAGACCATTATGTTAGGTTTTCTTTTGAAAGGTTGGACAGAAGCAGAACAGTAAGACAGAACATATGCTTTAGTCATATACCATCAAACAATCATTAAAATTATGAGTCTTATAATTCTGCAAGTACTATTGGACAGTTTCTCTATGAGAAAGTGCATATAAAATAAATATGTTTGTTCTTCACATAGAAATGTATATATATTGTCATATAAATAAAAAAAAATTCTAAAAAACATTTATTTCCTGCATAATACAAATATGCTGACAAGTCCTTTGTTTTGGCCATTGCTTAATACTGTRTATCAACCTACGAATTCAGTTAGGCACAATTTTTGTGTCTTAGGTTAACAGGTCAGACAGCTTCCATGTACTGTGATTGCTAAAGAATCTATTAATACTYGTTTGTTTTTTTAGACCAAATAAGCATATATCTTCACTATTCACAGGAGAGGTTTTTGAGTATAACTTACAGCGTCCTTTGAGGTACAACATTGATTGTGGGCCCCAGTTTCTCCCTGCGACTTTACTCTGCAAGTTAGAAAAAAAAAAAAGTGAGTATCATTTCACCAAAAACCAACACTCTCATAATAGTCAGTAGGGACATTTTAAACCCACTCTTTACCTTTGGAGCGCAGCAGCTTTCAGCTACAAGAAAACCCATGAAGATGGCACAAACACAAACCAGTACTGTTCTAGCCTTCTGAAAGAAAACAACAGTAATGATAACTACTTTTGCTTTCCTGCTGCAGTTGGCAAAATAGAGCAATGAGTATGATGAATAGCTTCATGCATATGCCATGGTCTTACCATACTGTCACGTCTCCTCTCACTCCCTTGTAGCATCCAAGTGTCTGTCAAAGATCTGGTTTGCTACTCTTACCCGTACAGAGCTCAAGTAGCTGAAGATCATAAAATACAGAAATCTCAGTTCAGATTATCATGGCTCTTTCCACCCCTCTAACAGGCAACAATATGTGCACGCATATTAGTTTGTGAGAATTAGATAAGTATTTACCTTCTTTTGTGATTGAAACAAGAAAATGATGTGTCAGGCTCTTTTATACTGGGGTAGCTAATGACAGTTGGCCCCAGGAGATCTGGAAACAGCCTGTACCTAACAGAAAAAAAAAAACCCTACAACAACAACAACAAAAAAAAAAGCGCAACACAAAAGTTGCCTAAATGTCAAGCACTCTCAGTAGGTGGTGTACACATAATAATGGTCCCGCTTCCTTCTACAACAAACAAGTGGCTATAAGGTTTGAAAAAGCATTTCCTTTGTACAAGGAGTCTATAACGTGGTTTCATAGCATTTGTGGGTCTGTAACAATTTTATTTTACTCTTATGCGTTTTTCAATGCATTCATTACAGCCATTATTTGTTTTTGTTTTCCCTTTGCTTATTGTACATTCTTATTTCACTTTTTTTTAGTATGACTGTTTCAGGTCTTTAATCACTTGATTGCAGTAACAGTGACTGCATTCATTTAATATTAATATAATTACAAGTAGTAAAAAACTGGGTAGTTTGTTCATGTTAAAATGCCCCCAACTGATGATATAAGGTTTAATACTGATCTGTTAATTTTATGATTTATGGATTTAATGATGAAACAAGAGGTTAATTTACATTTCACTTTTACAGAACTCTCCAGAATTCAAATATATTTATACCATAAAAGAAAGAAAGGTGGTATTTTTAGACACCAGTATATGAAAATGAARCTAAGGCTTATAGCAAAGTATTTTGTAAAATAAAATCAAGTGATAAAGAAATTATAGTATCTTCTGTACGAGGTGGTCCTAGTACTTTTTATAACAAAGTGCAAAAAAAGGAATCTGATCCTCTGTTCCATTTTCCCCTCAAAAGTTCCTGTTGTGGTTAAATTAAATTTTGGACAGGTCTGAAAAAATAAAAAGAAGCCAGGTCAATTTTTTTCTCTAATTTATGCTTTTGCAGAGAGTGACACTGACTGGAGCCTGAGGATCTCAGTAACTGATTCCAAATGGTGGATCTCACCAAGCAGTGGCCTTTCGGATTCACCATGTGTGTGACTAGATGGAGAGGGGAAGCAGCAGGTCAGTGTGCAGGGTATTTAGCCATTCTCCTGCTCAAATGGGTGTTCATTATAACTGTACTGCATCTTTTTTTTTTTTTTTTTTTTTTTTTTTGGATTGGATCGTATTGTTTTGTGATTCATGACAGGGAAGGAGAGATATTTATCTGAACATTTGGTATTTTCCTAACTCTCTGGTCCTCGTTTAAGTCTCTTGCACAAAATATTTGCTGACCTATGAGTGAAAGAAAAGTTATTCTGAGGAATAGTGTGGGCCAGTGCATCTAGCACAGCAGTGGGCCACTTAGACTGGCTAAATACATGGCAGATATCTGGATAAAACTGTACAAGGTTTTTGWGCCATTGAAATCTGTGGTGTGAGACTTCCTTCTACTCTCCGATCCTTTGGAGATTAACAGAGTTATGTCTAGAAAAGTGTGTTCACTAATTCCTGTGGAATGTGTCTGCTTGCATTTTCGTCTGCTTATACTTTTGTTGCAACCTCTTTTGATGAGTTCTGTCATGTAACATGTTGCRTGATAAATTATTTCCATTAACTTGCTTCTTGCTTGTCCCATGTAACTTTTGCATTGTGAGAGTGAAGACAAACTATTCCCTATTCACCTATTTCCTACTGTAGGCCCATGTCAGATTCTAATATACCGATCGCCATCATTCTGTCTGTCTTTCATTTCTCATTTTAATGAAAGGTCTTCCATACTCTGCCCTCTCGTTACGTGTTCTTGCTGCACTGTTTCCTTTGACAGAAGAAGTGAACAAACCTGCATGGTGCTTGGAAGAGGATCRCAGTGCCACAGAGAAATTTTCTGTCTTCTGCTCCATGATTTTCCAGATTCATCCCCATGAGAACTCCTCTTAAAAGCAAAACTGTTTAAATGTGCATATTAATATATTCTTAAAGCTATCAGTTGTCAGGGAAAAGCAAAACTTACATTTTAAGAGATAATACTGATCTGAGTAGGAAAATACAGGTCCGTGAAAGGACCTTAATTTTCAGAGGATAAACATGTATCACACTGAGGAATCCACTCCTTGGAGCTTCTAAAATTTCTTTCTGAAAGTTTAGTCCATTGGAAGTTTGCTATGTGTGTATTGCCAATGCAAGGGATCTCCTCAACTTTAAAAAAACAAACCGAGAGAATTGTTTGATTTTGTTCTACTATCAGGTTTCAGACAGAGAAAAGTGTTGAAATTTGGGGATCTTAATTTCARAAAATGTGAGGTCTTATTTTTAATATATAACACACTCTGTTTTTTCCAAAGTTTCTAACTACAAATAATTAAATCCATTTTGAAAATCAATCTTTTAATTTTTCTCACAAGCCAGACTGCTCAAACCATGAGACTTCCACTGTTTCTTGTTTTGGTCTGTGTGCAATAGCTGAGGTTTTCTTCACTTGTTGATGACTTAGAGAGATGCCCCTTTGGAGGATTTGTCTGTCTCACTCTATTTACRTGGCATATGTTGTTAAGCAAAAAACAGCCATTGGTTTTAATGTCATTAGTCCTTTGCACAAATGCATATTGGGAAAACCTTCTGATTTACTGAGTATCAGACCATGCACATTGTTTCTTTTGCTAACGTTTATTCTGTGTTGGTAGGGATAAGTTTCAGGTTTTGTTTTAATAAGTCTAAAGGGCACAGCTGGAGAACATTCAGTGCAAGTGAYATGGGATCCCCACGCGAACACGTTACTTTGTAGACTGCTAGAGTCTGCACTGGAGGAACGTAGAGGGATAGATCCCTCTCGTGGAAGAGAGCAATCCACTTAAGCTATCCACTTGCTTTGCAGACAGAGACCTGTGCTGCACTAGTGTGAATCATATAAAAAAATGTAGCACAAATATCTGTTCTCTTGCCATTGCAGAGTGATGTCCAGACTATCACTGTGTGCTGAGTTATGCATCCTGTGAAGAGTGGAAATTTGGTTACTTTGTGTGCCTGAACTGCTGCACGTGAACTTCTCTTAGCATGTGTTTTTACTTCCCAATTGGCAAACCTGTAAGTAAGAAAGATAAGATGGTGAGAATACACAAATAATGTTGTCTCTCTCAAACAATCCCGAAGTTTTGTTCAGCTGCAGTTCAAAAGATGAAGAAAATAACTTTTTCAAAGTTAGTCTGCCTATCCTTAGTGGTGATATGAATTGAAGATATGAATGAGAAAAATCACACCCCCAAGGAAAATTCTGATTCATTGGAACTATCTGGAATGATTTACAGAGTCCCAGGAGCTGGGATAGATAATAAACATAGACTGGCCAATTTCAAATGTGTATTTGGCTGTTGAGCAGTTCTTTCTCTCTGGAATTTACCTTTTCAGAGCCAGGATAATATTTCATGAACCAACCCTTGATGAGATGAATTCTGCCCTCTGATAAGTCTTTCATATATTACAGGTGATAAAAGGAAGAGAGGCAGGTGGCTTTTCAAGTACTCAGCTGTTTCTTAATGGAGAAATAATGTCAGCTTTGGAAGCAGCTGCTTCTTGTGTTGTAAGGTGGTGAGATAGTAAAAAATACAAGGAGAATCTTTTCCATAAATTTAGTATGACTTTGGTCATTAAGACTGTAACTATAGTCAGCCTACAGACATGAAGATGTTTAACTCTCTGCTAACTCGAGAAGCTTTCTGAAATCAACGAATTAGTTTTACACCATCTGTATGCTGCTTCACTAAAAGCTGCATCAAAGCCAGTCAAAATCAACTGTTTTTTTTCATCCTGGTGGACTCAAASCATCCTGAAAACAGCAAGCTTTTTCATTGGCCTCAGTATCTTGGAATAAAGACTTCTATGACCAGCTCTCATAATTTTCCTTGAAGTCCTGTCTGAAGGAAGCATCAAATTGTGGATAACCCATGTTATATTTTTTTAAAGTAAGCTTTCAACTTCCATGATTGCAGAGAAAATGAAAAATGGAACTCTTTAAAATGAAGCCTCCYTAGTACCACACCATGTTTATTTCATTTTATTTTTCTTTTTTTAGTCTGCCTCATATTTTTAGTGACTTCAACAACATTTTTTCATTGTCTGAGTTTGGCAATGACTATATAGGAAAGCATAGCACTTGGTTTCTTCTGCATTAGCTGTGATGAGCTTTTCTCTTTCATTTAGCAATGGACAATACTTTTCTTTGTCTTTCTCTGTAAACACAGAAGAACTACCTTGTCTTTTTGGCTCTTGCGATCTTTGCTAGTTCTGAACTGTTTTTCACTGCAGTTGTTCTGATATTGTCTTTACTTGCTGATCTTTTTTCTTTATACTCCCCTTTCATTATATACGGCCTTTTCTCGGGCATTTCTTTTTCAACTTGCAGGCACTTGGGGAACTACTGACACAGCAAACCTGGTTACTTTTCCCTTGCTTTGGGTTAATTTACTCTTGAGCATTTAATACAGTGTCTGTTACTACCTGCTTGCTATCTTGAGTCCTTTATGCCTTAGCTGATGTTTGTAAGTTTGCAATTAGCCCCAATTAGCAGTTCCTGTTTCATTATTCAATTCACTCTCTCTCCTTCTTGTCATTTGAAGATGTTATTGCTTCTACGTTTATCTTCTAACAGTCCCCCTTCAAGTGCCTAAATCTAAATCACCCACTCTCCAAAGAAATTCTTCCTTTTTAAAATCAGTGATATCCCCAGTGTACTCCAGGTGTTTAATGGATCCTGTTTTCCCAGGCAAGGTCAAGGGCCCCATTGCTATACTTTTTGATCCTTGAAATGCTTAATTAGAATCAGGTATCACAGAAAGCCCCCTCTCCTTGAAGAAGAATTTTATAGCATGTGTCCCATTACATCACTGCCTCTTTATCTTCCTGTCCAGACTTTGAACAAGTTTTTCACTTGTCTTCTGAATTTCAGGAAGGACTAGGTACTGTTGATAGAGTCCAAAAACCCTTCCTCATGTCCTGTCCCATCTTTTCCTGAGCRTGCTGTAGCAATCTGTAACAGTTTGCCTAAGCAAGCTCTCGTAACGTCATTTCAGCCATAGCTTTGATTGTCTATGAAGATCGTAATCCCAYTTACGTGCACCCCTCACACTAATGCTAGGCTTAATTGTTAGAGGGAGTTGTCAGGCATTCCCCTCGTACCCACTTAAATCTTTTGTTGCCTTGTTCACTTTAGTCCTCTTCTTTTGATGCTCTTAATGTTGGATTGAAAGGATTTTGATTATCTTTCTGTGATTATCTTCTACAGAAGAACATTAGATGAGTTATGACAAAGGAAGATGTAGCTTTCTACATTGGTTTCTGTGAACTAGCTATTTCAGAACATCCAGAATGTGATGGTCATTCAGGACAATAAGCCAAGTAATTGCACTAATAACGTAACATGATGCTAAATGTATGCACTCCATGATGAAAGATGTAGCATTTAATAAGGCCTGTGAAGCATGTGCTCTAGTAAGGAAAGAGCTCAGGGCATCTACAGCCCTTTTCATTTCCTTCAGAAAGGTTGGATCTTGAATGAACTTTGCAGAGGTGCTGGCTGGTTTAATCCTCCAGAGTGACTTTTAAGGGGAAGCTCCTCACACATGGTCCTTGCCTTACCTGTGTTGCAGCAATTCCTGTGCCTGGCTGCATACCCTGTTGATCTGGACCCCAACCTTGACCTGGGCTTGACTTCTTGGCTTAATTTTGGACCTCCTTCATTGCCATGTGCTTTGCTGGTGAGCTGGGCTGTTGGCTGAACCTGGGCATTATCACTGCACCTTCTCTGCCCTTCTTGCTCAGGTGCTGTGGGACTGTTACCCAGCTGGGTTACCCAGCTGCCTCTGCCTGCCTTCTCGCCACCCATATGCTTTCTAGCATATGCACATCATATGGTGTGCCCATAKTCTAGAAAAAGATACAAATCTTTTATGCTATGCATGAAAGATCTGTATGAACTGATTGACAGAAGAATGCAGGGACAATGTTTGAACAGTTTAAAAGGTTCTTGTTTTGTAAAATCCCTCCTAGTGAAGCCTTTATACTTACTGTGCTATTCTGCATGCTAATTGCCCAGTATTAATGGCCAATTCTGCCTCAGTCCTTTTGAAAGTTGTTTATTCTTGTTGTACTGGCTCTACTGAGAGCTAGAGGCGGTAGTTTCTTCTGAAAATCATTAACAAAGTTCAAATCCATATGTTGGGAACCCCATGTTCCAACAAGCTCTTCCCTGTTCAGCTGCTAAATTCACTTGTGTTGAGTACACCACTAGCTCTTTCACAGGGAGAGGTAGGGACTTACGGTAAACTTTAGAGTGATTAAAACCCAAATCTTTGAGACAGGTCAGTGAGGTCAGCAGAAGGGAAACAACAATCAGGATGATAATTAAATCTCAGCAGAGAAAAATATAATGGCAGAGAAACAGGATATGTGAGCTGGTTTTTAGGAGGGGAAAAAAAGAAAGTCTTGTAAGAAAGGAGACTAGTTACTGTCCTGTTATATGCTTAAGAAAGAACCTCTTTATACCAAGACAAAAGCAAAGTGCTRTAGGGCAAAGTAGTGTGATTTTTTTTTTCCCTGACCTGCCACCTTTGAAGAGATTACAAGATATATCCAGAATGTCATTTAATAGTCTTTTTCTTCAGCCTGTAGTGAAGAAAACTCCCATGTGAATAGGCAGTGATTTATGAGCTGGGTCCTTATGGTGAAGAGGGTGTGAAGAACACTCTTTAACCTCAAATTAGATAGTTGGAAGATGAGCAAACTATTACTCATATAATTCAATAATCCAATTACTGCAGATAATTGATGCAATCATTCTGCTTCATTTGGCCAAGGATAAAAGGCCTGATTGTGATATTCTTTCTAATGCAGGTAAACTCTAATAGTGCAAATAGATGCTTGACTTTACAGAGGAGGATGTATAAGACTAGCTTCAGAAGCTGGATTCACTGCAGGAATATTCAGATGTATCATTTTCCTGCTCACTGGGTAGAACTCCATCGGCTGTGAAGTCTGGTGCAGCTCTCGGGGATTGAGTGCAATGGGARGAGAGTTACAGACCCAAATCCCCACACAGCTGCACCCATAGATCTGAACTCAGTTTTAAATTATGAAAACACTGCCTTTCAAATATTAACTTATACTCAGTAAGACTGTGTATTAGGATGGCTCCCCACATAATATCTGCTGAGCTGCATGATCAGAAATCAAATTTCACTTTGCATGTATAATAGCCTCTATTCTGCTGGCATATAAACTATCACCATTTTCCAAAAATTAATTTTCTTTTCATGCAGCTTTAATACGATTGTATTCTTGGAGTCCACAGGGAGACACAGTCTTCTAGAAACATGTTTCTGAATGTTTATTATACAGTTCAGAGCTGCTGATTTGCCTGAAGGTCAGAAGATTGTCTTATTCCTAGGACTGATTGCAAATTTCCAAATTTAGCATCAAAATTTATGATTTGGAGCTCTCAGAATAAATTTTGCTTAATATTAAAAATAAAATTTAAAAAAGGGAAAATGTTCTTGTGCTTTTCAGGACAGAAAGCATACTCCCATTTTTCCTATAACCACTAAAAATACACAGCTTGTGGTATTATTAAACAAGAACGAGATTCTTGCATATATGTAAGACTACAGGACTCAGAGCTTTAAACAGTACTCTAGGGACAACAAAGCTAATAATATCCCCAAAACAGCTGGGAAAACAGCATCCCCTTGAGATGTGGCAATACTGTTCTCCTGTAACTGATGGGTTTTTCAGAAGGAAGTGACTGCTCAGGCTTTCCCTTCTTTTGCCCTTTCACTTGGCAGGTGACATAAATGGCAACTTTAAACCAAAGACTTCTGGCTAGTATTACCCTGCCAGTAGAGATGAATGTAATGATTGTAGTGGATGTGTATAACTGATAGGTTGGCTCTCCCTTCATTGAGAGTGATTATTCATTAATGAGCTCACTTAATGACATTTTTTACCACTTTAATTCCTTTTTGCTTTGGATGAGATGCCTTAGTAACCTGCGTGAAATTTGATGGTCAGAGAAGTTTGCTTCAGACAATTTATATACATATATACATATGTGTATACACACACACACACATCACAGTCTCTTTTGCCAACATCTCTGATTGTGATTGGCTTCCTAATGTTCACTGTTGGTGAACATCTGATCGTGACTCACTCCATCCTTCTACCATGACTTAGATATATTAGACTGCAATTCTAAGAAAATGCTTTTCAAAACTCTTTCCTCTTTTTAGGTCTGTCAGGTTTTTGGGAGGCCAGTGCCTGGTAWCCAGCACCTCAGATCTGAGACCTGCAAATGACAGTGTTGTTCTGAGTAAGGTAAGTCAGAGCAACCAACATAGAACTTATAATGCTAGACCTTAGCAAGTAAGCAGACAAGATGGTCTTTTTCTCTTCACTCTGATTAGTTGTTCTCTGCCTGCCCTCTATGTCACATCATGTCTTCTTGCTAAATGTTTTCATGTCACATTATGTCCTTTTTACTAAGTTAGAGGCTTTATAAGAGGGAGCTTACAGCTGTGAGAGGAGCTGAGCAAGCTTTGAGAGACCATATAAGTAGAGAGGAGCTTCAGCTTCTCACTTTCCTGGTAATTACWTTGGCGTGGGATAGCACCAGGTCTGCTGTCTAACCTGTACTAAACTTTATCTAAATGAAATAAAAGATGTATTTTCAATGTCGTAGTTTTCCTGTTTAAATATTACTGCAGCATGGCATATACCATATATTGGGCAATGACACCTTCCTTTCTAGCACCCATGACAATGAGTGCCAAAGCTCCATGTGTAGTTTTTGTACTGACATCTCATAGGAACCCCCTCAAGTGCCTGTGAACTGATAACAGTAATTACAGCTCCAGGCTGTTGGGGCCATCTCATCATTAATGACAACCACAACCTCTTAAGTTGACACTTTCCAAATCCAGAAAATAAATCTGTTTCAGTGATCTTCTTAAATGTTGTCATCTTAATGCAAGGACCTAATTTTAATAGCGAGTATCACTTAGTCTCTGTATTTCTCTCCATTAGCTACACACAGTGATTTGTTAATTATTTTTGCGTCCTGCTTTGTAAAATCCCACTCTAGTAATTGCAGTTCTATGTAAATTAGACATTTGTACYGATTTCTATTCTGCATTGAACAGCCTTCAGATTTTTGCTGTAGAACAACATTACCACCTCGTGGCTGTTCAGGTCATCTACTGTCAGTCTCATAGAAGAACAAGACTCAAATAACTGCCTAGTCTTTTGCTAAACTGGCAGCTTTCTGTGTTTTATATTATCTCTTATTTTCACTTGAACAAGAAAAAAAAAAGAACTAAAACACTAAGAATAGTAACAGCAAAAACGTTCTATCATTTTAAAGCTAAAACTATTTTTTTTAAGAAACACAAAGTCTATAAACTTTCATAATGCAAATGCCTGAATTTTATCTGCTGCAAACTGTGTTGCACTCAAACTCTAACAGTACGGGTAGTATCACAAAGTTGTCCCGTTTAACAGTTTTTTGAACTCACCTTAGCTTTTGTCGTATTTCTTCAGGCTGACTCTCCAAATAGTATAAATCCATTTTGTTTTCCAGAAATGAACAAAAATTCTCAGCTTATACCAGTATGGCCTTTGGCTGTCTAGCACAGTCACATTGAACTATAAAACTCTTTTACAAATACTATTTRCAAATTAAGAAACTCAGGGAAAAAAAATGCTGTCATCAAAGCTTTTAAAACTGTGTATACTGCAGATGCTACTGGGCTGTGTARTGGCTTAAAACTCTACCTACATGTGCTGCTTCAGAGCGGGCACCACGAAACAGGAAACATTACCAGGAAAACAGAAGTGTCCCCTCTGGATATGATTTTGCTGGGACTGTTATTAGGTATATTTAAAGGCGTGCTAACAAAGAACAGCTTTTGTCAGGACAAGTTAGTAGGCTTTCTTCTGTAAGAATCTTATTTTTTTAATGTACTTTGACATCCTGAGATTCAAATTAGCATCAAATACTTATAAGTGCACACAAGTTCTGCCCTTAATAATGTTTTGCTTTGCTTATAAATAAAATTTTGACTCCCTTTGGGAATTTGACACTCGACCTCCTTGCACRCTTCTGTAAATCCAGTCATGTGTGTCTGCATCTCAGCATGCCTTAAAGCTTCCAAAAATCTGGCCTTAAATTCCTTTTGAAAATAAAGGATCAGAATCCTGCATCTTCTTGATTCTTCAAAAAAATGTTCTTCCAATCTATCCATTGCACATACGATTCCACTCTGAAGTCAGGAAAAAYAGAAAGGTAAAAAGGTTGTTTTTGTGTTTGCGTAGGGAAAAACAGGCTTTCTGTYTGGCTAAAGAAAGGAATAATACCTATACATAATGACTGCTGTAGAATGGAAAAAGCAAAACATGGTAAATCTGCCTCCCTTAGCCAGTCAAGAAAGCTTGGCTTGTTAACACTATCATAAATAGGTATTATTGATAATTACTCTGTATTATGTGAATATGTAGCTAGACTGGGGAGAAAGATACCAAAATAATGATTATCATGACAAAACTATTATATTTTATCAAACTGAGTCCTGGAAACAGATGTTTGAGGGCTGTGGTGAGTGATAAAATACTGTTTATAATATATGGTGAGAAAAAAATACAAATGAAAATAGCAGAGAGAGGCAGAGAGAAAATGTATTAATTTAGGAAAAGTTTTATATAGTTTGGACTACATGAAATTAATTAAGATTTCACAGATTAGGGCACATTTCTGAATTACCAAGAGAAAAAACAGTATCATTTCTTTMATGGCCTCTTTGAATCGGTGAAGGATTCTGAAGGCACAAAATGACAAGAGGATTTTGTGACTAATGTACTTGGCAGCTGCTGGGAAGCAGAACAGTGCACACAGTAAGAGAGACGATAGCCATTTTTTTTCTGAACATACATTCAATGCAAAATCTGCTGAACTGTTCTGTGATACTTTAAGTATCATGAAAAATAGTGACAATTAAACAAATGTGTAATACCTYTCTTTAAAAACATGATTATTTTACCTGTTTCCTCTAGCTAAGAGCTGAGGTCTGCATTCATCCTCTTTAGTTTGAAGGAKCCAAGGAAAGCACCTAATGGAAAAGGTTCCTCTGAATTCTGAGACAGGCTCTCTCAAGCTAGCACACAGGAAAGGTGATTCGCATCTCCGGATAGCAGAACTGTCCTCTTCAAGTTCTCCAGCTGCCTTCATCAGGGTATGAGCCTGAAGTTGGTGGGAGGAATCCTAACTGAGGTTACCCAGCGTGAGAAGCCCTAAATAACAATTTCACCCTGAAACTGCCGAAGGCCCTTTGTGAAGCAGGATACGATCCCTCTGCACAGAAATCTGAACAAATAGACAGCAAAGAATACTAGTTCTAGAAATGTGARATAGGCACTTAAATTGACATAAATGATCAGAGCCTCAGTTTTAAATCTTTTGGGAATGTATTTTGGCCATTTCCCAAATGCGTTTCAGAATTTCCCCTGAGATAGATTCTGAATGGGAGTTGTGAATGTCCCCTAGCACTCAGAAATGCTCCAGACTTGAGGGTGTTTGATCACTATAGATTCTTCACTGATTCCATCAGTTAGAAATAGCACAGATGATGGGACATACATGAACTCAATCTCAAGATCTCTGAGAAAACRTATTTGGGAGGAATGTAGTGCTTTAAAAGAAAGGACATAAAATAATTCTGCTCTATAACTCACTTTGCAAAGCTCAGAGCAGTGAGGTGCGTACTGATGCACATAAAGTTACAAGTGTCTKTCTTGATGAGATGTCAAATATTGAGCCTGACTGACATTCACACACCCAAGCCCTGAGTCTGAATAGCAGAGCAGTCTCTGAGCTGCTGCTTCCTGTGGGAGGTCAAGTTATATGTTGTCCCCAATCCATCCTTGCTCCTCACAAAATGAAGCAGCAGAACTATTGCTTACTTTAATGTACAAATGATCAATATTGCTCAAAAGGCAAAAGAACAGCTAAGTTTAAAGCTTTTGTGAACTAACTTATCCCAAGCTGCTCAGTTCTCTTAGGAAGTTAGTGTGCTGSTCAGGCAGAAAGGACCGTAGTTCCTTCTTAACTGTTGTAATGCTAAGCTTGAAAGCAGATGAATGTTGATCCTAGTATGAAGCCTTCTCTGTATGCTGAGTGCCTGTCTAATTTTTGTATGCTAATTCTTTTGCAGTCTGACCTTTACGTAAGGAGGCAGGTGGGAAAATACACATATCCTGCCAGCTGCCTAATGACTTCCTCATCTGAATAGGCTGGTTTATGTCAGCTGTGCCACTGGAAATAGCCTCTTCTACAGCAAGCTAATCTTCATTTAAAAAAGTCTCAGTGAGGTTATCTCACAAGTGGAGCACTGTATCCAAAACGTACCTTTTGGGAGAGTGAAATGTAGCATGAATTTCTGCAGAATCGTTAGCCAAAAATGGGGATTTTTAAGTCTCTTGTAAATTGGTGTGGGGTGCTATACACAGGAAGAATCTTCAATTAACTTTAAACTGTGGGTCATGTTGTAAGGGTGCTTTTGTAACTCTTTGCRCACAAATGTCCATAACGTTCTAAGAAACAGTTCAATATGGAACTTTCTGGACCAGCTTGGACCAGCAGCCTTTGATGGACTTTTCTTCCATGAATTTAGCTATTTCCTCTCAGAATGCATGAAGCCTCCAGAACACACTGTGCCTATCAGCACCCAAATTTCATAATAAAGGGAATGGAAAAGGGCGTCTCTTGGATGTGGTCTGAAACCTGTTACTTGATACTTTCATCAGGTGAGTGAAGTGAATTCCCCAGGCCCTTTCTCTGTGATGTTCCAGATTGTCACTCTCCCCTTCTTCTTTCTCTAGCTGAAGAGTCCAGTCTATTTAATCTCTCTGTGTACAGAAAGATGCTCCATGGCACTGAAGATATTCAGCCTTTTCCTATAGCTTTTCTAGCTCTATAAGACTCTTATCTGCAGTGAGGTGACCAGAACCTCAACTGGTGTCCAAGCAGGGCATGGTGGTAGAGTGATGTTTTCTGGGTTGTTTTCAACTTTTTTCATTATAATTCCTAAYATTCCATTTTGCCTTTTAACTGCCACTGTGGTTTAAGCCAAAAATTTTTACAGAGCCAGGTACAGTGAGTGTATGTTTTTTTTCCCTGAGATAATTTAAACTACTATTGCATGTAGGTAAAATGAAGGTTGTTTTTCTCCATGTGCATTACTCTCCTTGTGTGAGCATTTAATATCGTCTGCCCTTTTGTTGTTTGGTGGCTCAGAAGCAGCAAGCCTCCTGTTCACTTTTGGTTCTGAGTTTGACCACTGAATAATTTCCTGTCACTGGCAAACATTACAGCAAAGTTTGACTCGTTTTTTAGCCTTCAGCTTTTGTCCTGAATGCAGATGTGTTTGGTTTGCAGATGTGTTATGCGGAAGTGCGATGCGTTAGGCAGAAATGGGCAACTTAGTAAAATAAGAGTCTCTTTTTTTATTTTCTGCTGAAGCCTATAGTATCTTATTATCATTATTGCTCTGTTGAAACTCAAGTCTTTCAAACTATGGTGTAAAAGTCGTCTTTTATGTGATATTTGTTTGAGAGACTGATTATGGAGATATTAATCCAACCATTTGCAACTTTAGATCTGAGACATGGAGATATAAGAAATTCTTCAAATAAAAAAGCACATTAATAAAATAAGAGTATTATTGAAATTGGCATAGGGAAAAAAAACACCATTTACTGCTTTTCCTCTGATTTTAGAAAATTAAGAGCAGTGGAGGACAAAGAAATTTTAAAAAATGTATCTCTGTATTTTGGAGTGAGTTTCAATGTGATAATGTTGCTTCCTATGCACAGTTCAATGTGATATGCACTATCTTAGGCAATTAAACAGAAATGATTCTTTGTGTTTTTATAATTTATGCATATAACAGAGCAATGAAAAGATCTTGTGGGACTCCCTGCTTAGACGCTGTTGGAAATCTTCCAAGGAACTTGATCTCATGAGATTTTTCACTATGGAGAATTTTAAGCAACCATTGCATAGCAATGAGGCTGATGAAATATATCTTCCACCATGCAGGATGCATTTTAACTTTAATATGGTTGACAGTGTGCTAATAATAATAATTTAAATAATATCAGTTGTTTATTTTAATCTCAAATTCTTGTCTTACATGACAATAAAACAAAATTATGCTAAAAATAACAATATTAACCAATGGTAAGATTATATTCTCTCTTTTTTTAATCGTAGATTCGGCTGCTTTTTTTTATAGGAAGATGCCTTGTGACTGAGTGCTGCAACTGCATACKGCTTTTTAGCAATTCAGAACCAGACTCCACAGAGGTCAGTGGAAAGAATCCTCTTGGTTTTCGTAGGCTCTGGTCAGGTCTCCAACTGGAAAATCTGACTTGCTGGTGAAAGTGAGAGTCTGAAACTCCTGAATTAAATTAATCTGTGCAAGTTGCATTTCATTCTATTCTTTTAGTAAGTTTTGGAATCTCATTTGTTTCTCAGATAGAGTAGGTTCAGAAGGACTTTCAGTGTACACTTTTAGTATTACTTCTGAAAAAAAAATCAAAGAAAACTCAACAAAGCGAAACTCTCTCTGAAGCTCTTGCTTGAAAGCCCATTGAATGTGATGGGAAATGTACTCTGATAACATAGGAGATTAGATCAGAGGCTGGGTGATTATCAAAGGGACAGCACAAATTGATTGACAAGGTGAGCCTTGTGGCTTCAAATTAGCCACTAATGGCTTGGCTTCTAGAACATATTCTGCTGTGATAGAAGTGAACAACAGGTTATGTAATAGTTGTTCTGCGAAATATCCTGTTGGTCTGTGCACTCTGGTAAGCAACAGTTTGAAAGGACAGTGTTTCATTACACTATGGCTCAATGTGAGAGTCATCTAAATGTGAAGAGCATTATTAAATTTTGCAGCTTTTCAACCTTTTTCTTAATCTTTGTGCAATGTTTATTCTGTAGGGGCAGAGCATTCTGATCTTGGTGTATCAGTGCTCTTAAGTGTTTGTTTAATTTGGAAGCAGGTATCATCATTAAAGAGCACAGAACTAGTATGGTAGACATCATAGGAAGCACAGAGCTGGTGTAACTAGTCCTTTGTTTAAAAAGGTTTGTCTGAACTGGTACAGAAAAGTTAAATTTGTATCCCTTAGAGCAGAGTGACAGTCTGGGCCTGGTTTATTACAGGTGAATAATATGGAATAGAAGCATGAAAATATAAACCTAGTTCTTGTAAATGAAAACATGGACAGGAAGATTTCCATGGCTCAAAGGAATAGAGATGCATTAGCTCAGTGCCATAGAAAGACTGTCTAGCAGTGTTCAGTCATGCTCTTGTGGTGCTCAGAATCAGCCAGCCGAAGTGCTTCAGAGGTAAAACTTGCTTTATTGTACTATAGTTTCAGTAGTATAGGTACATCCTAGTCTAAATAAATTAACTTGGGTTTGGTATACTAGGTAGTGTGTGCTGTTATGTATTTAGTTATAAAATGCCAGTTAAAGGGAAACGAATCCAAATGTAGTTGCTTCTTTCTTTTATTTTATCATTACCCACAGCAAATTTTTACCAAGGCAAAATTTTACAATGCAACATCACAGAAAAAGAAATAAAGAAAAAAAAAAAGAAAAAAACAAGAAATCCTAAAGCTCTTTGCCATTTGTCAGATTATTGTAAGCAATAATTCTCATTTTTGGTCATTTGGATCTTTTGTTTAGAATTCAGTCTAAATTTACAACAAAATAAAAGTTTTTTGTTTTTTTGTCTTTCAAGATTGGTTTGTTTCTTCTGGTGAAGGTAGATTGTCAAATGCTCCCGCCTCTGCAAAGAAAAAAAAAAAAGAAAAGAAAAAAGAAAAGAAAAATCTGAGAATTAACAAATAGGTAAGTATCTGTTTAAGTATTCCATTTATCTTGCAAGTAGAAGTTTATGTCTAATTGGATTTACCATTCTGTGAATTGTGAATTTTCCAAGTGAAAATATTTTGACTAAATTTATTACATGTAGCACAGGGAAATTTGGGAATTTTTAAAACATCTCTACTATGTTAACACTAGCATTGTAGTAAAGTTTGTTTTTTTTTTCACCCTGAAAATCTGAATTTCTCATTTTGTGCAAGAGTGTGTAGCAGGTCTTGCTAATAAATATTGCTAAGTGAGACTACTATAACTTTGTATCTTTTGTTACCTGGGCATACAAAACCGTCTCAGGGAAAAGACATTTTATAGAATTTGAAAGTTTCYTTTCCACTTATCCTGAAGCTAATGGTAGCAATACAGTCTATTCTGAGTAGAAGGAGCTGTATGTCATTACTCCTAAAGAGGACACTGTCATTCTGGAGGTTACAGTGCAGCCTGCTTTGCTCCCTCGTCCCAGGAAAGAAATAGCTGGTGAAGTAGCCTCTAGGATATGTATTTTTTCTTGCCTAACTCAACAGCTCTTAGCCTGCACATCGGAGTATACAGATTGAAGCTCAGCAGGTTTCACACCCTCTCTTATTTTGCCCACATACTAACTTTGCTTTCTGAACTCACAGCAGGCTATTTCTACAGCCTGAATGTTTCTAAAGCTCTATGTGTTTGGGGCTCCTTTCTACTTATAGTGGCACAGTAACCATATAAYAACTTTCTTCTTTGCTCAGCAGTGAATATACATGATTAATCTACTTTAAATATATGTTTGAGTTTGGGACAAATATGTGTTTGGGTCCTGCAACAACCAGGACAATTTGCATATGCATGTAATACATTTTATGTGATAATTTGCATAATAAATAGGGGGGTTTAAATATTGAAGTTAATTATACCAATGTAACAGCTAGCAATTTGGTATCATTCCACAACATGAACCTTTGCTACAAAATGGCTTGTAATTATATATGAAAATAGGAATATAGTAGTTACAGATTTAGTGAGTTATMTGCTGCCTGAGTCAGAAAACCTCACTCTAACAGTTTCACTGACAATATCCTTTTCTCCCCAATATTTTCTTTGCAAGAAGTTAGTACTTTTTTGTAGACAAGAGCTTAAGAGGGCTGAAAAAGATGCAGAATCTATGGTTTGCTTTGGCTGAGTTCTTTTGACAACTTTATTCATACATTCATAACTGTGATAAAAAAAAAAAAAAGCCTCATAAGTCAGGTTACCCCTTCATGCTACAATTTTTAATTCTTATAAAATGAACTCTGAGCTCTGGTTTACAATTCGTGTCACTAATGACTCCAAAGAGAATTTAAATAGCAGCATTTTTCAGCTGTTTATTAACATGCAGCTGAATAGTTTTACAATGTTGTGTGACTTCCTTGTAGAACACACGCAGAAGGGGGAGATATTCATCATGAAAACAAATGTTTTGGACTCTCCACCAACTGTTCTCGACAGTAAACTAAGATTTTGCTTAGTATAAAACATCTTAGTAATTTATCATCTACTCTGTACTCAGACTGTATGTAGTCTGTGTTTTCAGCTTTTCTAAAAGTTGGGTCCATACAAGTAGTAGATATTATTTTTACAGTGCCCAGAGGAATCAAACAGTATTAGTAAMCTGCTGTGTTGGGTATTTATTCACCTGCACTGCATTGAAATGGAACAGACAAACTGTCTCCATGGATGCCCTTGCACATACAAACAGGTAGGAAAGCCTTGTGCTTTCAAGAAAAGTCCTCTTTCTCAATAAATTTTACACTAATAAAGACTGACAGAATCATATCTTTAGTGATTCTACTAATTGTAATCAGAATTAAAAGATATTCACTAACCTTTAAGATGCAAGTAAGTCAAAAATTCGATTACTGTGCGCACAATGTTTTCATCAGCCAGTGGTCTTCCAAGATTGCCTAGAAAATCTGTTGGTTATTATTTAATGTTGACATGATAAAGATTTAGTGTATATGCTATTGGGGTTAACTTTGTAAGCACTTGAAAAGATGATCCATTAAAAAAAAAAAAAAAAMCCACACACTTAAACCCAAAAAACAAAACTTAAAATCATTTATGGAAAATGTTGCCCTATACAAGGAGATATTCCATGGAAGAACAAAGGAACTGAAAAATACTTGTGATTCTGAAATTAAAGTTGCCCAGCTTTACGTGTTACTGCTGTGTAAAAGCTTCTTTGACACCTTAATGGTCATGCTTTAAGGCCATGTGAATAGACCACATGTAGAAGTGAGATATACCTTCTGTTTTCAGCCATCCCTTTCTGTTCTCTAGCCTAATATTGAAATAAAAGGTAGGTTTAACAAATAAGTTCAGCAACTGACAATAGTTAAAAGGTCTTTATGTAGTCTGACTTTGTTCACAGTCTATCAATTAAATGATTTGCAGTCTCAGCCACTACACCTGAGACTGACTAAAGGTTCAGTGACATATGTTACTGAACAAGAGGATGTTTAGATCTGTGGTAACAYACAGGTCAGAACAAAGTCTGACCTCTGAGGCCCAAATAAAGAATATTGATGTGGAGAACTGTAAAGGGATAGGGAAGTTTCTGGACTATATACAGAGAGTCAGAGTCTAAGAAAGGATAGGAATTTGCATTTTGATATTTTGTCTTTCACTGAGCTAACACACAAGTATATTTCTTACCTTAGTTATTTTTGTATTTTAATTCACTTTTTTTTCCTCTTAAATTTTGTTTCTGTTATGGTCAAAACTTATTACAAATTGGTAACTTTCCTAGTTTTGTTTGTAGATTTTTTTAAAAACTACTGTTCTATGTTGTCGGGAGAGCTTATAAATTCTGCAGTATTCCTTCAGAAAGAGTACAGTCCCTTGCATCAGTTCTTCTAGAGGAATAGTTTGCAAGTAGATTGCCATTAAGACTTTCTGAGAATCAGTTGAATTTAACTAACACCTGATTTTTTAATTTACACACAMAAAAAAAATCTGAATACCTTATCCAATTTTATATTCAAATTTTCTTTTGATAGAAACTACATAAGGAACTTCAGACTGAGAGCAATTTTTGCTAAAGAACAGTGCTTAAAATGGGGGAGAAGGAAATCTGTGATTTTAAGTTCTCATCCAGACAGGTTCATTCAGTGCATTTATTAATAATTGTGGACATGCAGCTGTACCTCACAGAAATAGTAAGGAATTCCTTTTGCATTTCCATAGCTTTTAACATAAAGATCACACTGACAGCTCATTTAAAGAATATGTCTACAACTGGCAAAGTGCTGCCTTGTGAGCTGTACTGTTACACCTACTGCCTTCCTTTCATATTTCTGATTGGGAAAATATTTTTATACTAGTTCTTTATTTGCTACTATTTGCTGTTAATGGAGGAATGAACATATAATAATACTTAATTTCAATTATTGCTTGCTTTAATTGGGGTGGGAACCTGACTGCTCTTTTTCAATCAGGGGATGAGCTTCATCCTGTCTCATTTTAGATATCTGCAGCAGTTTAGTTTCTTACCATCAGGAGAAAGAAACAAGTGTTCCTGGAGCTTACTAAAGGCTGTCCTGAAGTAAATGTCTAAAATAGATCCTTAAATTCAAAATATTGTGGGGGAGGGGGGTGGGGGGAAAGACCATGCAGTTTGGATGTCAGACTTCAGGTCTAGACTAGACTAGCTGCCAGTTGCCATAGTTTTTCCTATGGATCAAATCCTTTATGATCTCCCTTCTTTGCTGAAGAAAAAGGTATCACTTGAGTGTCCAGGATGAAATTAGAAATACTTTTGATTGTATATAAATAAAAAGAGAGAGAGTTCATTCAAACTTGTTACTTTAGAAGTATCATAATTACGGTACTGGGCAAGCCCTGAGTTATTTAAATTATAAGCATGTAAAAAAAGTATACCTCTTGTCCTTTTTCTTTCTTGCTTGTCTTTAGAAAGACTTGTTTTTGTGTGCAGGCATAACCTTGTATTGAGGCAGCTGAATAACTCAAAGACAGTAAGTAAATCACTACACGTAACAAATGAACTCTGCTAGCTTTCAGAGCTTCATTACCTGCTTTTATATCCTCATCAGGCTGTGTTTCACGTTTGCCAGTGAAACCATGTTTGTCATTAAATGACCTGTGGTTATCTACTGCATCTGACAAAGAAAGAGAGATCATGGTAGTTAGCTGATCCGGTAATRGAGTTTGGCCATGTGGCTTGCTTTTCATGGACTTCAAAGAACAGAACATGATGGGTGCTTTTAATGGAGTGTTGCTTATGTACAAAGTGACAAAGAAGCATTTTCTTTAATGAAAATGTCACTAAATAAAGAAAACATTTCTTCCAAAATTGGGCTTATGATTTGTATCCGTCATGACCCAGTCCTGTAATACACACTCACCCAAACTCTTACTGAATACGATGGTAGTTGTACAGAAAACGTGAGTTTGTACATTCATGCTTAATTTGGCAGGTTATTTTTTTGCTACTCTTTCCCCTGTTTTTAGAAGATGTTACCAATGAGTTTGCTTAACAGCAACTAATTTACATAAATAACCTTCAAAAACTATCTTACATTCCCCTGGTGCCTCTTCTCTCCCCCTTGCCATGGGCATTTCCTTTATCAGCAAAAGCTGATCAATACGACCTGCAACAAAGGATGAAGGATGACGCCTATTACCCCGCCTTGGGTACACGCTGCTTGGCAAGTACATTTCCCCAGAGGCTCTTTGCCAGTTCAGTCAGTTCTGCTTTGGGGCAAATATACTTACAGACATTTACAGAGCCAGTAAGCACATTTAAGACGCATTAATTTGCTTTCAAGTATCCTTAAAGGTAGTTAAAGAGAATGAAAACAGGCATATTAATGGGTAGTCACAGTCAGTATCTCGGAGACTCATCATGTATCATTGAGACTGAGGATATGCAAACACTGGTAATGAGTATTATTAAATTAGCACAAAATAATGATAAAGGAGAGAGAGGAAATGCAGCACTTAGTCGTCTCAAATGTTCTTTTATACTAGGCATTTGGGGTTCAGTCTTCATAAACCAATGTCCCAATTTTAAGCATGCATTAAATACTTTTCCACATAGTGAATTTTTAATATTTATAATATTTGATTTTGTATTTTGTTTTAATTTGTTTTACTTCTATTGAAATAAATAGAAGAAAGCCATGTAGAGGAGGCATTTTCAAATAGATTTAGTGTTGAATCTGAAAAACTTTCAATACAGTCAAATGCCATAAAATTTTGTAGCACTTCCACAGCAAAGATAGCCTCATGTGACTCAGAATTCAGAGATGAAGTTGCAAATTTGGCTAGTTAGATGTTTGCCGTGCCAGACCTGCAGAGATCTGGCTCACAGCACAGCTTGGCTTTGTAAAGGCAAGTTATTGCCTGCAGTGACTTGCTCCTCTGCAAGGCAGGTGATAAATATTTAAGCAAATACTCTCCCAAATGTCTCTCTCACAGATTTAAAGACACTGCTAGTCAGACAAAGTGGGTAGCATGCTTTAGCAAGGGGAAAAGCTTTAGGGATCTGAAATAACACACACAAAATGAGCACTTGACTTACGTGGTCCAAGCAGGTAACCAGCACTATTCAAGGTCCACCCTCTTTTTTCTTTTGCCTTAAAGAAAGAAAGGAAAAATGCGAGTAAGCGAGTGGCTGAGGGACACACGGCAGACAGGGAAGCGAGCAGCACCCACACGGGGCTCTGGGTGCAGAGGCGCCTTCCCGGGACCCTGGGGCGAGAGGAATTTGCAGAAGGGAGAGGAGCCGCTGTCGAGGTGGGTAACAGGCGGCCTCCTGCCCGCCCCGCGGAGCTGGTAGCCGGGCTGCTGCCATCCACGCGGCTCTATAGAAACGCAGCCACAGCTTGCCCTTTGGRAGCAGTAGCTTTCCCTGGCCGCAGGGCTCTCTCGGATAAAAGTCCATTCAGCCGCGGGAGGACATCCACAGAGGTCTGCTCTAAGCCCCTCCACCCCTGGGAACTAGTATTCAAAAGTCTAATAGCATTATTTGATATTGCTGCCTGCAACGCGCTTAATTAAGAGCCTGCCTGTTGCCCAGGTCGCTTCTGCAGCGGAGCCAGTGTCCCCGGGCGCCCCCGGGAGCGACGGGCACTTACGGACAGGACGAGCCCGAGCGTCTCCGAGAGGGCGGCGAGAAGGACGAGGGAGAGAAGCAGGAAGCCGGTGCCCCTCGGCATCTGGAAAGAGACGCTAGGGTGAGAGGCGCGCGGCCGGGGCCGGGGCCGGGACCGGGACCGGGACCGGGGCCGGCGCGCGGGTACCTTGAGCGGCTCCGCGGGCGCTCAGCGCATGGCCGCGGGTGCCGGGCGGCCGCCCCGCCGCTCTTTATGCGCCGCGGGGCAGCCGAGGGCCGCCCACGGCGGCCCCCCCGCTCGCCGGCTCTCCGCATTAGGAACGGCGCAAATGACAGCAACTCAATTAGAGGCGGTTGGGAGTGCGGCGCGGGCTGCGGGGAGATAAGAGCGCGCGCAATTACCCCTCATTAGGGCAGGCGAGAGCGGCTCTGGGCGGGCAGCCCGGCCTGGCACAGTCCGCAGCTTCGCCAGGGCGTCCTTGCCTCTCGGCGGGGTAAGGGGGAGTAAACTGAGCGCAGCTCCCTTCCTTGAGGCAGCTGCAGAAGCAGAGCTGAACGGGGACATGTCCCTGTGATGCTGYCTAAGGAGGTGCACAAGATTTGGGCACCACATCTGGGAACAGAGACGATATTCCCCTCTCCRTGCGAGTCAGGATCTGGTGGTCCCTTAAAGCCCCTTTGGCTCCTGCCCTCTGCTCTAACATCAGAACAAAACCGGATGAGGAAAAACTTGTTACTTTTTACTTTCTTGCAGCTTCCAAGTGTTATGAGGGAGTTATTTAGAAATCTGTCTTGTATGTTTGCTTGTTGCCCAGTATTTTGTGTCTGCAATAATTTTTTCTTTTTTCTAAAACTTTTGTCTGAGAGGGTAGATATTTAGTTCTTCCCACTGACAGAACTAGCCCCCAGTGTGCAGGYTGCACCAGTGAAGTTTCGCTGGCTCATGTAGGTTAGTTGTGGTTTCGGCGTGCAGAGGGATGAGCAGAAGAGAATTAAAAAGGCAGCAATGCCAATGTCAGCTTCTCTTTCTTTCCCCTGGCCAAATTACATTTTCTGTGCAGCAGATGAGCCCCCCAAATTCCTCTGTCAGTGTGAAACATGACAGATGTTACACAGAGTGAGCTAGATACACAGCTCCTTCCTCTGAAACCGCTTAAGCTCTTCCCTGCACACTTGGACGTGGAGTGTGTGCTTGCGACAGAGCGGGAGCAGAGGCAGCTGTTGAACAGCTCAGTGCTCTCTCCCTTTCCAGGTGCTAAAGCAGGTGAAGCTTTTACCTGAAAGCAGCATAACATTCACAATCCGGGTGAGGAACGCAGGTCCTGGGTCTTGGGGTTCTCTTTCCTACCTGCCGTTTTGTTCTTTCTGTGATAGGAGCAGTAGGGCTTTAATAATCTCCATGTCAGCAGATGCCTGATATAAAATGACTTGAATACAGTTTATTTCTTACAGTCCTCAAAAGCTAATGCACATAAATAAGAAGCATGAATTTTGTGGATTTCATTTGATATTTCATATTATATTCTGAAGGTGTTCTGTCAGCCATGACCTGATCTGTAAAATTCAGACATATTTTTTTGCAAATAACATATTTTTTTGCAAAACGTAACTTTTCCTCACCTTGTGAAAGATGCACTTGATGAAATTTCCTGACAATCTACTGTAAACTTTCAAAAAGTCCTTTTAAAAACTTGAGCCTTCTCTGTGGGGAAAAGTGCTTTCTTTGTGTTATTTGAATAAAATCACAAGAATTCTGTCAAAATGTGGATTTAAGCAGTGTTATAAAAACGTGTTAATTCTGCTGGCTTTTGCTACAGTTTGTTCTTCAATTTCCCTTAAAAAATATTTGAATCAATGTATTTAATCTGTAATTATTCTAGTTTCCCAACATAATTCTTGCTTCTTCTTGTCATATTGCAGAGCAGAATAAGCTCTTCATCTTCATTGGAGTCAGATGCAAAAGAAAGCTGCCGTGTATACTCAAAGGCTTCATCTGTCACCTGCCCATCACGCTTCTTGTCTTTAGCTTAGTGTCAATTACACAATTTTATCAGTCATTCCTGCAATTTATGTTCTCATTCCGTCAAATTTCTCTGTCAAGAATGCTATTAGTCTTTCTTGTATTCCTTAGGAATTCTAACCATCATTGCTCAGACAGAAGAATTCCAATTTAATCTGAAGCCTATTTTAGCTAGGAAAATGGCCATCTATTTGACTATACAGTTCATTTTCTTATTGAGGCAACTCTTCAACATGCTAATTCCTCCATTGATTTATATGTTGATTTTTTGGTTGGGAAGGCTTAATGCCGTTTGCACAAGCTCTTAGATTATGCCTGGTCCTTAACCACCAGCTCACTATGAAACAAACCCACAAGGAAACTCATGTAAAAGCTGCTGAAGTCGATTGTACAATAAGCACAGATAATGAAACTGTCTCTGGTGTCTTTAAATTGATACATGAGAGACTGGATSTCTGTCTGTCTGTCTGTCTGACACAAGAACACGTACTCTGTTCTCTAATTGTAAATGCATTTCATAATAATTACGTGAAAAGGAGGAAATACTTTTATTTTCCAGCCAGAGTAAATCCTTCAAAGAAATGTTTGAGGAAATGATGATATTGGTTAGACRGTCAGAGTAGTGAAATATTGGTCTCTGGAAAAAAAATTAGCTGCTTTTTTGTCACTGAAGATTTCTTTCTCAGGACCCATAAGTGATAAATCCTATCTATTTAATGGAAAAAAAAATCTTTGATACACAGGTAATCAAGTAAGAGGACCTGTTTTGTTTTGGATTAACATAGACCATTAGGAATGGCTACTTTGAATGATGTTCAGGAAAAACACTGATTAAAAGTGGATTTTGCAATATGTTTTGAAAGGCTCCCTTCACCACAAAACTTAGAGAGATAACAAAGYGGAAAAAGAGGTCTTTGCTATTTCTGTGTGACAGTCATATGTGACATCAGTATATGAGTATAGCAATGGATTAATAATATTAATAGCACATTAATATCTGCAGCTTGTACTACCAGTTTCATTCACTCTGAAACAGTTATAATATTTAAAGATCAGTGTTTTAACATGGAGATTTACCATAACTTGGTGTGGAAATCACAACTGCAAGGCAGTAGCTAAACAGAATACAGAAACTGATAAGTCTGAGTGTCCAGAACTAATGAGAAATTCAGTTGTCATAAGGCTGTGAACTGCCTCGCTGATCTAAAGTTTAAATGGTGGCAAATTAGGACAATGTCCTAGAAGTGAGAAGTTATTTTGAGTGTTTCTTTCTATCCAACAGCAGCTCTTCAAGATCTGAGTTGCAGACAACTGCTCTTTATTGAACTGAGGATCACTGAGGATCACAGAATCACGGGATCTCAGTGAAAAGAGAAGTTGAAGATGACGCTACTTGCATTTGATCCGGAGATGACATAAAGCTTCAGTCTGCAACTGTATCATTCTAAATTTAAGGTAGTTAGCTCTTTAAGTCTTCCAGAAACCTCACATGTATAGAACCTGTTGCCTCCTTAATGGAATAGAGAAAATGGTTTAAAAAAATAGTAGTAAGAGAAGGGTCATTTTCTTCATCCTTCAAAGCTTTGCTATTGTCTTCTTCCCATTTTCCCATTTTGTAATTCTCATCTAACTCACTGGCTAAAATGTGGGTAATTTTCACTGAGTTAGTCTTTTGCCCATTTTACCACCTGCAGCTCAGTATCAAATAGAACTAAATATTATAGATACCTTCTGAATGAAGGACTATTTTATCTTCTGAATTACACATGTATCAACTAATAATTTACAGTTACTATGCAATCAGTGTGCTACTAATGCTATTATTCACACTACATATATCATTACAACAAAAATGTGATAACCATACATTAAACCATCTTACAGCTTTAAAAATGATTTTTGGCTTGAGAAGCACATTAATTTTAGAGTAACTTCATATGAGAAATAAGTAGTAGTGTAAAAAGAACAAATAATAGAATAAAAGAGGAAAATTTTGGAAATAAATTGATTTACACATCAATAATATTGTGGGAAGTGATAAAAATCATTCTTCATTTCTGTGTCCTAAAGCTTTCTTAAGGAGTGTTATATGTCTGTGGGATTGATCAAGTTAGGTAACAGGTTCAAAACTAGTCCGGACATGCTGCCAGCCAGCACAGTCAAAGGAGGCTCGTATTCCAAAGAAGTCAGATAGAATAGAAGCTCTTTCATGCAGGTTTAGCCAAAGACCTGAAAAAACACCTGAGAGTCTGGAGTATTTTAAGAAATTTCATATGCTAAGGTGTCTGATTGGCATAGCAGAGGATCAGTACAGGTTGTGTGTCCTACTGCCAGCATGGGATCAAATACAGCATGCCAGCCCTTGGTGGTACCAAGGTGGTACCTTAGGGTGCCCCTAAGAGACAGCTGCTGAGGTGCTAAGCTTAAGCTTAGCTGTTACGGTGTTAAGCTGTTAAGAGCCCATGTCTACCCAAAGCAGGACACCTCTTGCTGCTCCTGCAGGATCTCAGGAGGGAACAGTGCCTACCTGCTGGTGAGAAGTGACCTGAGAGACACATGTTGTCAGCCTCCTCTCTCCTGCTGAGCAGGTTCTAATCTCACCAAAAGTTGAGCATCTGTCCTTGTTTAGAGGCATCAAGGATCTGAAATATTTTTTTCAAGCTCTTGTTTGGTGTGAAATCATACATCTATTACAAGCTACTTCTCATTTTAATTACTGTGGGTACAYATGTGAATAGCTGTTTGGGTATACTATAGGTATGTCATACCTTGCAATATCCTTTTTCTTTCCTTTAAACATCACATAAAATAATCTTTTGGTGCATTTCAGTGTTAAACAATCTGAAGATTGACTGCTTTTAAAAATACTTGCCTGCGTTACAAATAATATTAGTTCCTTATTTGAAAACAACATCATCATAACTCAATTGGAATTTCTGTAGTGGCTTTGAAAGCTCTTAGAATGTGCTTATGACTCATGATGCAAAAGGTTCCTATTATTAAATTATAGCTTTGCATTTAGATGAGAATGAAGCCAATATTGTGCAGATATTGTCATTTTCTTCATAAGATTTCATCTCTGTGTCCATGGATGAAAAAAGTCTGTCAAATATAAACAATTACCACACATTTTCTTAAATTGCATTATAGAATGGAAATTAAAATGGGTTAATCTAAACATTTCCGCAGAATCACAGAGTGGTTGAGGTTGCAAGCGACCTCTGCAGATCATCTAGTCTGTCCCCCAGCTCAGGCAGCGTCACCTACATTGCCCAGGACCATGTCCAGACAGCTCTTCAGTATCTCCAAGGCTGGATATTCCAGAGTTTGTCTGGACAACCTGTTCCACTGCTTCTCAGGAAAAAAGTTTCTCCTCACAGTCAGATCGAGTTTGCTGTGTTTCAGTTTGTGTCCTGCTCATTGCTTCTCATCCTGGTGCCGAGTACTAAAAGTGTCTGGCTCCATGCTGCTCACAGCCTCCCTTTGGATGCTCACACACATTGGTAAGTTCCTCCCAAGTCTTCTCTGCTCCAGACTGCAGAATCCCAACACATTTCTTCTCATATAAGAAATGCTCTAGTCCCTTCATCRTCTTTGTAGCCCATTGCTGGACTTCCTGCAGGAGCTGCAGGTCTCTCTAGTCCTGGGGAGCCCAGCACTGGGCACAGCAGCCCAGATGTCCCCTCACCAGGCCCAAATAGAGATGGGGGATCCCCCCCCAACACCTTGACCTGCTGCCAGCGCTGCCCCTCATGCAGCCTGGGACACCCTTGGCCTGCTTGGCCACCGGGCACGTTGCTGCCTCCTGCTCATTTTCCACCCCAGGTAGACCCCAGGATCTTCTCTGCAGAGCTGCTAACAGCTCAGCCCCCCATATTCCCTCCAAATACTAAYCCTAAATTACAAAAAGTGATTTTTTCGACTTGTGAGTAATAAAGTACTGTATCTTTTCACATATAGAAAAATAAGTTAGTGCTTTTATATCTTTTTTTTTTTAACAGAGGACAATGCTAGTTACTAGCCTTATTATTAGTCAGCTCAGACATAAAGCATATACAAAGTAATGCAATAGTGACTTACAGAATGATATTTTCATTAAGTACTTTGCACCACTACTTTTATGTTAACTTTTAAGGTATAAAATGAAGTATAAAGTATATTTTAAAGTATAAAATAATTGAGTAGAATGTTTAAAGACAGATATTCAGTTACAAAATACATTTTTATATCTTTGTTGTTAATTTTAATTTTTGTTAAGGTGCAAAGCAAAATTACCAAGATATTTTATTATCACATACCTTTCGCTATCCTGCTGCAACTACACTGAATTAGTCTCTTTCTACTTTGATAAGAAATTATCTCTTTTATAGGTAAGAATTATTATTGATAAGAAACTACCTATATTACCTGCCTCTGGGACAGAATACAAAACACCATTTTTTTTTCAGACTGTTTTCAAAATCTGCAATTGTCCTAGAAAACTCGAGGCAGAAGGGCTTGGGCTCATTTGACTTCTTGCAGGGAAGGCTGAAAGCAATTGCTAAGCAACTCTCACTCCATATTCTCCCGTATTTTCCTGTGGGAAATGGAAACAACTTTCTTCTCTTCTCTAAGTCTCTTTTCTTTATACCCTGGGGGTGGGAATACACTAGTTGAAGCTGAAGTTGATGGCCCCAGTGCCACAGAAATCCCTCCAAAACAAAACAAAATAAGCAAACAAAAAGTCCAGAAAAAAGTGACCATTTGATCTCAAGCTTAAAAGAGTTTTCTGTGGTGCAGCTTGCAAATGTGTAATTTCAACTCAGATAGAGATGGTGGATTTTATAAAGCATTGAGATACATAATCCAAAAGAGATTGTGTAAAGCAAAAAAAAAAGAAGCCTTATAGTTATCTTTGTTCACACCTGTGATTCACATGGAGATGAAGCTTCTATTTTGCTTGGTAGGATGTATCCTGGGATCGTGATGTGCACTGAGTACTCACAGCACTTCAGACCCTGATTGGAATGGCAGTGCTTAACAGCTTTCAAGATCCTAACTTTCCTAGCTTCCATCAATACTTTTGACATATAAGGTGGACACATTGGCCTTTTTTGTATTTGAAAAATCTTTGGTTAATACATTTTACTGTTTTCAGTGGAATAAGGAGGAGAAATGTCAGTGTGGCTGTGCTGCATGTGACCTTTTCCATGGCTTTGCAGAATAAAAATGCCAATGATGTCGAAGTGCTGCAAAACATAGGATAAATAAGATGACTGAGCAAGAGTGCTGTATTGCTGAAAAGGAAATGTTCATGTGTTCTATACAAAACACAGYTTATTTCAATTTATTTCAGCTTCAATATTCTGTCTTGCCCTCTAAAGTGCCTATTCTTTCCACTGACTACAGAGGGAGCCCACGCTCTTAATTTAGACTAGGATTTAAGACAGAATCATATGGTYGTTTGGATTTGGGGGCAGTAGGAGAAGGCTGAAAGTGTTTTGGCCAGCCAGACCTACAAAGGAAGGGCAGCTCAGGTGCAGGCCCCATCTCTTGGTGATTGCTGTGGCTTTGAAATAGCCTTTAAATCCTCCTTATCCAGTCCAATAAGCAGTGAATGTTCACTAAGCCTTTGCTATTACCAGCCGTTAYCAAGCCCACTAACAACATGGATAGTTCAGAGGCAGACTATATGCACTACCTGCACGCTGTGCAGTAATGCCTGCATTGAGTAGGTCAGTCCTGAATAAATTCCCTAGGTTCTCACTGAGGCAAGTATCTTCTCTTGCTTTCTCTGGAATCCCACACATACTTTTTACCTATAATTGCCTGTTCTGAGGGCTGCACAGCCACAGGGTCTGGATCTCTCTTTCTGATAGCAGTACAGGCAGGCACATTGTGTTCATCTAGAAAAAAGTCATGCTCTTTCTTCTTCTGCTTACAGGGTCTCACAGATTTGCTGAGTTTACTTYCTTTTTACCTTCCCAAGAAAACAGAAGTGAAAGAGGCCTTCTAGCTGCTTSTAGACATGAGAGTTGGATATAAGATATCAGCTCTTCAGTATCAAGTAAGAAAGAGTTTCCAGGAGTCCCCCTTTTTCAACTTCTGCTCTCTCATGTCAAAGAGATAATAGATTTCAGTCCAGTCTATTACTGCCAAGGCTCTTCTTTCATCCAAGGTGGGTTAGARGAAGAAGCAAGGCAAATTAATAATCACAGAACCATGAGACTTTATTGTATCCATGAGATGAAAGAACTGTTCTGGGATAAAAGACTGCCTGTATATCCATTAAACAGACAATGCTTGTGCATTGCTTTTGGTCAGGGACAGCTGTAGTGGTTGGTTAAACTTCATGTCTTGGAGAAGCCCCAAGTGTTTTTATCAAGAATGTTTATTAAGTAATTTTCAAGGCAGTAATGGGGTTATGACAGTACATTTCCTACTTTTTTGCTACTGAAGTTGCAAAGAAAAGCTTCCATTCAGCTCACAGAAAAGTGCTGATATTACATGTATTAAGAAAAACTTTGCACTGTCCTTTTATCTTCTGAATAGGAAGGGTTATTCTGTTCAAGATCACACACTTTGTAGGTTGACACGTTGTGCTCCTCTTGTTATACCAAGAAGATTTACTGCCTGACAGTGTCAATATAGCGTCCTAAAGCCTGGCCCTTGGAAGGCAGGATTCTGGATGCAGCAATCCCATTATTTTTCTGTTATATCAGTGGACCTGCACAGAGTTCACATTGGCTTTTAATAGCTGCAATTACAAAATTATAAGGCTTTGAAGAAACCACATTGAAAGTAATCACAAAGGAGATAAAGCTTCCACCAACCCGAATATGGTGCTGGATGCATATAAATAGGAATGGGATTAAGTTATTGCTGAGAAAGTGAAATACGAGRCTACTGTGCAGCTTTGAGGCCACATGGTAAATTATCAATAGAAAAAGAATTTAAAAAAAAAAGTTCCCAATCATTTGTATATTGCAGTGCAACGTGCAAGCTGCARCTCAGTGTGATGTTTTAAATGCTGAAGTGTATCTGTTGTCACCTAATAGCTTGTATTCATTCTTGCAATAGTTGATATTCATTTTAAAGTCTATTGATGACCAAGTTCTATATATTACTTAATTAAGTATACAAAATCAGTGCTACTCTCTGTAGAATGGCAGCACACAAACTTCCTGACTCCAGCAGCTACTTTGAAATTCAGATGTCAGTGACATTTGGGCTACTCTTCTGTAGCCTTTTCAGCTTCCCAGCAGGATCCTGGTCCCAGTCCTGCACCAGTTTCATTGTCCTCAGGAAACCCACACACCAGTACATTCTAAACCTTTCTTCTCAAACACTGACCACTCCTGCCTTTCTAGCAGAAATCTCTATGTTAGAAATTCTCTATCATGCCCCTTCCTCAGTATGACTTAAGAGATCAGCTTTATGTTACCCTGAAATCTATTTAGAACAAAAACTGTGTCTAGAGCACCATAGGGAGTCATTGAGCCACTACATGAACTTAACATTGCCCGAGTTATCTCGCTTCCCCTGKGAACCTAACAGTTCCTTAAGTTAACAAGAAGTATTTTATCTTTAAAAATATACTCTGCTGTTCTTAACAAGAACTGGTGATTCAAACTGGCAAATTAAAAATGTCAGATGAGTAAGCCAGAGTTGTGTGCTGCTGTTTAATGGGCTTTGTTAATATTCTAGGTGTTGAATCGAGTGCTTGTAGTGGAGACTGGTAGAATAAATACATATACATAAGGCAGAAAATGACCTGCCTCAGAGCCTCCCTTTGCCATTGTGTAGGGTATCTTATTTCTATTAAAGATAAGTGCTTCACAAGGATACTTAATATACTGGCAATGCCTCGCCAGATAATAAGAATAATGTTTACAAATCTGGCCTCTGGCAAAACAAAACCAGTTTTGGTTTTAAGCAGTAATACCAGTTTTAACAAGCCATGAGGGCTCTAATATTAAGAATATCTTCTTTGATTGGAGAGCTGCATCAGCATCACAAAAGGGCAGATTTTTGTAATTGTAATGGTGAGAGGTATCCGGACTAATGCTCTGTGTTTTGTAGGTGTGTGGTTTCACACAACATTGAAATGTCACCTGGTAGGGACTTGGTGCCATATAGATTTTTTTTCCCTTTGAATTCCATTGTACACCTCATGTTTTTCTTTTGCTTTTCAGTGCACTTTCCTAAATATTTTTACTGTGGTAAGATGGGTATAGAAATTACTGTTCTGTAAATATCTGAGTTTTATGAAAGGGGAAAAGAAAAGGATGTTACAAATTTGTTCTCAAGTTAAGATTTTTTAAATATAGCGCTTAGAAAACTATCCCTGCAGTTTTTCTTCTTTCTTTTAAATTTTCCAAAATAAGTTAAAAAAAGCAGTGGATCTGATCAAAGATCTGACTTCTTCATTATATACATCAACTCAGTGAATTCAAACTTTTTGTTATTAGTAATGGCTTCAAAAGCTTATGAAGGTGGTGAAATGGATTAAGTTCCATATATCATCTGCATATAAAACTGCTAGATTTTCTCTCTGAATGCTCTCTATTTGTTAGGTAGAATATCCTAGAAAAAAAAAAAAGAGTTGCTATTGCTATTATCTGGCAATACTTAGAAGGCAATAGTTTATTGACCTTTAAACCTTAGTACGTCAGACTTAGAAGAGGTGCTGCAGTTCATTCTTTAAAGGTCATTCTCTCCCCAGATGCGGAATCCTCTGTGACCTGCTCTTTAGAGGGCACTTCGTGAAATTGTTTAAGGAGCGAGAATGGARGAGAGGCTGCTCTGCAGAGAAGGGTAAGCAAGCCACTTGTGAGCACCGCCAAGGTGTCACACCAGTCTGCAAGTTTGGACATAGGGAGAGGCTGTTAGTCCAGTTGTTGAATGTATTATTGCATATCTACAAGGAAATCCAGTTTCCTTCTATGAGTACTATTTATATCATTATTACTACGATTTCCTRTTGTTAAGAGATTCCCCCCAAAAGTGCTATGAAAGTACATTATACTTTTGGTATGGTCAGATTTTAGCAGAATCAGATTCCATTCTTTCAGCTGAGCATGATGTGTTTCCTCATATCTTCACACAAGCTGCAATCACTTCTGCTTTTGAAAAGGATTTTTATATGTTGCACAAATCATTTTCTTCATTCGTTTACTTTGTGTTTTATTGTGCAAAAAAAATGATGAGGTTGGGTTTTCTTCATAAAGTATGACCAAAAATTATTGTGATATAAATTATGTCAAAAGGTTTAGTTGGAAGAATGAGATTTTAGAAAGTTATCTTTTACCTGGYGATATCCTTTACTGCTCTGAGTGAGGCAGCATGCCATCTTCTTTGGCGTGCTGCTCAAGCTGTTTTCTGGAAAGAGAATAGAAATGGTTATGTTTATACTACACCCTGTAGAGTATCACAGAAGAAACACAAGCTGTTTTTAGATGAGCTAGTCTGGCTACAAGGAACACGGAGCTCCTGCTTTTCTTGGCAGAGTGCATTGTTTCTTGGTAGGCTAGTTGTATTATTTCAGTTGAAATGTTACTATAACCTGAGTCAACTTAATCTCTCTACATATAAACTGCCCAAACTATGCAGGCATCTCAACGCCATGGCTCTAGAGCAATTGCAATAATTTTATGGAAAGGAATTCAGTTAAATTTCTTGTAATCCGCTTATGARATGCCTCTAGGAACATTGCAAAAAATTATTTCAGGGGACATCTCAAAGCAGASCAAAGTTTAACCCCTCCCCATCTTGCTGACTTACACATTTTGTGCTGATCTGGAAGGACTCATTGTGCTTGAACATGGTAGTCCTTTGTCATGGTTTCTCCTCTTAGATGGGATTCACCTATGGTGCTAAAATTGGGCTGATACATCCTGGAATCTAAACATAAGAAGGGGCACTTCCTGGAGAGACTTGTACAGGAAATGTCCCTCTCAATTTCTGCTCGTGAAGAATGAAAGTGAAGTTTCACGTGGATTCTGCTTTAGATTTACAAGCACCTCTTCCTTGTGTGAAAAGATTCCTTGCAGCTGCTCCTCTGGCAGTGGTGACAGTCCATGTCCTTTTTCACTACAGACATAAGAATTCATTGACAATTATTATATATCACATCATTCCTTCTCACCAGCAAGAGCAGTGAGACAGGGCATGTTCAATGTCCCTCTGCTCCTGCTGTTGCTTTTGAAAGTAATGCAAGGCTGACAGCCTGACAGGGTAGCTGAGAGCACACTTTGGGATTCAGCTGCAGGTCTGTCCTCTCTGGAAGAGCTTCCTGGATGGATAAGGAAGGCCTGAGCAGCAAGTGCAGCCCGATTGCTTCCTATGCTTACATGTGGAGAATTTGTAATACGCTGAATTCTCATAAAGGAAAAGAGAGAAGAATAATCACTGTCTCCCCTCTAGATGACTTGCTAGACCATCCACARCTCCCAGGTTAATCCTGAGGGGACAGATTCATGAAATGACTTAGATACCTGGGGCTGGACTTAGAGGGACTTTGGAATCCTGCTCCAAGTGCAAAGTTTTGACATCCCTTCCTGAGCTCTCAGCTTAATGCTGGAGATACCCAACTTCTTTTTGAACTTCAAGTTCTCTTGCCTTGGGGTTGATGGATCACCARGAGCACCTCATCCTTCACAGCTTGGGAAGTTTACAGAGCACTCGTGGGGTAGTTTGATATCGAGTGACTATCTACTTTATTTTTTCTGTTCTTGAAGTGGCTTCCTTAATCATTCTCTTATCTGCCAAACATATGACTGAAATCCAGTTCTCATGAGCACTCACTGCCTTTTCTTTTTCTTCCCCAAAGCTCTTTGTTCTCCTAACTCATCTTCATAGATTTACCCAGATTTTCAGAGTATCTTGCCTAACACTCTTTTGCTAGATTTTTATATAATTTATTTTTTTTTTCTTTATTTTGCATATACAACTGCAGAAGGAAGGTGGTTGCTGTTGTTTTAAACTAGATATAGCCAATCTAAATATATTTATAGAAGACTTGTATTGCCAAGTAGATGTTTGGGGTCAGGCCAGAATAACTTATCATCAACTCTAGCTTGCGTTTACACTGCCCATTCTGTGCTAGTGCCGTAGGGAGCCAGGCCATGTGTCCCTATGAGGTGTTTTAGAGCCTTTTCTGTATTTCAGTATGGGTGAGCAATACCAAAACACTGGACCACTCAGCTCAGGCATTTAAGGCTGTGCAGGAGGGCAGCTACCCTGCGGCCGCTCACACGTCTGCAYTGCTATTGGGATTCTAATAGGCTGACTAGGTTTGGCAAGGTGCAAAAGGAAAAGCGCTTCATCTCTTGCATCCTGTCGCATTGTGCACATGTTTTGAGTCATATTGGTCTTTCAGCCACACTATTTTCTGCTTGCACACTGCAAGATTGAAGACACTACAGTACAAGTTTGATGCTTTGGACTAGAAATTCTGCTGAAATTCTATAGTTGCCCCTTTCTTAGTCATAACACATGTAAATGCCTTCCTCTCCACTGTGGTTCATTTGGCTTCGGCTCCTGATGCTGGACGTGCTCGGGAAGAGATGTGACTATTCAATGTGGCTTCAGTTCGTGTCTTGCTCTCTGAATGTGCTACCTGAGTAGTTTTCATCATGGTAACCTAAGAAGAGGTTGTTACCTTTTCCAAGAGGTTCCGCCAGCCCAGATGGAGGGACTCAAAAGATTTTCATGATATCTTAAAAAGAGTAATTCTCTTTCAGCACATTCTGTTGGTCAAAAAAAGAAAATCTCTAAATGTCTTTCATTCTCTCAAAACATATCTAAAACACATATTATATCCACATAAGGATGGAGGAACATTAGAGAAGTGATCCTAAAATCCATCCTGGAACTGTTTACCGTGTGCATCAGGAGGAGCAAACACAAATCACCGCAGCTCTGATCTGGAAAGACAACTGAAAATGTTTTGCCTCCCATGTATTTTTTTTCAGATACGTGAGCTCACTAATTCCTGCAGCTGCAGAGAAGCCAGACAGCAGAGCTGTTTAGTTCATGAAATGGGCAACAATAAGATAGATATTTTGGATAAGAAGTCACATTTTTATAAAGTCTGCAGCCAAAAAACCCAGACTTCCAGGTTCTCCTCACTTTTGCAACCATTATGTTTATGATAAGATATCCTTATCATAASTATTGAAGATACCCTTCAGTACTCTTACCTCTGTTGTCTGCAAGAAATTTCCTCATCTACAATCTAGAGATCATTTCATTACAATAACTTCTTTAGAGTAGAGAAAAAAAGCCCTTAATTTAGCTAAGACTGTTCTGATTACAGCATCTCCACAGTCTGCTGCTGCAGGTTTCTGAGATGTTGCCCACATKCTGCTGTCTGTGCCTGGAGCCTCTGGAAACCTGCTCTGTCCTGGCTGCAGGCCCTGTGCTTGAGTGCCCGTGGGCTCACTTCAGGGGAAGGTACCATCTCTGCACAAAAACTCCAATTGATAGTCCGTGCCTCTTTAAAATGAGAAGCAGTGCCGCTACCAAAAGCATTCCTACGTTGCACATTCAATACATTTTCCTCTCTTAGTTTTCTTGCATTTTCATGARGCTGTTATTGATTTTCACTGATGTGAAAACCAGAGAGGCACTGCAAAATGCTGAAAATTTTGGAAGTCGTGAAATCTGGACGAGCAATTGCTGGAATGGAAAGTGACCAGAAGCAGATGRCAATACAAGAATGCTTGTAAGAAGCTTGTGACTTCTTCAGCCACAGGTTTCAGTCATGCTGTTTAGAAAGCACATTGCAAAAAGTCTGAAACTGAAGTTTCCAAGCCCCTCATTGCATATGAAGCAGAAATTCTTTATAGCGAGAATTAGGAATTCAGTGTTAAAATGCTGTGATGGCCAGGGCTGCTACATTCAAGAGGAAGCAAACAAAAAGAAATGAATGGTTGTCAAATTGCCTCTAAGGAGGTGCAGCCGTCTCCTGCTCTGCCCTTCTCTCCAGAGAGCTGCTCTTCTGACCAGGAGCGGGAGGCTGCGGCATCGCAGGAAGGCGGCCAGACCTTGTCTGCACCTCTGACTTCATGCTGATTCGTAGGGCCTCTGATGGCCTTGCTAGCAGGGTAAGGATAACAGAGGTAAGAGGTAAGGATAATATTCACACACACACACACACACACACACACACACACACACACACACACACACACACATATATATATGCATGGATGCAGCAGTGCAGTAAAAACCCACTTTTGTCTGCCACAAAACAGCACCCACTCAAAGGCCTTTTAAAGAAAAAAATGGATGCTTTATCCCATGAAAATTTTGGGGTTGCCATCTTTGGAAAGATGACACACTTTTACTGTGCGGTCTGGAGTAGCTCCAGTGTAAAAATGCCATCTGGAGTCTGGGGAATTCATGTTTCGTTTTGAATTTAGCAGGCCTAGTAACTAGGAAATTACTGAAGCAGGTTTAGTACTATAAGCTAGTACTGGAAATAGTACTTTCCGGGTCACCCCTATTGGATTGCTTTTTTTGTGTGTTGCTCACAGTAAAACAGTTGCCATTTTAGTCTATAATATTATATGCATTGGGCAATAAAGCTAAAAAAAGGAATGACTGGAACTCACATTTCAGGCTCTTTGCAGGTGCTTGAAGAGCTCACAGCACACGTTGTCATGGCTGTAATCATAGCACTGGGACTGTGTTTTTCAGGAGGTGATTTTTCACTCCAGGTAATTCCAGGTGTTTATGCACCTGTGCTAGGAATGTAGGCTTTTACAGTCAGCAAGATCTCGACAAAGTGATTGTCAATACTTCAGTTAGAAATTTCTCTCTCCTGGCAATTTCAGTAGTCATTCTTCACCCCAAAATTTAATACTCCAGCTGTATCAATGCTAAAGCAATGCAAACATTTTTTTTTCTTTTTCAGATTAAGCTGGTGGCTAGTTACTTCCCTGTGTGTTTGTTTATTTTCTTTCTTCCTTTCTTTCTTTTTTTCCCAAGRCAGCACAGCAGTTCAATTATTACTGAAAATTTACAGGCTCCTTTTCCCCTAAATAATTGAATAAAGCAAATTAAATAAACCAGAAAAAAGCAGAAATATGCTTGGCAGACAGCTAGCTTACTAGTTTTCTTGGATAATTGAATAATATTTATCAAATAAACTTCGTATGTACTGAAAAAAAACAAGAAACATTATAGACTATTAAGATACTTATGCCTGTTTTTTGTTAGCTCTCGACTGTCTTGAAAAGGTAAATGGTGTGCATTAGCACTTAGGAAGAAAACAAGCAATTTCATAAATGTTTCAGTAATAATAGTGATAAAAACACTTGTCTCAAAGTGTATTTTGCTAGCACGACAAAAAGAGATAGAATTATGATTTTTTTTTTTGTCACAGGCTGCTTTTGACTATAGAACCTAGATAGCATTAATATATTTATGTGAAATATATATGGATCTCAGTAGCATAGCATGAGAATCTGTGTCTTACGATTCACCAAATAAATAAAGTAGTTTGGGTGACCAAAAAGATTACCTCTGCTATTGGTTAAAAATAACCTAAAAGTAGGATGATGAACAGAATGTCTCACCCTAACCCTTGGAAATCAGTGTTTCTTAATCAGAATCCTCATACCAGAAGCATATTACTGAAAACCTGTATGTTTTGACAGATGTCTCAGTGTGAGATGATGTTCTTTGAGGAGAGTATTTCCCTATTGGAGGTTTTTGGTTCCTTCAGGCTTTAATGACTCTATCTAGTGACTCAAGTTAGGGAAAATAGGCAGCTTCAGAGTGTGTATGGAGGAGAACAGTGTGTGTTTCACTTGCAGACATCTCTCTAGACTTTAAAACATCACCATAAAATTTTCCTTTGACAAAATACGAGGAAAAAAATGGAGGTAGAAATTATTTTGCCTACCTACCTGGGGGAGCTGCATGTGAATTTGTGAGGGTCCCACTTGAGTTAACTCCCACTTGAGTTAACTCCCACTTGAGAGATCTATTCAATCTAGTTCAGGGTGCATTTCACTGAGCAAAAGGTAACTGTGGCTGATCTCTTTCTAGGCTCCAGTTCTGCAAAAGCAGTTTGAACAACGGGCTCCTCTGTAAACACGTGCCCGGTGAACATGGGAAGCTGGCTCCTGCTCAGGGCCCTGCAGGCCAACACAGACCTTCACTGCCCTCACGCAGGCATCAAGGCCAAGTGCACCCGGGCCACACCATGGGCTATGGAAGACGACAGCTGAGAAGGCTGTTTGCACCAAGTGGCTTACGTGGCTTCAGGGTCCGTGCATTACAACCAGGTGTCTATGGTAAAGAGCTGGTAAGGGCTTGCTGAAAATGGACGTGTTTCAACAGCTCCACTTGGAGCATAAGGGTTAGGAAGATTTCATTGTRTAAGCGGGGAAATTATGCAAAACTATGCTGCTGTTTTGATCTCGGTCCCTCTAAATTTGTTGTGTTATTCTCAGAGAAAAATAGACACCTCAACAACATGCCCAGGGCAGGATGATCACTGGCCTTTCCCATAGTTCATGTCTTTTGATTGGACAGTAGAAGGATCAGCTGTTCCTTGTTCTACACATTTATCATATGAGTAAAGTGAAATTGAAACAAAGAAAACATCTCTAAAATAATGCTTAACAAGGGGATTATTGATTAAATCTTATTTCTGTTACAGACTAGAACCAGCAAAAAATGGCTTGTTAACAGAAAAATTAACTGTGAAATTGAAACAATGCATTTTGTGCATTCACAAAGATTGCACTCAATTGCATATCTAAAATAAATATGGCAGATATTGCTGCAGATTTCAGGCTGTACCTGTTAAAATGCAATTTTTTTTTAACCTTCTCTTCTTTTTATTTGCAATACATGCATGAAAATGCCAGCTGAAGGGAAAAATTGCTAGAAGAGGCATTAGGGACTGTAAAGAGCAAAGACAAATTTATTTCTTTATTGCAGAGGTCCTATAGATACTGTGTGCATTATAGGAGCAATTATTGTAGTTTTGGGACCCACTCAAAAAAATTTACAGTTCGAAGTGGCAGTTCTGCTTTTTTTCCGATGTGAAGTTCAGATGTGAGAAATAGCACAGTCATTTTCTCTCCCAAGATTTCCGTCGCCACAGAGGTCTTGCTCGTGGGCTCAGTCGTTGATACCATCTCTTTAAAGAGCATCACATTTTTCTGTCAGTTATCGCTGTATGGCCTGCAGTTTGAAAATGACATTCATAGTTTATATAAATGAAATTTACTCATTTTGCCAATATTTATGGGTAGCTTGCTTAGTTTATTTGCATTTTTATTCCTCTATTAATGCTTATTTGAAGAATGTATGTGATATTTAGGCAAATTTTAGTGCTTTCTAAGCCGTTTTAGTATTTAGAGRTGTTTAAAATATTTTTATTAGACTTTTTTAAACTAAGACCTTTAAAATGCAATTGGTGTCAACTATGAAGTTTTGTGAGTCATCCCAGGCTGTTAAGAAACATACTTGTCTTTTTTTCTGGCAATATTTTTAAAACTGAGKCCTAATTCATAGACAATTTTGAAAACATTAAATAGGAAAATATTTGTCTCATCTGCAGATCAGTTCAGCTGGATGGAGGTGATGGGAATTGCAGTTGTCTGTATACAGTTCTGGGTATCCTTTTCACTCAGTTTGCTACATACAGTCCTATTGCTCAATCTGCTTCCTCAGGTATTTTTCCTATTGGAGTTTGCTGAAATAGTCTTGCTGTTTGCTGTTTCCTTCCTCGCTTATTTGTTTTGAATTTTTCCCTCCCCAGGCCCCTACCAACCCTTGCAGTGAAACTCTTCATGGAGCTTGAAGAATGGAGCAGGAGCTGGGTTGAGACTGTATTAAAGTACACTGGAGACCATGGGAGAGAGGACTGGAACACAGTCCTCTCCACAGAGTGATAGGCCCAGTTCTACGTCGGCTCTTTCGCTGCAAATGCTACCATACCAGTGAATTTGGCATGAAAATACTAGCAGGTAAGATGCTAAACACTRAATTATTAAACAACATTTTTAAAAAATGCCTAAATTTATGAATCTATGTGTATTTGATACTATAAGTAGCCTCTAAGTTCTATAAGTATGCCTCTAAGTTCTAATTAACCTCCTCCATATGCCTGCATCCACTCTCTCCATACCCACCACTGCGCGTGATCAGCGCAGGTGCCCCTCGCAATTTAGCATTCCTCTGGCACAGGGTGCAAGATTCCCACGCTGAACCACTCCAAAAGAGCCTTAAATTTGGGCTTCCAAGTTTCGGTGATGCAATTAGTGCAGACATTTAGTAGTGATCTGAAAGCCTAACAACTTAAGCTCAAAAAGCTTTAACTTACAAAACTCTTAATCTTAGCTCTTGTTAATATGGTATTCCATACATGGTGTTGTCCCCGCAAAGTACAATCATAGCAGTGTCTTTTCTATGYCATATCTTTGCACCCTACACATTTTGTTTTAGTCTGTTTGAGATTCTGTAAATCCCTTTGCCCTCTATGCTCACATATAAAGTATTTTGCTTATTGCTACTAGCTTTAAAAAAAATACTCCCAATAACTCTCTGTTATAGGGAAAAAGGTTGAAATTCCAGTGTGAACTCTCTCTTTTTTTTTTTTCCAATAAATCTGTGGGCAAATAAAATAATTGAGGATGAGAAAAGGCAAATATTTGTTTCTATATAATAGCAATTACAGCTATTTCACTACCAAATTGCAGGACTGGAATCTGTGCTTACTAGAATTATGATGCACAAAAAGGTCTTTGGGGAATAAATGGCCCCAGGCTAAATTCCTGTTATAAAACCGCAGTCAGAACAACTGGAACATTTACACAGAAAGATATTTAAAAATGTTTGCTTTGTGTTGTTTGGTTGTGGATTTGGAGAAACCGCTGTCAGTGACAATAACTACTTGCTTCTCAAAGGGTTATGTACAACCTCAAATGGTTATGTATGAGCTCTTGCAGCTGAACACTGTTAACTATATTATTTTTTGCTAGTTCCCTCTTTAAGAAAACTTGTTCCTCTCTTTTGGGGTTGTTTTGCCCTTTAAAACATGTCATTCTAGTCTACAGTTACATGATGCTCTGAGTTGCAGGGTTTGAGGAGGTTGAGGGATAAGAAGAAAAAGGAGCCGGTGGTTCCGTTGTCCAAGTTCACCTGATTGTGCAGAAACTCCCAGGGTAGAACACATGTCAAGCGACTGTGAGCTGAAAGTGGTAAAGTCAGAGCTAAGCAAAAGCACATGCCTGTGGTTCCTTCCTTAACATTTAATTGACAGYAAGACTGAAGTGCCTTGTCCTTATTGTTTTTTTAACTCAGTTTAGCTTAGTTCTCACGATAGCAAGGTCAGCCAGATGGCTTTGGGAGGAAAGCCACCAGAAGAAGCTCCTCTTCTTCCCCACTTTCCCCAGTCATTCATTCCTACCCCACAGAGATTTTTTTACAAAGTAAAACCAGGGAGGGATTCAGTTCAAAGTACAGCTCCTCACATAATCGCATAAATTGCATTCAAAGGCATTGCTTTTTCAACTATGCAATTCAGTTTGAAGCAGCACTTGCATGAAAGCGCATTGTATCATAACGTATCTTTATTAGAATATAGACACCTATAGCTAAACAGAAACTGCACGTCATCACTCATACTGGCGTTTGAACATGGCACAAGAATCCATAGTATTTTCATGCCATGACTATTACAACATACTGATGAATGTGAGTGCACAGAGCAGCTCATTTAAGGATGTTMCCACACAAGCATCTCTGTATTGAGATCGGGGTCTAGTCCTCCTACAGCCCTGATTTTTTGGCAAATTTGGTGACAAKACTTCCTCCAAATGGAGACCCTATGTGACATAATTTGGATTTTTCAGTAAACTCTGCCCCTCGGACAGTTCTGGGATGCTTAGCAGCCTCGTTGCTGCTACAGCTTTTCATTAGCATTTATAATTAATCTTTTTAGCAGAGTAGGGAAGGCTCAGAACTCTATGGCTAATCTTCATATACAATATTTTTCCCTGGTGAAGAAAATGCCTTCTAAAAGCTGTATCATTTTTCTGTGTGAGTCAGGAAATTAACTCAGTTACTTTCTTTCCTAGACTTTATGCCCTCCAAAAAGAGACAGATGTTCTTATGCCTGATGTCAAAACGACCCTAGGCCTCGTCGCCACAGCACCAGGTAACGTTTCCCTACCACTGCATTTCATTGCTTAGAGACCAAAGGACTCGGGTCAGCTCCATTCAGATCCTGTTAAATTGGTAGTTAAGTTATGTCTGCTGTTTGTCACTATACAGCAATGTATGTGTGTACATATATCTACACACATATAAACAGGTATACATATACTCATGCACATGCATATATATACACACACACACATACATGTGGTAAATTTGCTATTGGAATAATTCATAGGTGTACTTCCATCTCCTGGCCTAAGGATACAGTTACAGTATGCTGGGCTCTGATAAATCACTCGAATTTCAGAAAAGAACGTGGGGGCTCTTGGTACTCACTGGTTTTGAAGAGACTGTCAGAAACCAGCTGAGCACCATGCTCCGACATCAGGGTGACCCAGGTGGCTTCCTTCCTTTCTTCCTCCCCTCTCATTTGCCTCACTGATTTCAGCACTTTCAGAGTGCAGACCAGATTCTGACCTGTGCTGCCTTCTAGTCTATCTATCATCTGCTATTACACCTGCTCTTCATAGTCCATCTGCTTCCCGGTCATGGTTGGGGCTGATTTTTTTACTATTCTGTGGGTATGCCTTGAAGAAACATTTTTTTAAATGTGTTTTAATGTTTTTAAATGGAGGTTTTATGATAGTTTTGTCCAGATTTTGGCCTGGCTAACTCATGAACAAAATGACATGGCTTAGCTTCCACTGCTATTAAGCTCAAGTGTAAGGCAAGGGTATGATGCGTTAGCAGGCACAGGCTTGAAAACTGAAATATTTCTTCAATTGCATGGGCCAAAGCAATTAACTGRTACAAAAAGTATGTGTCTTGAAAATAGATTAGATGACTCCAAGTCATCCTCCACRCTCAAAAACATTTTTATCCCAGTAGCCATATCCTGTATGACAACACGGTGACAATCAGGCAGATTGCTTGGGGACACGTTCCCCTCAGCTGGCGGTGCTGCTGGAGTGCTACTGATAGCTCATGTAATAAATCTAATACTTGCTGATACAAAATTTCCATTTATACTTKAAAGTGTCTTCCTTTCGTGATTACTACGCAACTCTGTTTACACAAATGAGCAGTGTTTTACATTTTAATACCTCCAGTGATACAGATTCAGTCCAGAGCTGAATCTTTCAGGCAGGCGTCTGCTGCGGATCTGACTCAGCGAGGCAGTACTTAATAGATGGCTGGGGAAAGAAGAAAGAGCAGGACGAGCGCAGTGGTAGCACTCCAGTTATTCCCCCATTTATAACACTTTGTGGCAAGAGCTGTAGCTSAGAGGTCTATCTAGATGTTTAATAGCCCTGATGCTTTTATTTTTTACCATTCAGTTACTCAGTCACTTTTGAACCTTTTGATCCTTTCTGCTTCACCTGTAGTTCCAAACGGGGCTCCATATTTTAGTTCAATGTCCTGTACTTCTTACTGTGTGGAAAACAGTGATCRTTGTTCTATGCATGATTTTATATAACTTTATCATGTTGTCCCTTTTTTTCCAATGCAGAAGACTCCAATTCTATTTCATCTTATCTCTTGCAGATGCTATTTTCTATTTTCAATCTTCTCTGCTGTTGTTCTTGGCAATTTTTATCCTTCTCCTCTCTTCTTCTTGTGTGAGGAAGCAGAACTGCACAGAGTATTCAAGATGAAAGTGTGTGATGGAATCAGATAGAATTTACTCACTTTATTTCTAGCAATTTCTAGTTTTTTTTTTCCTGGCTTACCTGATTACCCCTCCATCGTAAAGTTAATACATTAAAAAAACTGCACAAATAGGTCCGAGATCTTTTTCCTCAGTACATTACCTTGTTTAAAGCTTACTATTAGATTCTCTGTATATAGAATCACAGAATGCTTAAGGTTGGAAGGGACCTCAGAGGTCATCGAGCCCAACCCCCCTGCTCACGCAGGGTCCCCTAGAGCATGTGGCACAGGGCTGCATCCAAGCGGGTTTTAAAGATCTCCAAAGAAGGAGGCTCCACAACCTCTCTGGGCAGCCTGTTCCAGGGCTCTGTCACCCTCACTGTCAAGAAATGTTTTCTCAAGTTACTGTGGGACTTTTGGTGCCTCAGCTTGTGGCTGTTTCCTCTAGTCCTGTYGCTGGCTTGGTTGTTTTAATCTCAACCCCTTTTCTTTGAAATTATCTGAACAGGATTGAATGTGCKCTGTTGTTGTTCCCTTTTATTCAGCACTGTGCAATCATTTTGGAACTCCCTGCTTTTGGGGTTGCTTGCCTTTCAGACTGGCAGGCCAACAGCGTCACATTTCCATGCTCACCTTTTCAGCTCGTGTAGGAATATGCTGAAAACAGAGTCCCCGTGTGGGACTGCTGTTTGGCAGCCCTGGGTTCAAAGTCAGTGGAGATGTAGCCTGGGGAAATCAGCTGCTTCTGAGTGGCAGCAGCTTGTGGTGCTCACAGACACAGTTTGGGTTATAGGTATGTGTCCCTACCAGTGCTGCCCTTTTGATGTTTCCTAATAGGGAGAACATCACCTAATAGGACCATAAAAAACAGTGAGAGGGAAACATAAAAAGCAATACAGTGTGTAAACACTGGAGTCAGAAAATCCTTAGTGCGTATCAGCTGGTGATCAGGCTGWCCTGGTACAGTACAAATGTAGCCAATTGCTGCTACTCCTTTGGCAGAGCAAGAGTTAAAAATCTTTCATGTTACTGAACCAAAGAAAGTTGAAGGTAGGTGTGAGCAGGGGCTCTGCTGTGAGCACAGCTGCAAGCAGCCTGATGCACAAGCACGAGAGTGGTTCAGTCTTGGGCTCAGAATTACTCRATCTCTCTGAACACGCCATGTGGTTGAGCCCTGGTTTTCACAATACTGCTAGGAGTTAGGCCCTTTTTTTTCGCTCTACATTTTAAGGTATTTCTGCTGCCTGGCAYGAATCTGGTTCAAGAGATCATATTTTAGAGTGCTCCCAAGCTTAGTCAGATTTTTTGCTTTATGAATTTAGTCAAAGAAAATTGTATTAATAAAATGGAAGGTAGTAGAAGACAATGGGAAGATCAGCACTAAGGAAATATAAGAAATAGCGGTATTAAGGAAATTAAATTACATCGAATGCACCTCATTTATTTCATGAGCAATATGAGTAGGTGTGATAAAGGAAAAAGTATTTGTGGCTGCCTAATGTGAGCATGGTGGGCAGTTCAGTATCAGGAAACACATCCATTACAGAAATGAGATTTGCATAGGGTCAGTATTGACTGACGTGCTGCTCACTACTGCAGCCAGCCAATATAGTGCGTGAGGTCATGAAACGAACATAGGAAGCAAGTCCRTTTTCCACAGTATTTCTGTCTCTCAGTCTGTGATAGGCAGAAATAGCATAGAGCCTTTGGCAGAGCTCGAGCCTGTGCAAAGGCACGGTGCTAAAGGTAAGCCTTGCACCAGGAGCATGTCAGGTAGCTTGGGATGAGGACAGCACGAGCAGCTTTTGGGTCTGTTGCCTGYACTTAGCAGGCAGAGATGCCTAAATGCACATTTTCCCTTAGTGCAGGGGGACTTAGTGCAAAAACCATTGGTAGGTCTTTTTCACTCCTATTAAAATGTAGATTTATCAGCAACTCTAACCTGATTGCCACACTCCCCACCTCCATGAAACCAGTATAATATTGCTAGATTTGTCTAGAGCTGGGCATGAAAATGGTGCAAATTAGAGGTCTTGGATTTACCGATGTCCTCATGCACAGAACTGCATCCTCATGGATCACAGAAATGTTGGAACTCCCTTTGGAAGTGTCAACTCAGTGGCAATACTCAGGTATTGCCAGAACTTCTTAAAATACATATATGTATGCATATATATATATATATATGTATATATCTTTCAGCAATGGAAAATTACCCATTAGGCTTTGTTAATATAGAAATACCACTAGCTAAATTATGCACTATATTTTCATGTCTTCCAGGGCAAGTACAGTCTCATATTTAAACCACGGTACTCTTTATTTTTGTAGATGAGCTTATGCAAACAACTTGTGAAGATTAGAAGCAACTCTCTGAAGGTAGGGAGATACAGCAAGTTGCACGTTTGTCTTCAGCCTCATGCTTGTCTTAAAACCACTTAATGCAGCAGCTCTCTTAGAGAGCTGCTCTGAGCCCGGACTGTGAGGAGCGCCGTAGCCTTCCAAATACCATGGCACACTCTGCCCTACAAGAAACCTTTCAACTGCAACATTAGCTTAAAAATGAATTAAAAAAAAAAAACAGCAAGCACCTGGCAAGGCAGACTGAAGCTGCCAGATGCTATCACTTTTCCAAATACTAAGGTTTTCCTTGGAGTATTGTTGTACATGTACCTCTGCCCTTTAACACATCACTGTGTGTTGCTAGAGATCTCCACAGCGTGAGATCAGATCTTGAGCACAGAAAGGAGAGAAAAGCGCTCGTCCCACTAATGAGCCCTGGCAGTCTGCCACAAGCAATCATTGCTCTGGAAAGGAGGCGGAAAATACTTCCTGGGGGGCCAGAGCACATGGAGGTGATGGACAGAATGGATCAGAGCTCCAGCACCTCACCAGGCTGGACGTTCGGCTGAGCACCTCTTGAAATTATTTTCTTCTTAGTTTTGAGCAGCACTGCAGGCAATATGCTTGCTGGATATGCTCTCATTTCCTGGGGATACTTTAAATTGCCTGCTGTGAAGGGTGCACCCTTTAAAAACCTTTTGGCATTTTCCTCTTAGTGCTGTAGCTTTGTGTTTTTAGACCCTCTGTATTCACTTTCAGTAGTGTCGACTGCTGCTACGTGTGGCATTCGGGAAGTGTAGGACTCTATCTACTTAACTATAACTCTTTATTACCTCTGAAAGCTGAACTTCCCAGAACGTGATTTGCAGTGGTGCCTGTCACAGCTGAAAATGGACGTAAAGCTAGAATTGAGTTAAGGGCTGGATGTTTTACAAGGAGACCATCTGGAAGTAAGAACTATTTTGGAGTGGATGAAAGGGCTCATGCGAGCTCGAGACTTCGACTTGAATCAGATTATATCTGCAAAGAGGTATTAAGGTTCTGGAGAAAGGAGCCCAGGTACTTCTTAAAAAAGCCAAGCTTAAAAAAAAAAAAAGAGTTTAGTTTAAGCAATTTATATCCTCCTGATGATGACTGATTGAAGGTCAGACCCTTGGGTTGAGGCCCAGACTCTCTCCGCAGCCATGGCCAGGGCAAGAGCTGGCAGTGGAGAAGTGGAGACACAATTAAAGCTTTATCCCTTAAAAAAAAAAAAAAAATACGAAAGCCTATAAAAAGCAAATGTTCTGGGAAAAAAACACCGTTTTACCAGCAGAAGTGCAGTGAGAAGCACTGAGGCAGCCCGAGCTCGTGCTTTCATTTAATCACCCCTTCCTGTGAGGCTCCCGCATGGGGCGAGAGGGGAACTGCGGTGTGAGGCCCCCGCCTTCGCTGCCCCACACTGTGCCCCACACAAGCTCCTTCGGCCTGGAAGGGACACGGATCACAGTAACGTGGCAAGGAGGGGACTCCAATAGCTGACAGGCAAGAGGAGACTGCGCAGGATGGCCCTTAGCTGGCGTTGGRCAAGGGCATCCTGCTTCATCAGCTTTACTGACTCTTCTTATAATCCCATCACAGGGATTTAGAGGCCCTGACAGTCTGTCAGGTGAGTGGCCCGATCACCCTCCCTGGTGGTACAGCTCCTGCTGGGACAATAGTGACAAAAATGCAGAGCCACTGAGGCTGGACACTGTCCTCCTTTAACAAAATTCTACCCCCCCCCCCCACAAAAAAAAAAAAAAAATCAGTTTTGAACATCAGGTAGCTGTTGCAAAACGCATGTGCCAACAAGCAAAACTGCAGCTAGAGACTGTAAAACAGAACCGAACGAGGTTCTTCATTCAAGCTCAAATTATCTACAGACTTAAAATACAGGAAGGTAAGTTTACCATTTGAATGAAGAACTAACCACTACTGGTGTCTAATAAGGAGACCAGAGAAATCCACAAGGGAAAAAAAGCCCACATATTATTTTTATTTCCATCAAAATGGTTTCGACATTTCTGCAGCAATATTTTTTGAGTCAGTGCAAATGAAATAAGCTAATCACCATGGGGCTCTTTTATTTGCCACTGTATTCCTGACTAAAGAGAGCGCTGTGTGATGGCTGCCTGTGTGTTTTGCTCATGCAGTTCTGCATATCCCACCTTCAAGGGGGTGCGTTCTCATATGCAGGTTTGTAGGAGAGATACCTGTGTCACAGAGCCATAAAATTCTTGTATCATAGGAAAGCAGAACAGAAGTTCTAGGTTCCTTGTTCTGCCTTTCTTTCCCTTCCCCACTCCTGTCTCGATACCGTATCTGTGCGGTACAGCTTCACGGGATTTTTCTGCATTGCTACCACCTAATGGTCATAATGTCTTGCCTTACCTCTAATGGCAGCAATTTTGTCTCACTCGCATACAGCTTTCAGACAGAACATACAATAGCTTTTGTTCACTTTAGCAAAAAAAAAAAAAAAAAAAAAAGGTAAAATACTGAAATTACTGTCAGACTTTCATCACGCAAATTTTTCTCTTTGCCTGGTAAAGTCTTTTTTTTTGCTCAGTTTTCCTGAATTTCTCATAATAAAGAGGGTTATGATTAATTTGCAGATTGAGTAACCTTTTTCTCAATGCACCCTACTCAATAAATGAACAAGCTGCTTGCAGTAATTAAAGTAATGTCATCCTGTGCTCAAATTGCTGGTGCTAATAAGGCTAATTGGCAACAGCAAGCATTAACTGTGATTAGTCATATGCATCTAATGTCATCACCAATGCCTATAATTTTCCACATAGACGGAATTTCACATCTGTTTTAAATCAGTTGCCTGTTGTCTGCATTGGTGTTCTTCCCTAGATTATTGTACCAAAGATTTCTTAGTACAATAGATGACAGAAAAGTTGATTTTCTCTTTCAAGTGTACAAAGACGCACAGCAGAGAACAAGGCATTGAGTTTTTCAAACCACCCTTAACCAAGTCTTTGATTTCAGTTAAATTCATGTTTCTCTTCTTTTGCRGTGGTCTTTGTAGTCTTATATCCCTTTCTACAGGGTACAGATTATTCACAGCAGAACTTTCATCTGATCAGTTTCAGACCACAAACTTTATGTCGCATTGAAACAGATGAATCAAAGGTTTGTTTTGGAAATCTGCAAAAGATATTTATCAGGATGATACATTTTCCAGGCTTTTCTATAATTTATTAAAGCCTTTTTTTTTTTTCTGTAAGTAATCAATTTGTTGTGTCAAAGCCATTTAGCAGGCATTAAATTATCAAAAGATCAAGTGTCTGATATCAAGCATACTTTTAGAGACCATCTTTTCCTACTTCTTTGCAACATCCTTTTTTTCCATATGTGAAGACTTCTTTCTCCCCAGGCTTCTGTCGACCAAGTGATGGATTCTATAAGCACTTCTTAGACATCCAGTTTGGGCAGCTTTCCGTGTTGCTGGTCAAACAGCTTCAGCTTTTCCAGGAAGCTCTGCACTGCTCACAAGCTYGCGTTCAGCTGGTGTTGGAGCTTGCAGGAAGCCTCCAAGTAGCAGGTTGTGTCCTCTGCATCCTGTTGGTTAGGGAAAGGCCAGCTTGCCTTAGGCAGAACCAGGCAGCTATAGGAGAGGGAAGCTCTGCTCTTAGAGCAGTTCCAGCAATCCCTACTGGGTTTATTGCCCTTTCAGCTGGCTTTTCTCACTTCATATTCCCAAGTACACAGCAGTTACTCATAAAAGTTGCCTGGCTCCTTACTTTATTGGATCAGGTCATTACTTCTTGCCTTTGCTCACTTGTCTAAGACTGAGCACTCAGGAAAACACTTGTAATTCTGCAGCTTGCCCTATTACTCATGTGAGTTGTGTGTCTCGCTCTGACTTGCCACTGCGGTTAATGTGACACTAACATCAGTGTCCCCGTTCTTTCAGGTATGAGGACCATCKTGTTCTAAAGATGGTTCTCAAGGTGCACATGATCCTCAACAGCAAAGCAGCAGGTATGGAGCAGGTTCAAGTTCCTCRATTGTTTTTGCCTATACAGAGCACGGGTGGTATTTTTGGAAGGTCTCCCTGCAGTGGAGGAGGATTGCGATCACACAGGCACAGCGGACACGGACACGTCTGGCAGCCCTGATGGACTGCACCCCTCAGAGCTGGCGGATGCACTGCAGGACACGGGGCAGCTTAGGGGAAGAATTTGACTGAGCAAGCCTAGGCCAACTTTTACAACTAAGAACCTACCCTTTTCCAAGGCAGCATAGCTACGGAGTGAACATGCCTGGCCTTGCTTACAGCTGCAGCCCTCAGATTCAGCTGAAACATTTGTGTTAAGTGAGGGCCCTTCTCTAGTAATGGAAAACCCCCTTTCCAGCCAGATAAGCTTTACTGGCTGCAATGAAGGTATTACTAGGTATYAGGAGTCATTGCTCTCTTAACAGCAGTAAGTGTAGTGGATTAGAGCAGACGACCAACTCTCTATAAATTAACACAGAGTRAATAATTAACAGTCGTGTTAAGACAAACCTTAGAAAATTTGTCATTTTTTACCTCATTAAAAACAGTACATGATGGGAATGTAGCAGACATTTATTTATTTTGATGTGTTTTTATTTCAGATTTGACAGAAGATTTGTTTAAAGCCCATTCTTGAAGTAAAAAGAAAAAAAACCAGCTCTTGGCCCTGCCATCAAAACTTTCAAGGACAACTTTACCAGGTAAGAACARAGTCCTAAAATAATGGCAAACCCACAATCAGTTTAGAGACTGGATATGGTGCAGCAAGTCACAGTATAGAAGYGATCCTCTGTTTAACTCTGTCACCTACTACCCAGGACAGAATTGGAGATATCTGGACAGCAAGATGTGAAAATGGATAATACTAAAAGCTTTTCTTTCATAGTGGTTTCTCAGACAAGAAAGACAAAGATAAAATTAGAGCAATAGATAAGTACAAATAATTTTGCACTCATCTAAAAACTTAGGTCAAACTTAATATGCAATACCAACAATTTACAGAAAAGTTTTTTCACTCCAACTTTTGCAATAAACACTTCACCAACACAAGTAGTACCCAGTTCTGTCTGCATTTAGATTAATGACTGCTTAAGGTTGATACTGCCTTCCAGAATTTCAGTGCTACAATCAAGACAAGGGAATTTGCATTTTTTCACACTTTAATTGTTATAGAATGGTATAATCATTAAGAAAGTCTGGTATTAGCTCATCAGTAATAATTTCAAAAGGTTTTTATTTTGTAAGAGAAAGTGTCTAGCTTTTCCTTTCTTATTTTGTGACCACACCAGTCTCATCTTTATCAGTATAAGGCCTTACAGTGTGCTGATAACGAGACATACAGCCAAGGTGCTTTAACAGGCTTTTTATTAGCTGTGCTGGAGTCTGACAGAACTGAGCAGGAGGGGAGGTATGTCTTTTAATATCTCATTAATAGCTGTGTTTAAGAACATGCCATTACATCCCACACTCTGAAGTGGTAAACAGTTGGATAAGTTGATGAAAAATAACACAGCTTTAGCTTCAGAGTCAGTTAAGCTTTCATCTGTCATATAATACCCGTAATCTATTCAAAACAAATGTATGTCTTGAAATTGAACCAATTGCTTCCTTTAAAGTTAACATGGGACATCTCAAGTCACAGTCTATACAGTCATTAGCAGAACACATAGTAGAAAACACTTGAGAATCATTCAAATCCTCAGCAACTGTGTATGGAAGGCATTACTCTTAACACTATGACCCAGTGGTGCCTGTCGTCACCTCCTGTGGAAGGAATCAGAGTCCAGGCAGTTGGAGTGAAACCTGATGTGCTGCAGACGTGGTTCAGGTCATGGAGAGTTTTATCAGTTCCCTGCGTGGCTGGGCACTGAACACATCTCCCACAGCTCAAGAGCCAGTAAACACACGGCACCTTAGACTCAACAGCAGCACCTTTATTCTCTTCACCAAGAAAAGCTATAGGTTAAAAACAAGAGGTTGCTTCTTATGGAGTTCCTAAGCATTGTTATAGGTCTGTAGAACAAATCAAGGCCATATATTGCTTAAAAATTGTCCTTGCCTCCTCACACTTAAGTAGTCCTCCCACAATCTCACAATGGGGAGGACAGCAACAYAGCTCTAAGCATGCCCCGAGCGGAGACCGGCATTAAGGATGTGGTGCTGCTTCTGTGAGAACAGAGCTCTGGCTGCATCCAGTCCAGGTCTGGAAAGGCAGGGAGAGCAGCACCCACTGGCGGCCAAAAGTAACAGATCTGACCAAAACAGAGCATCCTCCTGGGCCCTGGAGAGCCAACAGCACCGGTGCAGAGCAGCCAGTGCCTGACACCTGACTGACTGGGGTCACCAGGCAGCCAGAAAAACATCACCTGAGCAAGGGGACAGGCTGAGCCTCAGAGAGAGCACAAGATGCATCTGCTAAAGAAAAGAAAGAGTTAAACATTTCACAAAAGGTTTTGCTACTGCAATAATTTTTACTCCAGCTTTCAGGCATAGGAAAACATGCAGACACTTCTGTGCTTGAAGCACTGCTGCAACATAGCAAGAGTTACTATTTTGAGCAGGTCAGCAGTGATCTGCTTCAGTGTGTGAGCAGAGCCTGGAGCTGCGTACAACGCTTCCTGCTGCAACTGTGTAAGACACATGTCTGAAAACAGTCATCTCCAAGGAAATTAAAACTAATTTCAACAGGAAAATAACTTTATAATGAAAGATAGCAGCTGGGCTCAATTCACATTCTACATAACTGCTCTTAAACCATTGCTGACATTCACAGCCTCAGTCAGCAAGGCGACTCTCTGGCCTTTGAGAAAGCAATGCTCCAAAACATGGATTGCACCAGCAGCAAGGTAAGCTTACTTAATTCTTCCTGCAGTTAAATATGCTACAGGAACTTTGTGCACAAAGCTTCAAGAGTTTACCCCATCATATAACTGCATTAAAATGATTTCTATTAAATAAGACAAGTTCTACTATGAGTACGCTGGATGTGATTAAGCAGGCCCGTTAACACAGGTACTCAGAAATCTCCAGGTACCTCCAAACCTCCCAAGACGATGTGAACAGTAGAAAGTGCTGTAAGATGCTCTACGTGTGCATGTAAAGGTGTYCCCTTGCCTCACCAAAGCTTTCCCTTGTAGTTCAGCATTCCCAATACGAGCAATTCAAACCCCACAAAGTCCTGGTAGGTTGTGCACAGATCCTATCACAGAACCTCCCTGGACAAAGTCCCCTCAAACCCAGGTTATTCCAGTCTTACCTGGCATCCCGCACACGTTGCTACACCCTCTGGATCCCTGCAGTCACCCTTAGGTGGGTCAGCACTGTTCTCCTCAACCTGCATAGCTGCCAACCTCCCACTGGTACTACTTAAGGTGAAGAGAAGCTGCTGGGGTARGAAATTCCCCTTGGCATTTACCCACCTTACAGGTCAGGCATGGAGAGCAGGGGGACCCCACAGTCCCCCTTCTGGAGCGGCAGCACAAGCTGTTATGGGGCCAGTGCTGCAGCCCACAGACAGGAAGGYGCCACGAGCCTGAAAGGACCCAGTGCCTGTAGCTGGGCCGGGCGGCTGCATCCCTGCCTGGATCTCAGCACGCTGCGGGAAGGAGGGAATGCAAAACACCTCGTGCAAGCGCAGCCCACAGAACTGCAGGCAGAGCGCTGCCAATCTCGCTACCTTTAGGGGTGCGGCAAAACACTCAGCACCAATAGTATTTTTGGCAGAACTCACCTGGAAGTAACTCTGAATTCAAGAAGGAACAATTTGCAAACTTGGATTCCATTATTTGCGCACAAATAAAAGGGTAGCTATAGTTGCCTCTTGTTTTCTTTCAGAGGACCCAGTTTACAACAGGTTACAGTGACATCTGCCAACAAAGCTTGCCCAAGGAAATGCAAGACAGGAAGAAATAAGGGCAATGCCATCATACATTTGTTTTTTTTTTTTATTTCTGTACGCAATGTAATGTTTAGGCACGTTGCTTGGGACACTTTCTAAAATAAATCATTGGCCATTGTTTAGAGTATCCTTTTGGCTTTAAATACTGGTCAGGAAAACAAATGATGTAAAAATAAATGAATATAACTATTACAGAAATAAAAACGGATTTGCATCTAAAAGTGCAGGAGGTGAAGTACTTTAACCCTTTCACCAGACAATGTGGCAATATACAGTATATTGCTTCGGTTTGTTTGAGAAGGCTGTTGGAATTTTACACTGACATAGAAAATTATAAATTACACAGAATTAGTTTCCATAATCACTATATATATATACACAAACCAGCTGTGAAAAAAAACTGGTTCAGAACATACAAATGAAAGCCTCACACAGATCAGTACAGTGAAAGTAACAATTAACATGCTCTGCTGCCAAAATTGGTATTAAAAAAACACTATATACTTTTAAAATGCAGGTACTGTAATTACATTAGCAGCACGGGCATTTCATTTACTCGACTCGTCTAAGAGGATCACAGCGTCTTAAATACGCAGATTGTTCTGAAATGTTCCATCGTATAATGCTCGGCAGTAAAGTAAATCTTGGTGAATGGGTTAAAAGGCAGGTGAATCACTTAAAAAACACAACAAGCCATGTGCACTTCAAATATTCTAGTGTTTCACCTGGAAGGTATTGTTTCAAGCAAACAAGACTTAACAGAACATATGGCTTTACAGTAACATCAATTTGTCAACTAAGTTGTAGCAATAAATACTTAAAATCTCTACCAATAGACTTACATTTTTGATCTGTTTTAAACAATACRGAAAACAATTACCAATTAAAAAACCTGCTGTAAAATGTTGAACACCAAAAAGTCTTATTTAAATCACTTTTGTAAGCTAAAACAACCAAAATAACATTTATAGGGCATTTCAGTTCTACAATTCTTCGCCAACCTGGAAGAAACATGAATTTTTTTTTCTCCTCTTCATTTTCTTTTTACAAGGTGAAAAATGTATGAAAACTGCTAAATACTTTGGTCACACTAATTGTCAAATAGTTATGTCTCAAATACATTAGATTTGTGTATTCACTTTTTTATAAAACTATTCTTACAGCCATTTTAACTATAGTAACACTACTGTCATTACATGGGTGGCAAGATCTTATTTCACAGGCCACCCTTTCTTTAGAACAATACAATATAAACATACGCAAAAATTATTGGTATTTCTCAATGTGCAATATTTTTTTTCTTTTTTACACTTATGAATTTCTGTACAATGTCTTAAAATCTAGAATATAAATGTTGCTGGTCCTGATCCCTTGCAAAATTAGTGCAGCAGTGACTGGCTTCAACAGGCTCTAGATGAAATCCTCAAGGAACACTCGGCCCTCGGAGCAGTTCCTTTTCCTCAGCCGGCAGTGGGAGGCATCACCTATCATACGGGGCCGTTAACAGAAGTCTCTCCTAAAAGGCTGCGCTGGCCAGTCCTGAGGGGCCAAGAAAAGGGCGCTGTTAAGTGTACAAGAAACAAGGAGGCACCCAGACAAGCTCCCCCAAAGGAATGTCAGCCAAGGCTTTCCAGAAGAAAGGTGCAAAGGACTGGGAGCGCTCTCAGCCCATTGCTCTCCCCAGTTCAGCTGCACCCCTCATGCTGCCCAATTCAGTGCAACACTTAATGTTAACTGGGCACACCTGAGACYAATAGTGCCACAAACGTGCTTTTTGTCCACACCTCTCTCTCTCTGTGAGGCAGAGCACAACAGCAAGAGCACTCCAGACAGCTACTTATTTTCAAGCACAAATGCGTAGCAGAAGGAAGCGTTTAAAAGTTGCTTTTGTTCCTAATCTATTCTGCAATCCTCAGCTTCCACACACTCGAGGGATGCTTTGCAGACTGCAGGCTCCACTGGGGGCTACACTGGAGATGTTCCTGCAGCTCTAGCTCTGCGTGGGTCACGGCCCGGGGAGGTCCCGCTCCTGGCCATGCTCCACGTGCGCGGGACCGGCCGAGGTCCTCGGCTGCACTGGAGCTGCTCTGCTCCGCACGAGCCCAGAAACAGGCCCGGCGGCAAGCGGCGGCCCCGCGGCAAGCGGCGGCCCCGCGAGCCCTCTGCCGGCTCGGCCACGCGCGCTGCCCGCCCTCCGAGCGCCTCGCCTGCCCTGCAGCCTCACGCAGATCCGAACCAAGAGAGCCCGCTGACAAAATCAGGGACTTCGGCTAAAGAAGGGGCCGTGAGCGAGGGGAGCCTCTGGGTTTCCCTGCTTCAACTACAACATACAGGTTTTGCAAGTGAGATGCATTTCTTTACTGAATTCCTGAAGTCTAACAAGAAAAAAGACCATGAGCAGATGCCTCTTTTGAAAGAAGCATCCCTACGTGCCAGTTTAAAAACAAAAAAMCACAACATTTAAGCAGGAACAGCTTCCTGTGCTCAGGTGCAGTCACCTCCAAACTGTACCCTGAATCACTGGCTCTGAAACATAGAGCCAGCCCAGCGGCCAAGGCAAAGCATCCTCACGCCTTTGCTGTGACACGTGTGCTGAACAACTCCAGTGGTTCCGATTTCAAGAGGATTTTATTTGAAACAATTGGCTTAAACACTTGGAACATTTTGCCTCTACCTTTGAATCAGTCACTGTGTGTACCCTTGTCCTTATCAGACACAAATCTGAGTGCTTGCAGGTTTCAACAATTATTTGACTAGCTCATGGTCAAGTGTGACTTAAAGCATCACTCCACACAGCTGCATTTATGGATCCCCTCCAACCACTCAGCAGGTGGGAAAGAAATAACCCTAGCTTAGGTGAATCCAGAGGACGAAGTCAAACTTAATCAGCTGAACTTCCCACACGCACATTTTTCGCAGTGTATCAAGGCACTATGCAAACTCCTAATGTATCCAGACAGCAGGGGAATATTTGCAAATGCTCTGAGACAAGCACAAGGCAAGCAAACTTCACAACTCCGGAGTCTTGGTATSAGCAGCAAACACAACTTACAGGACTCATGTAAAACAGCTACAAGAGCGAGCTTAGGAGCAATTAAACTAAGAGCTGATCTCAGCAGGCACCGAGGAGAGGCTTTAGATCAGGCCTGCTGGAAARCCACGCAGACTGCTGCCGAGAGGGGTCAGAGCAGCCTCGGACGCCGTTACCTCTGCTCTGGACTGCTGCTAGGAGGTTGTAGAGTAGGAGTCTCTTCCGTGGCCTCTGAGTTCTCCTCCACCACGTATTTACAAGAACTATCCTGCGAGGTAGACAGTTTTCCTTCCTCACTGAAGAGGAGAAACAAGTTAATTAGCCTGTGGTTTAGTCATAGGGAATTTCACACAATGGGATGAAACTGGGAAAGGGGGAGGGAGGAGAGGGGAGTGTATTTCACATGCAAATGGATTTTGAGTTATGACTGCAAAATGGAGATCAAGCAACATGGCTCTGCACTCTGCRAATATCCAATAACACTGGTGTTTACATCCATTAAAACTGGACTGGAAAGGGCGGGGCAGGAAATACAATGATTACAAGTAAGACCAGAGAGGAAGCAAGGGAAGCGTGTGATGCCTGAAGTGGTGACAGTCACAGTTACTGTACATACCGATAAGATTTCAACACTCTGAAGCCAGAAGTATGCACAAATGGAAGGAGAGAGGTATAAAAATTTCAAGATCCCCTTAGCAACTGGCATCAATACAGTCTGCGTGTGGAAGGGATGAGCAGAGGCAGCAGCCCATCACCACCCTCACTGAACTCCACTGCCTCCATAGGGAGGTGAAGCACCCACGTGAGACAGGCCCAGCAGCAGCCGTGCCCCAAACCTGCTCAGGGGCCAAAACCAAACACAGCTCCATGAAGGAGCAGCACAGCCTCGCTAAGCAAGATACCACCACCAGGAATACTTCAACATCCACTGGCCTCTGCTGACTTATTTTTAAGAGCTCACCTTTCACCAGATCTTTCTGCTTTCAACCCATCCTCCTCTCCTCCCACACCTCCTAGCAGACCTGCGTGACCTGCTCAAATATTCTCTGGCATTGCAAGCTCTTGTTGAGATCCAGTTTTCCAGCTACACTTCTTGCATTTGTCCAGTGTATCAGTTACAGCCTCATGAACCCCCTGCCTGGGTAGTCACTCCCCCACACACCCCTTTTCAAGGAAGAAGGACTCGCACAGGAGGGTTTCTTCTACTGAGATGGATAGTTCTTCCAAGCAACTCAAGACATACGGTTAATTTACTTCAAATTTAAAAGCTGGAAGAGAAACAGATGCTAGGAAACAGCTCTGCAGGARTGAGGAAGGGGCTGCATACCCCAATGCTGCTAATAGGCTCTAATCAAGATGGGGAGAAAAAGCAGCTTCATGAATATAGGCAAAGTGATTTCTGCAGGTCAGACTGATTGTTGCCTCAGATTTTCTGGAGTTCTGATACCAAAWGAACTGGCTAATGACTTAAATGAACACACAGTAGACAGGTGTTTTATTCTGTACAAGTGCCCTGTGTCAACATATACCATATGGCACGTAACCATGTTACAAGGCCATTATTTCCAAATTAAATGCTTCGTATCAGAAGTTACCAAACAGACAAGGTTGGTTTTCCCAGTTATTCCAGAACTGCATGTGGCATCTACAGTCCTGAATGGATTAGACACTATCACCCAAAGCATCCAAGGAGGAACTCGCACATGCCCTGCCTGGGGAACCTTCAACCTTGGACCTCCCTCCAAGTCCCTTGCATGAGGAAGATCAGATTCTCGTTTCAAAACTGGCAATTCTGTGTCAATTTTGAAATGCTTTAACATCAGGCTTAAAAATTACTGCAAAGCCATAATCTCCTGGTCATCTTCRTTTAAAAATCTCCCATTGCTTATTAAAGTGCAATAAGGAAAATGCTCTTTTAGTAACTAGTTAGTTTCCAATAAAGAAGCCAGGTAAGGTTACATCAGCAGTGCTTGTTTTACAGAGTAGGAAGACAGCAAACRGGTATTCTCACCTTTTGAAGACCGCTGTTTCGGTTTTAGCGTCTACAGTAAGGCTCAGTGTCTCCTTCATGCTGCCGTTCATCACYGTTTCAGTTACCTTGTCTGCGTTTTCTGCATCGTCCTCCCCATCGGAGCTGGCCTCCATAGCAACACTGCCTGGGGCTAGGGAGCAAGCAGCACTTCAGTACATGGCTATTTTTGTTTTGGTGTTTCATGAGCAAACAGGGGTCTCTAGACAGCAGAAATCAACTTCTCTGCCACTTCATAGACTTCTCAAATCTCTCATTATGTGGACAGTTAAGTCTTCTGCAGCTCCCCCCATATACATATATACAGCATAAAATCACAAGCAAGACTTGTGTAATAATACAACTGAATTCCTTGAGACAATACAGTAAAGTTTTTRTGCTCGTTACCAAAGCATTTAAGGCCACAGGAATGCTGCCTCCTGCTTTAAACGGGCAAGCTCAAGTTGAGCATGCCTCTGACAAGTCATTTGCTTCATCTGGCCAAAAAGCAGCAGGGAGGCCTCAGGAGACCTGAATTTTAAAGTTCGGGCAGGTCTTTCTCGGGCACAACTCAGCATTTGCATTGCTGCCGTGTACTTACTCTCCAGCTGCGTCGCAAGAGCTGTTACATTTGCACTCAAGGGATCCATAGGCTCTGTATTAGTTTCCATTTCCACGGGAGAATTGCTTCTTAAGGAATCTTTTGGACTTTGGACACAAAATTAAAAATGTATTAGAAACATTTCTGAACAGCGGCATGAAGCTTATTCTTAAACTTATTTTTAGTTCTGTCACAGCTACGAGACCTAGAGCTCAACTGAAGGTGAATGATGCCAAGACTCCTACAAAAGAGCAAAGAAACACCAAGCACAGAACTCAAGCAACACAAAACCCACCAAAACTGAGCTCACTGCTTGCTTTTCTTTTAAGTTTTGTTTGTTTTGATTAAAAGCAGTGRAAACTTCCTGGCTAAATATGGCACATTAAGTATTCTTGGCTCCTCACAATGTTTTCAACATCAACGGTCTTTGTGAGCACATTCTTTGAGACCTGAAAGATCCAAAGACAGTTTTCTGCAGAGAGTGCCAGTGGTTCTCAATCATCAGCAGAATGGACTTTATCCTGCAATTTGCTTTTCTAACAGTAGCTACAGAAAAGCCACAAGTTGTTCATTCTGAAGGAACGCAGAAGAACCATCAAGTTGTGACCATTAAAAACACTCCACAGCTAAATGAAAGCAAGAATGGCAATCCATGGGTTTTACCTTGAAGCTTTTTAAAGCCCAGGCAGACAGATCATAGGCAGAAGCACAGAGGCAACGAGAAGAGAGGCCTCTCGTTTGCTGCCGAGAAGAGAGGCTTGTTCAACTGCTAAGTCCTGGCAGGTGGAAAGAGCCTGTCCTGGACCTCACCTCAGCGAGGACGTGAACTCCGAGAAGGAAGCCCAGCCAGTTTCCTTGGCTGGCATGGGCTCCTCCGTGCTCCACACATCAGACCCGACAGAATCCAGGTTGGCACCGTGGGCGGTCTCCATGGGCACATCGAAGTTCGCTGACCAGTTCGGTGCTAAAAAACAAACAGGCTCGTTAGCAACACACTGCTGCAAATAGCACCAATATCCATAGCCTTAATGCACCAAATCTCTATAAACACCCGCCCAAAAAGCAGCAAAATTCTGTACTATMGACCTAGTGCACATGCAGAAGTTCTCTGTATGGGAAGAAGTGAACACATGGCTTAAAAGGGAAATTCTGCTGGTAAGGCTCTGTAACTGACAGTACTCTGTAAAAGACAGCACAACTTATCTGAAGAACATAAACATTAGATCACAAATGCAGTCCCACTAACCTAAAACCAGCATTAACCATCATCCTCAACACTAGTTTATAAAATAACATATATTTTAGATCTTAAAAGAGTTCTCATCTTAAAGAGTTATTTGCCATTTCCTATGCATGTTTTCCTCCACACAGGTAAGTGAGCAAGCCAACTTAAAGATGGACACAAATTTCTCATGCACTAGCAGCACTGCTCAGTTTCAGAAAAGCTTAAGATCTTTCTGAACTGTAATTACTTGGATTCAAATTCTCAGAGCAAATTTGACTTAAAAGCATCTCATTTAGGATAGGTCAATTCAAAATACTTCACCTACCCAAGGGAGATTTTTTTCATTAACACTTACATACAAAAAAACAGGCTGAAAAGGAAGCTCTGACTAGCAATTAGAAATTCCAACCCAGGCAGATATGGGAGGAGACCCACATGGATCAAAACTTGTTTGACACACAGATGCCAACGACACCAATCTGACAAAAGAAAAGAAAACCCTTAACTTTTCCTTCTATTTTAATTTTCATTTCCTTACAGTCTAGATAAGAAATAGAGGGCTTATTTACCTACAGATGTTGCCAAATAAACTAAAGACAGTTTAACTTACATGCTAAAGCTGACAGAATTGTCTTAAGTGAGTAAGGTTTCCATGCATGAGTCCAATGTACATCTTTAACATAGGAATTACACATGAAACAAGACAACTAATCTAGGCTAGTCTACTTTAAGTCTCTTAAAAGGCTCTATAAAATAAAAGTTGGTCTGAAAGGCTTCCAGTAAATATATTAGTATTAAATTCGAAGCTTACTAGCCTATGTGGGCATTCCAAACAGGTGTTTTAAGTTGCATTTTTTTTTACTCCCCTATCCCCTTCCCTTGAAATAGGGAACCTGAATTTTGGAGAGACTGCTATAGCCTTAGTGCTACCCAATACTGGCATATTCTCAATAGTCTTTACAATTATAAAACTTAGTTTTTATTTTTCAGATAGCTGGAATAAAAAAAGAAATTGAAGATGACTACAGAATAAGCACTGCTAGATCTAAGTCTTGCTGTAACTCTGAGCAGTTGGGATAAGAGCTACCTACGTTCGTTTAAGTCTACTTCCATTTTGTCCTCTGTATTGGTATGCGATTCAAACAAGTCTTGTTTCGTTCCATCCTCTTCTTCAGAGTCTGTACTTTCCTCACTGTCCGTACTGCCCGAGCTTAAAATACAAAGAAAATGGTTAATGTTCTGTGATTAGCATCTGACCCTGGGCAGCTAAACCCTGGCAAGTTACAGAATGAAGAGAACTAACAACTAATAGATTAATCAAGTTACACTTTATTAGCTGCTAGCCACCCAACCTGCTTCCCCTCCCCGCCCAAGAAACACTTCAGTTTTAAACCYTAAGGTTTTAGATTTGTCATTTCAATGGTAGAGAAGTTTTGCCTTCCCTCTCACAAGGRAGCAAAAACCCACAGATTCTTTGTCACTGCTGCCAAGCAAAAGGCAGCAGGAGAGCAAGGAGTCAGACCAGCATTATCTGGAAAGATCCCGTCACCATCTCTGTGCTAGACAGGAGCACCAAAGGCAGCGCCCAAATCCAAAGTCGTTCCAGCCCATTCAACAAGATGTAGCTCAAGTTACTGTGAAATCCAACAACCAACTCAAGCGTCCTGGGACGCAGGCCAGCCACCCACTTCCGCAAACCCTCTGGAAGTCTCTCCTCCTGGAGAGCACCTCCGGCACCACCAACACAAGGCAGCATCTCAAGAGGACGTCTTTGAGCCACATCACACGTGCGGCCGTGACCGCTAAGCACAATCCTGCACAGCAGCTGCAGCCCCCCAGGAGCCCCGAGGGRCCCGGAGCCCCGAGCAGGCAGCGTTGCTGCTGCTGCTGCCTTCTGCAAATGGAGCAGGAGAGCAGCGCTAGGCCCATCCCTCTAGTCACCTCTCCAGGAATATCTGCAACACCATGCCAGAAAAAAAAAAAGACCTTAAGAATTATGAAAAATGAAGTTATGAAAAGTTATGCCAGAGAGCCACTGTGTGGACAGGCAACTTGAAGCAGTTGTGCTCAAGAGTGAGGGCTGCCTTTGGCGCAGTCGGGAACGAGAGGAGGGGGACAAAAAAAGAAAGCTACCTGGAACGCCGCTGGGATTCTGGTGCAAATGTAATGTGTTTTTCTTCCCAGATATCCTCTTCATCAGAGCCACCATCATCAAATTGCTGTATCCGCTCCTTACAGCATGCCTCAAACAAGGCTATATTACCCTAAATAAATATATACAACATTATATACATGGACTCTATATCTATCATTAACAGCTTCTATTTTGGTAAAAGCTTGGAAACATGCAATTATTCCAAAGAGACTCTTAACCCAGTGAACACAGTTATYTCCCCAAAGCAGGAAAAAAACCAGAAGGCCTTGATAATTTGTAGCTTGTAAAACAAGCCCTCAGTGATGCTTGTTTTAGCACCATGCTACAGGAGCAAGGCAAGGGAGCTATTCCCTAAAGATGACAGGATGGACAAGGAAATATAACCACCACCACTACCAGAACATTGGGATTGTAGGGAAGTTCGAGGCAGCAGTTGTCCCCGCCAGAGGCAGGAGCTGCGAGGGCAGAGGCCCATACTTACACTCTCATTTGTATTGAGGGTGAAGTTGATATCTGACACTCGATCAAAAGAAACACTGCAAAGAAGAAAAAAGCAGATATGTACGCAATAAAACAGAAAGAGAGATGATGTAGACACAAAGACACTTAATTTTCAGAAACCTTCAGTTTRAGATGCCTCAAGCCTGTGATTAGCTGTGTGAACACAGCAAACCTCAAACACTGTGCTGTTTGGAACGGAAACAAAAGGCAGCAATTACACTGCAAGTGTTTGAGCTGACCACTGACTGACAGGACACATCTCGACATGCTGCACAGCTCCACACGAGCAGGCCCGACTTCTGCTGATCAAGTCCACCACCCTAAGATGGACCGGCTCAGCAGCGGGCAAAGTGAAACTCCAACTTCCATTCCTTAAAGTCCAGACATCTTGGTTATTTTAAGCCAACTGAACAGCAGTCAGTCTCCACCCAAACTGAATGCAACATATTAGGTCTTAAAATTCTCTTATATTAAAACATCCAGAGTTTCACCAAATGAAAAACAAATATTAAAAACTGCATTAAGCAAAGTATATATTTTAGGGAAGAAGCAGGAGGAGAAAAAGGTGGCAAGTTCTCCCAGTCCTTCCTTCTACAGCCCATGGAGTGCTGTGTTCAATTCCTCCTGTAACTCCCACTGTATTACAGGGCAGCGAGGAAACCAGGCGAGTGATCTACGGGAYGGCAAACGTTAACGCTTTGATATCAGTCAAGTTCTGACTCCATCACTTTGGCAACCTCCTGATACAGCCAGTTATGGGACAACAGCACTGAGCTGCAGGGCCAGTTTCCGCACAGCAGCGRGCAGGTTCCAGCCGCAGCAGATTCCCGCGCAGAGAAGCACCCACCTTAAGGTGGAAGGCGTTTCCCAGGCAGCTGAATGGGGCTGATACACCCGCCCCGATACAGCCGAGCGGGGCACCAGCCACTCGCCATGTACCACAGATGGGCCTCGGCTGTGCTTCGGGAAGCTTCTCCAGCAGGATCCTACACCACTGCAGGCCTGACCCTGGCAAGGGGGTTCTGATCCTCCACTCCTCCCAGCCCCAACACATCCCAGGTTAGAGAGATTTTCCTTTCTCTCAACTCAGCCGAGACTGTGCTCGTTTCTCCTTCACTCACTCTGATCACAGGAATGTGTCAGGCCTGCCTTGCCTTTGGGCACAAAGGTAGATTTACGATGCCCTTCCTTGCTGTTTACTGGAGAAAAGGGCACTCATGGACACATTGTTCCTGCTGCCTTTTCCAGGTGAACTTGGGAGCAGAGCTACAGCTGTGCTGTGGCACAGACTCAGAGAGGGAAGAGCTCGCAGGCACCTGAGGGAAGGGCTGAGGTGCCCCAGCCAGGCAGTGGCAGCGCGCGACTCTGCRGGATGGAGCTCTGCCCTGGTTACTTATTCACAGGCACCTCGTTCTCCCGCTGGCACAAGCCGGGCCCGCGGGGAGGACAACAAGCTGCTGCTCGGCGAACAGTCAGGGCACCTGAGCACCCAGTCCATTAATGCAACACAGCGACAGGACTCGCTGGTGACTGCTCCGCAGCAGTACAGGCTGCTGTTCACCATCAAAACACAAATACAAAGTAAAAACCCCAGCGTAACGTTATACTCACTTGCCGATGTCATCTTGATCAGCAAACTTCTCATCGTTGAAGCCAAACTGGTCAATAAAATTGGACGTCATTTGTTGCATCTGATAATCAGAAAAGGCCTGGCAACCCCAGGACCAACGACAGTGATATAATGATTCTAATAATACTCTAGATACTATTTGCCCATTTTGCTCCAAAGTAATAAGACTCTCTCATCTAGACATACAGAACAGGAAAAGGATTTGTCTGAACCTTTACAGTTTAAGAGGTGACACTGACTATGCACCTGCTCACCCAAGGGAAAGCCAGTCTAATAGCAGCTCTTGATAAGAAAGTTAAATCTCTAGTCAAACCACATCTCCATCAGCACCTTTCCAAATGCACCCCGGAGAAACAGGACTAAAACTAAGTTATCACCTGGTCCTTAGAGACTTTTAACAGTGGTTATTTCCGTGCATAAGTCTATCAAGGCAGGCCTGGTCTAGCAGCCATCTCTCTGCTGGAGAAATTCAGGGCAATTTAAGAAATGTAATGGGCTCGTCCTACCCTACAGCACAAAGCAGAGCCCTACGAGTGCCACTCACCAGTGTAAACAAACTAGGTACGAAGCTCACAGCATGAGCAGGCTATGAATCCAGCATGCTGAGTCACAGCTGTCCGCAATACCTAAAATACAGCTAGAAACCACTAACTCTGCCTAGACTCAAGACAGGAAGTTCTACCCTGTCCTCTCAATGTATTCTCTATAGAGATTTTAAATAGGTGTCTCTAGAGAGAGCAGTAGGGCAACGTATCTTCCCCTTTGCTTGCTCCAGGCCTCGCCGAGGCTGGTGGCCGGCAGAGGGAAGCGCGAGGGCTGGAAACGCTGATTGCAGAGCTGATAAAATGCAAGCGCGATCCTTGCCTGAAGCAAAGCTTCCAGGGCTACAGAAGGTAAATACTACTGGCACAAGGAATCCTACATGCCAACAGCAGGCTGAAGAAAAACTTCAGGCTAGCTTCAAAGTTTCCTTAGAGGTCAGATATATAACTGCTCTGGAGGAAAAATTTTAAAAAGTCCYCCACTAGGGGCTGAAGGGTCTTCATCAAAACCCAAAGAGTATCAAACTGGATTTGGATGCTGCAAGAAYGAAATCCCAGCAAATGTAATTCAGCACAGGCAGAAGTTACTTTTGACAAATAAACCAAAGGTTCCTAAGTCAGTATTTCGATCCTACACCCATATCCTAACAGGGGCACTTAAACCTCGAAAGCCGACCTCCTTGCCCGCTCCTGCCAATACTGGCCCAACCAGAGTACCCTTAATGAAGTCAGAAACAAGTTTATGAATGAGTTTGTGCAACCAGATCATGCTCTAAGCAACTTCAATACAATTCCACCAGCTGTTCACCCTGTCAAACGCTAGATTTCACTATCCTAGCTTAAAAATAACCTCCAGGACAAGAGTGACGAGCTTTAAGGGTAAGGTGGTAGGCCACCTGCAGCAGAGCAGCTACGTGCCAAGACACACGGTGGTTAAGGGGTGCATGAAAAGCACAGACACATTTAGAGATCTTACTTTCTCACCAGAGCTGCTACAGAAGGCACCCAACCTATCAAGTCTGTACTCAGGTGCATCTCACACACACAACATCACTGAAACAGACAGAAATGGAACAACAGTCTCAGAGCAGGAACTACCACCCCCCTTACAATGACTTTTAGACTTTATCTTCTACTGCTTTTATAAAAGGTCAGTCTCTTTGCTCTAGAGCACATAGACACAGCATAGGCTTTAGTTAAAGCTAAAGGTTACAGCAAGGTTTTGGTTAACGGCCAAGTGCCACCGGCGCCCGCTCCTTCCACGCAAAGGGGACAGGCGAGGGGGACACCCCGCGCGGAGGGGACAGGGACACTGCACAGATGGCCGCCTCCTCCATCGATAAGGGCAGCAGTGTGCCGTGGKATCCCGCCACCCCGAAAGCACTCGAGAAACAAACCATAGCCCAGGAAACCTGGGAAGAGGCTACGAAGCCCTCAGRCCCTCAAGCTGGACACAGCTTACRTCCAAGCTTTCAGACTGGCCGATCCCCAAATTCTCTCGGCCATCAGATTTGAAGTGAGTAAAGGAGCAGAGATCTGCACACACAGCACGACCAAGGGCTAGAAATCCAAAGTCACTCCAAGATGCCACAGCCTGGGTGAAAGGCCACATCTCCAKGTGCCACAGGAGAGCCCACAGGAATGGCTTTTCTTTTGGACTTCAGATTATTTGCTTGCAACCCAAAGTGACCAGCTCCACTGAAGAAGTATCTTCACAAAAAGAGAAGCTGAGGCCGTTAGATTTCAGCTCACCTGCTGCAGGGAGGAGTCCTGAGAGAAGCCGGTTTCTTTAAAGTCGATTTCATCGTCGCTGGACGAGTGGATGTGGCAGGTAGTGACCTAGGCAAAGGAATCAAGACAGGGGTTTATGTGAAAGCAGCTCAAGTACACATGCAGTATTTGGCCTAACCTTCCATTTAATCTCAAAAAAGAAAATTATTCAGTTTTTCCAGCTGCCTTGCCACAGAAGCGTTTCAATAGCAGCATCCCATGCGAGAGTCACAGAAGTCTTGGGTTACACACAGAAGAATGGTATGCAGAACGCATGAATGATAAAAAGAAACTGTCCTGGATATGTATAGCACTTACAAAAAGAAAGTTCAGACTTGTGGATGGGGGGTGTGTGTGTGTGTGTGTGTGTGTGTGTGTGTGTGTGTGTGTGTGTGTGAAGAAATTCACCCTCAGAAAGAGAAAGGAAAAGCTTTAAAAAGACACACACACACACACACACACACACACACACACACACACACAATTTACTTGCAGAAGTAAACCTCAAGTTGCAGCAACAAAGGCCACTTTAAAGATGGCCCTGGACCAGCTGGGTTTCCTGATGGGGACAGTTTGTCCAGCCGTGCTGCTCCCTAAGCAGCACTGCCTCCCACAGCACGAGAATCCGCAGGGAGCCTCAGCCAGGGGGACAACAAGCTCAAGTGCCACCAGCTGAGCCTCGACACCTACACATGGAGCACCAGGTGTTCCTGCCAGGGACACTGTTCTCGCAGGACACCACTACAGATGGGGGACACTCGCAGCACAGGTACCTTGTGCTTCTCTGCCCATTTTCTCCCTTCCTTCGGGGCAAGGCTTGGTTCAGTGCTTGTTCATTCTGCACCTCACACATCTGCCCCCGTCCTGCCCAGCGATTTGCTCACCAGGGCAGGCGGCTGTCGGGCAGCACAGACAGCGCTTCAACACAGGCTGCTGCTACAAAGCCGTGACAACAGCAGTGCATCAAGTACATCAAACCTTGCAAAGCCTGCACCTTTTAATGCAGTTCTGTAGGGCTCCATCACAACTCAGGCAATCCTCGAGCCCCAAGTGCTGGCATACTTTTGGAGAACAAATATTAATCTATCTGCTCCTTCTAAAATTGCGGTTTGCTGCAGAGAGATGTCATACACACACACACACACGCAGAAAGGACACTGTGGATGAGGCGCTGCTTATTCAGTCTCAGGTGCAGTGAAGATGCCCATCCCAGGCCCCTGCCATTACTGCTGCMACAGGAGCAGTAGCTAAACATGCCATTTCCTCCCCCGGGCTCTCTGCAAACCAGCAGGACATGGAGCCATCACACAGTGACTTTCTGCTTTTCTTTCCTGACAGCTGCTGCAGCACCAACACGGCGGCAGAACCCTCCAAGCATTACTCGACCCAAGCCACCATTACGGTTATGGAAGAATTATCCCAACACTTGGAGGGATGGGGTGGAAATCAGAGGACAAGGACCCCTACAAACTCCAGCAACTTTAGTTAGGTGAGCAAGCCTGCTCTTCAGAGCTGGCTCTTCCCAGCATCCTGCGCTATCGGGCACTGGCGCACTCAGAAATATCCTAATATAGGGCATTTTCAGTCCCATTTCCTGCAGTTACCAARGGGGATTTTCCCACAGGAGAAAGGAACGATGTGGCTATTTTTAGGGGAATTAGGAACAATCTGTCTTGTTGAGCTGTATTTTTAGGCTGAGGGGAGGTAGATTCTTCTTACCTGGTATTTATGTACTTCATAAGCATTCAATATCATGACTAGTATTACTGGAAGGACACTATAAAAAGCCTTTTATTTGAAAAAAGTCTCTTGGGCAAACCTCATTACTACAAACTGTRTAGTGCTCTTCACTACAGCAGTGCTGTTAAACACATCTTGCCTAAAGATAAGGGGAACAATTACCCCACATTTCACTTGCCGCTGTATTTTTAGCTGTTAAGTAAGTAGGTAAGCTTAGAAAAGTAGTGCCTGCTGCTTGTGTCCATTAATAGCAGCGGAAGCAAAAATAAACTCCCTGGGAAGCCTGCTAACTGCCTGAAGAGCCGCGACTGAAGCGAGCACGTAGCAGAACCAAGCCTGCAGTTAGTGTTGCTTCACACGAGGTAACCTGAACTTGTTAGAGACACCAAAAGCCTCAAGTGGGAGAGAGTGGGGCGAGAAGATGAAAGGGATAAAGTGCCAGTCCTTGCATGTGGCACCCSAGGAGCACCTACTGTGCTCCATTACAGCAAAAGCTCTCGTTGAGAGCTGAAGGACTGAAGTGTTGAAAACGCTCAGGAGAGTCAATAGCTTTGGACAGCAAAATGTGTTTGTGCATTTTGTATGTGAACTCCCCATGGGCAGAGGTTGGGTGGCCCGGGCACTGCACACCCAGCGCGCTCAGTAAAGACCGAGCGCAGCAGCAAATCCCGCCTGTTGTTCCACGTGCTCAGCAACTCGCTTGGGACAGGGCMGCCGTCCCCAAGGGAAGCAGCTCTCCTTGTACACCTTGCTCCAAGAACAAGGCAAATCCAGGGAAGCTTTTGTCCTGGCCATGCTGGGAGTCTGCACTTAGACATTTTTCAGATGTAAACACAAACATTTTTCACCCCCAAGGTGATTTAAAGAACTAACGAGAGGAGTCACACACTCAGTCTCTAGAGCGTGATCTACGGAGACCTGAGCACAGGGTGAGCACAAGCACCGAGACTGTGGGGCTCCCCAGTGGCACCTGCCACACAAAAACTGCCACTTACACTCAACTCCCTAAAACAAGTGGTGCTTTTTTTTTTTTATTATTTTTTAAAACATCTCCTGTCACATTTTAGTGCCTATTAGCATTTATCTTTGAAATATGCACGAGTTATTTCTCATGAATCTCGTCTCACAAGAGCAGAAGTGAGTTCAAAACCAGTCACTGTATTTCAAAGCGAGTTTCAGACAAGAGAATGTGTTCTAATGCTTTATATTTCCATTCATCTGAATTTTGTGGAGCTTTAAGGGAAGTCTACTGTTAAATAAGTCCAAACAACAAGGTATCTTAAAAGTTAAAAAAGTGATATAATGTTATAAAGTATAGACCAGCTTAAAATTCAGCCTCTTTAGATGAGGTTTCTCTTCACCTTGGTCCAGCTGAAGAAATTTCTAAACAAGAGAAAAATTCATTACATACAAAAAATTAAATATTACTCTAAATATTTTAAAATTATGAAATAAGTTACATATTAAACCTAGTATATAAAAATGCACTACTGTATATACACTGTACAGGGAAAAGTAAAACCAACTTCTGCCCTCGGGAGCAGACAGGAGGTTTTAGCGGAGCCCCTGCAGCCAGGACAGCCACCCTCCTCCTCCTTGGCGGCTGCCCAGAAGGAGCTACCCAAGCCAGGGAGCTCCTGCAAGGTCCTCCTGGGAAGCACTGGGGACGCAGCCACAGTTAAGGAGGAAACTCAGAGACCGAGCAGCTTAGCTGCTAGACGCACTTGCTGCCACCATCTCCAGAGTCGCACGGCAGCTGGAAAGACTGAAGCCAAGGCTGGGTTCCCAGCAAAAAGAAACAGGGGTCCCAGGGAAACAGTAACAACTTGCAAGCTTACCAGGTCTACTGTATTCCTTTTATTAGTTTCTCCTAAAGAGCTTGTGCAGAATGTTTCCCACCGCTCTCTGACCTCTTCTGGGAGCTCTAGGACAGGAAACAGACAGAAATATTTATATATATTATTGACAGGGAAGCATCACTTAGCTTTTAATTGGTCTGCTCTGAGAAGGACTACCAGAACTCAAGGATCCTACGTATCCTCCCGAATCCCTATGGATTCCTCTGCCTAGAAAGCAAGGCCAAGCTGAACAGGTTGGTATCTCTTCCGACGTGTTTTAAAGATCGTTGCTACTATTCAGGCAGTTTGGAGGAAACAAATGTATGCTTAATAGCTGATTTGAAATAAAATGAGTCAGAAGTCAACACTTTCTTTTTACCCCAAACCTGCCTTTTACTGCAAGTACGAGCCATTCCTCCCCAAAGGGCCAAGGWGGGCAGTAGGGAGGAGCGGAGCCGGCACGAACGCTACCTTTGAGGAGCTGCTGGACCTGCGCGCTGTTTGGCCCCTTGTCCGTGCTGTGCACGATGCAGTTGGCGATCCTCGTCAGGTGGCCCATGTAGCCGTGCCGCCTTCCTCCTTCGGCCCTGCAGCGGGGTACAGCCCGTCACACCGGCGCCGCTCGCAGCGCTTGGCACGTTGCATTACAGAACATTATGCTGGAGCCTACGTTGGGTATTTTGTGCAACTCCTAAGGCTTCTCCAGSTGAACACTCACAGAAACACTCCACAGTTTAAGACAAACAAGTTGAGCAACTCTAAGCTAGTTTAGAAAGCTAGCAAGCACATAAATCACCACCAAGGAAAGGCAGAGTATTTGAATACATTCCTTCTGGTTTTCCTTTTTTTTCCCCTCTTATGGGGAAGCTAGGCAGCACAGTCAGAGCCAGACTGTGGATTAATTAACAGCAAAGCCTTAAYTATGCATCAAAACCAAGAACCACACATACATCCCTCAGCTGTGGAAAAGTGTATTTTTCAACACTAATTCCCCAAGCTTAACTGGAGCTGTAAGCCTGTCAAAAACAACACTCTGCATTCTAATATTGTAGAAGTCTCCAAGTTATTTATAGTATACAGTCATAAAGTTATGACAAGCTGAAATTTCAAGTCAGGACTATGGGCTACTGCTTTCCTGAGGCATACAAGTAACATTTAAGTTCCCACTAAAGGGYACAAGTACTACGGCAGATGGGATAATTATCTGACAGATCTGCCTTCTAGAAACCAAAAGCATCAGTTTGCAGACTAGGTGGCCACAACCAGCTGGAACTGCTCTAGATCTAACCAAACTCCAAACCTGGGCTGAACTTCTAGCAGTTGGCTACAAACCAGTCAGACATTTGTTATCTTTCCCCTCCCATCAGTAAATCAGTCTACCAGTATATTCTAGCAGAAGAAAGTTTCTAGAGCTGCTAGAAATAGTACTAAGTGATGAAATGCAAAAGCATAAAGASTCCCAAACACACACACCTCAACAAAAAAGCCACTCCACTTTTCCAGAACAAACTAGGTTAAAAATCTCCCCTCCCTTATGATCTTAGGCTTCAGTGTGTTCAGAAACCCCTTGCAGCCCCTGACTGGGGAGCCTCGCAAGTGCTTCTCTGCCCCTGCCCCTCTCAGAATTTGAGGCACATCCCACTACTATCCCCAACTTCACACAGCTGTAAATGAGAAACAGAAGGTCTTAAGAACAGCAAGTTCAATGTGAACRAAAGTGCTAATTCAAAGCTAGAATCCAAGTGCAAGTCTGTTGTTTTTGGAACTTAATTATTGCATTTATCATGCATAAAATGGTAATTCCATACTCCACTAAGAATTAAGTTGAGAGCAGCACTAAGTATACAGTATACTTTAGTAAGCAGCTCCTTAAAAATGGCATTTTAAGGCAGAGGCAAGAGAATATTAGCTGGTCCCATTCTGAACTAGTCAAATATGAATATCAAGTCATATCTGACATGGACCTTAATTGCAGGAAACAAAATCTGCTACTCACTGTTTCTTCTCATTCATCTCCCATGCTTCAAGTATTCGTTCTACTAATTGGCACTTAAGGAAGAGCTATAAGGAAAGATTAAAAAACATTTACTCAATGCTTTAAAAATAAGGTGGATATTATGCATTTCAGGATTGCTTTTAATAAATACCAAGAATCTTCAGGCAAGTTTTAAGTTCATGAGAGATTCTTTTATTAGGGGGTTTAAAGTGCAGGAGCAGTGGTCACACAGATGCCAAGCTCAAGCYTAAGATCCAAGACTCTACTAGGTTCACTACTTTTTACTGGAGCTGCTAAGCTACACTATAGTGCAGCTACTGAAATAGCAGTGTTTATCCACAAAAAAAATAAAAAGGGAGCTCTCACGTAAACTTGCAGCTCTGCACACACACTTCCTTTGAGGGCACGGAAAAGCAAACCCAAGTACCTACAGAACCTTCAGATTTAACAATGGGAACAGACATATTATCAAAACCCCCAAAATATTCCTGTGTGCCCTATATACATAAACCACACCACGTTTTTACTTTGCATAAGAACTGCAGTGCATCAGACAGCAGTATATAATAACAGGTAGTACATGCTGGGAAGGAGACATTCAGGAAACACCCGCTGAAACCACAGCTTACATGTTTCAGTAAGAGATTGTCGCCAGTGGAGTCCTGATCTGTAATTGTGCCATTTTCTGTGCTTTCAAAAGGACTTGCAAGGATCAACGCAATACAGATTTCTACTTGAGTATGCAAAAAGTTATTCCACGTATATTTGAAGAACATGTCCTGAAAAACAAGTTCAACACAGTTCACACAAATCAAGAGCTCCTCATTAGCCATAACCAATAATCTCATCCCACAAATTATTTGACTGACTATGTATAAGCAAGTTGTTCAAATTATACAAATAAGCCCTCTGCAACAGGAAACTTGTGACCTAGAACAACTTCCAATGAACACCATCCACCTAATCCTCCTCTTAGTCCTTCACAGTTSTCCACTTACATAGGAAAAATATTTTAAAGCATCTCGTCCACTTTTGTTCGACTCTTTTTATTGCAAGCTCCAATGACTGTCACGAGCAAAGAGCGACAGCTACAGAAACAAGGACAATGACTGGAACGGTACTTGATGGAACAAGCAACATCTCTGTCAAAAACTGGGTTAGAGGCTGCAATCCTCTCCCAAGGCTTCTGGAGGGATAGCATCCTCCCCTAGGGCGGGTTCCCGGCACTAGACCATTGCTCTTCCTCTCCAAGTCGCACAGCACAGGCAGACTGTTGTTCCAGCAGCAAATGCTGCAAACCTCCAAGAGGTTGATATGGCCCTCGTTACATCCAGCGCCCCACTTGAAGCTTCCAACAGAAGCGTGTTAAACATCACTGAACTTTGTTTAACGACAACTTGTTCAGAAACAGAATTCTACATTTCTTGAGATGCTCTAGTGTGCACGTTCCAGACAGTGTTGCTGGGTATCTGTTAACTGACACATTCACATGAGCTTTCTGATCAACCTAGAAGAGGCTTTCAGCAAACAATGTGCCCTGCTATACTCGAGGCAGGAGGCGGGAAGGGAGGTCCTCCAAGTAACTGYTTTTTTGCTAAGCTCACATGTATAACAGGCTGCAAGTTAACTGTGCAGCCACCTTCTTTCAAAGAGGTTTGAAAGGCACCACGCAAGGGAAGCTGACCCTGTATGGCGCCACACTGAAATACCTTTTGGTGTCTTGTGCACTATGAGGCCAGGAAAAGAGGTTTTGATGGAACAGCTTAGGAAAAGGATGAGAACTGCAGGGAAGCTTTGAACTGTGGCCAAAAATTTGAGAGCACAGAGATGAAAAACAAGCTTGCTAAGGAAAAAAAGCTTTGAAAAATCACATCTAGGAGGGGTAAAAAGCTGTTCAGGTGATCAGAGGAAAACATTGACTTCAAATAGACCAAACTGAAGAGTAAATTCAGGTATTCAAAGTTCTCAAACAGCACATCAGAAGTCCCAAAACAGAAATTACCTGAAACTTTTGTTGAAAAACAAACTATACATCTGCAGTGACAGAGAGATTTCACAAGATCTTAATTTCAACTCACAAAAATAAAGGTAGCATAAAGCTCTTACCAGTATAACTCCTATGCTGTTCAGCTCTATCAGCTCCTGATTCACACTGCTTGTATTTGTTTGTAATAGGCTAGATATTAATCTAATCACATTTAAACGTGTGTTCCCCACAGGTGGATCCAGAACACCCCACGTTGTCTTCATGACACTTTTCTGGAAGAGAGGCACATGAAAACCATTAATACTTGAAAGCCAACTCAGCATTACAACGCTCAGTTAGAGTAGTAGTTAAAGATATTTACAGCCAGACCCTCAGTACCACTTACCTTAGCCTGCAAAAAAATTGCTTTTCATTCTGAATACTAGAGCTTATTTTAACTAGATTGGGARCACTGAAACAGTTGGCCTCGTGAAAGCAAAAACAACTTAAAYTGAGTGGCAGCTAAGCACCTACTTTGAGATCCCTTTCTCACCCACGTTAAAAAGGAATTTGGAAATATTTGTATTTCTCAATGGTTAATCCATGCACAGGTGTACTCCACATAACCACAACATACATAAACAGTTAGGTGGACATTCCTTTCAAGATACTATTACCCCCTAATAAGTCTGACACGGTGAACTTTAAACAATTCCATGAAGCACTAAGCTTCTCTGGCATGTTATTACAAAGTCGCTTCCAATCCTTGGAGAGCATTTCTTTCCAGGCACCGCTTCACATGTTATCCTCCTGAACATTCCAAAAACCGCTTCAACAAATCATCCCCTGAAAGAGTCCTGGCTTGGCCTGGGCACTAGTGGTTCCTCAGAAGGCATCCTGGAAAAGCCTGGCATGCTGCCTGTTCATTCAGGCCATTCCCTGCCCGAGGCAAGCTTTGGGCATACCCTTAACACAGGCTCATTTACCTACTGCTCAGAACCACCAATACAGAGTGGGTAACTTCACTAGAGGATTTACTAAAATACTTGGTACTTCCAAGCAGCAGGAAACTTTCAAGCTTCTGGCCTATCCTTTACTAGCATATAGATCCATTTCTTGTCATGCTGTTGCAGTGAAGTGCAGAAAAATCATCCACTCATTACTTCTTAATTTATTTGGAAGCTTAACTCTCTTCTCTAGGCTAAAACAATTCCTTTTTACCATCTTACTTTCCTCCTCCTCCACCACCTTTTGTCTTTAAAGATTATTGGCTTTAACCACTGCTTTTGCTCTGTCCCACAGGCCTTTCTCCCTCAGGGACTGCAGTCCCCAAACTGAGGGGCAGGACCAGGTCAATCAGGGTGCAGATCACCTATCCAAGTGGACTACAGGTAAAAAAAGTCTTTATTTATGCAGCTTGTTGTACTTGTCTCATACCACAGCATGTCATGGATACATCATTAATCATAAAAAAGGGGGCATTAAAGACTTGGCCACATCTGGAGCGCAGGGCACACACGGGACACTCGTCTGCTTGGTCACAGTCACAACACCTGGGACTGCAGGCCCACACCAAYAGTGCATGAGGCCCTGCACCACTGCAGCAACGTGGGCCACTTGTCCCACTCGGACAGGGTTTTCAAGCAGAAAACACCCCCTGCCCCAGAGAAGCCCAGTCATCAGTTTGCTTAAACAACCCCTTCTTTGGGCAGCTACCAAACCTGTCAACTCCCTTTTCCTTTAGCTCAAGTTTAAGCGACCAATTATTATGGAGTTTTATGATTTGTGGTGTTTTAAGATCCATCTGCATGATCACCTACCTTGACCCTCTTCAGTAAACCTCTCCTCTGTACTGTCTTTCAGAAGATGTTTTCATGCCCTCTAATAACCACTCTTCTGATCTATCCACACTTATTTTTGGCACACACCTGTTTAACTTTGAAATATATAGAAAATACCTTGTCCTTGCTTTCAGAAAAAGGCAATTGCTTCAAGGCAGTTTTGCCAGACGAACAAAGTTCAAGCTGGAAAAGCAAGTCAATTAAAGCAACAATGGGAAAAAAAAACAACAACAACAACAACAACAACAAGAACTTGTGACAGGGACAACTGTAATGAATTGCAAAACTCAAAACAGGCCAGGAAGGAGCTTTGTTTCTTGCCTGGAAGTTGCCAGACAAGCTAAGCTCTGCTTGTCATTATCCTCTGTCTGAACGAGGCTGAACTGCAGCAAGAGTCTCCATTTTCGGCTGCAACACAAGATTTCACTTACTTTTGGAGGCTCAAGTAGGAGTTCATGGAAGGATGAAAGTCGTGCTTTTATGGCTTCTAAAACACTTTTATTGACTGAATACGTTGAATGGCTCATGCCTGGAGGACAGATCTCTATATGGCCTTCAAATCTAACACACACAAACAAAGTATGATAGTTAATATCAATGTCAGTTCTAAAACGTTACCAATATAAGACTGAAAACGGGATTGCTCTGAAGGCACATGAATAGAAAAAGCTACAGATAAGTGAATTAACAGTGGAATGGTACTTTCTAAACAGTAGCCATAATAATTATAGGCTTACTGTGCTCCTAACCTCCAGTATGGATTTCAGCAACATCATATGCATTTCCTTTTTCAAGGCAGAAGATTTACTGGGCTATTCTGAGCATCATCAAGAAACTGAATGTACCACAGAACGATCAAAGCTCTGCCCACTGGTTTCTCCAGCTGAAGTTGTAGTACAGTGCTCATTAACTTCACGTCAAAGATAAAGAAAAATACACTACTGAAGTTTAACTAGTCTGATCTTCTAAGTGGAGCTTAGGTTAGTTTGAGGAAGAAGCACAGAAAGGCCAATCACTTGCTGCAGATAATGCCAGTAGCTATTGCTTGTTTGCTCTTACTTCTACAGCTGTAGAAAGCCACAGAACTGGTTGAGTCATTTAACACACAGGAGTCCCTTGAGTTCCTGCTCAACAGCTGCCCAGCTAAGTCACACAGGTACAGCCTAAACAAGAGTAAGTGGCAACACTTACGTCGGTCGTCTAGTCTCGAGCAAGGTCAGCAGTATTTGGATTGCACTGACTATTGCAGATTCATTTTTTTCTTTATGAAAAATATTAGACAGCAGCTGCTCTATGATTTCTTGCCTGAGAAGARAAGCATTGATGTCAGACACAGCACTACTTAGGATGCAGCAGTTAACAAAATTAGCTACTGTTTTCCCATGTAAAACTTAAAAGGGAGAAGAGAAATTAAAGTCTGGGCTATTTCAAGCTAGCAGGTATCACTAGACTAATCAGTCCTATCCTCCCTGCCCCAATCATATCTTCCTGCTCACACTCTCATATTAGAATTTTGCTCTGGATTACAAATCCTATAAAAACTGTCAGTTTTCAGTCAGATCAAAAGAATTTTAGCTTGCCACACAAACACAGAGCTGCCAAAACGAAGCAGGGAGTCAGACTACCCTCTGTGATAAGAAGTTAGATAAACTTAAACTAATCCCGACCAAAGCCCAAGTCTCCCATGTGTACTCTGCACAGTACTGAGCTGCCATCCGCATGCCTGATCCTACCAACTCCACTGGGCCGGGAATTATCTTCACAGAGGCAGAACCCCACAGGCTGACCCAAACCCACCAAGCGGTAACGGAGCGCAGCCACGCGGGCTCCCTGGACCTGCCGCGCTGTTTCACATCACACACACAGACAACGAGCAGCCAGAGCTGGCTAGGCAATGCAGAACTTCACCTCTGACTCTTTTAAAGGCCAAAAGGTGAACACCGCTATTTTAAAAACCTTAATACAAAACAAGTTGCTCAACCAAGCAACTTACTTTTCTAGACTTGCGAGCAGCGGATCTGGCTCCGTACTGTTCTGTACTTGTAACATCTGGTCTCTGCTTAGACGAATGATTTCACAGAGTGACTGCGACGCATTCGAATGCCTCTGGAACGGAAGAGAAGAGCTTGTCACAAGAGGACAGCAGCACACTGAGCCAAAAGTCTGCACTGAAAGAGCTGAAAGTTTTTGCTCAGATGAGATTCTTCCCTGAAGAGAAACATTTCTAAAGCAATAACTTGATTCTATAATTAAAACTTAACAAGCCATGGAAAGACCTGAGGCAAAAGACTGAAATGCATTTCTGGTGTGGAAGCACCAAAACTAATATTGGAGACAGATCTTCAAACAGTGCTGAGTCTGCATCCAGACTAGGATTTCACCAGGGTCTGAAACAGTGCAAAACCTGAGCTTAAAGGAGAAATCAGCTTACTGTAAGCTTTCTGCAAGCAGAAAACGGGAAAACTATGAAGCTTTGAAGCTAAAGAATTGCAATTTGCTGAACAGAGAGACCCAGAGGATCGCAACAGTACTTACATCTTCATCTTGCGATGGATGTACAATTTCCACAAGCCGCTGGATAATTCTCTCCTCATTTAGCCACTGTAAAAATGTTTGTGGGCATTAACAGAAAGCTATTGAAGTGAATGAGTTAGTATTAAATGATTCTAGAAGTAGCTTGAAAATTGCCCATTTTTCTAAAAAGGGATTAACAACACTTTAAAGTGTGTGGGGAAAGTTAGGTGACTGTTTCAGAGCAAATACCAGAGAAGGCTCCAGTTATGTTTACCAGGTTATGATTATCTTTTGCAAATATTCTCAATTTAATTGGTGGTACCAAGGGCAACGTGCTCTAGCTGCTGGGAAGCTGCGGTGAGGCAAGCACTAAGCATCACAGTTATGTCAGCATGACACAAAGGGCTCTGCCAATTCCATATGACCAGCAAAAAAATTTAGTTAAGTCTTAGCTTCAGAAATCARCTTCATGATGCAACGCACGTACGCTCCCTAAGATCCAAAACAGTTGTAAAACTGCATCCGATGGCTGCTGGTCATTAAAGCCCAACAGAACAGATGAGTCACTCAGGTGTTTTTATCTAAGCTTTTAAGTTGTTTCCACCAGTGCTGTGGCTCCTCTGGAAAAGCAGYGACAGATCCGAGCACAGGTCAGAAGCACATTGTATTTTGTCACATTTAAGAAATAAACTTAAGAAAACTAATACTAGAAAAGCCACCTTGCACCTCATCCATGCCATAAATCATGTAAGAAGTTTTACTCACATTTAATACTTCCTGCCTAGGTTGTGGTGGTTCTATGCAAGTCAGTAGCCTGAGCAACAAGTCCATGATAGCAGAGGTCCCTATGTGCTTAATAATGAGGTCTACAAAATCATGTTTCTTCTTTAAAAAATCCACAATCTAGAAATGAAAGACAAAGAGCTGCCATTTGCTTCTTTGTTTTATGTGGCAGATTACAACAAAGCATTTTAATTTAATTTTCTCTCCTACCAGTTGAAGACACACAAGAATGTCTTAAACACTTTCACACAAACACAAAGTTTGCAGTACAAAGCAAGATAAAACAGTGTGTGTTTAGAGAGCAGCAAGCATGACCCAGGGCAGACCTACACTACATTCAGTGTGTCCTGGTGTACTCTCGTGCTGACCATAAACTGCTTGTACCCAGTGCACAGCCAGCTTTCCTTGCAGGTATGAAAGCCTCATCCCCAAAATTGCTCAGTGAGCAAAGCTGCTTACTGCAAAGCCCTAGTGCAAAACTCCCAGGCAAATTTAGAGCCTGCTGAACTAAAAGCAGGGAACAGAATCAAACTTAATTTGCCTGGGTAGCAGGGGCAGCCAGAGCAGCTGTGCACAGCAGGAGGACACGGTCATGCAGCAGCACGGCCCTTCTGAAGGCCAAGCCCAGAAGTCTGTCCCGCTCCTTCCAGCCCTGGTCCTGCAGTTGGACCCGCTCCCAGCGCTGCTAACACCCCCTTCTCCAAGTCACTTAAAGGAAACATCCTGGTGCCCACACCGAGGCAAGGCCCACCRAGAACACTTACATGGCAAGTTACTGGCCACACAGGCAGCTCAGATGAGGCCCAACTGACAAATACAGCCTGGGTGCCCCGTTTCTAAATCTTGACTGTGCCCTAACAGTCGCTGCCTTCAGTGAGTACTGAAGCACCAACGCTGTTCTTTGCCTCAGCCCTTGCAAGTGCAGACTTCAGGGAACACTACCGAGCACTGCAACTTCAGAGCAGAGAAGCACTTGCAAAACTAGAGCACTGCGAGCATTTACCTGTTCTGGTTTTCTGCTTATAAGAATACTTAGCACCTTGCTGAAGAAACTGGCCAGTAACGGGTTTAGAGGAGATTCGTTTAAGAGAAAGCTGTACAGTTTCACAAGTAAGGACTCTTCTTCTCCCAACCTATCGTTGATCTGCGAGACATCTGACGTAAGCAGCTCACAGGATATGTTTGGATATCTGGAGAAAGGAGACAAATGTTCATTATCCACGCTTACTATACATACGTACTTACAGCACCAAGTCCGATTTCAGAGAAGCAGCTGCCTTGTAGGACTTCTGACAAAGCACTATAGGTCTGCAGCAACATAGTTAACAGCCTGGTGAAAGGGAGTGAAGGTGTGTTTGTCCTCCTTAACATAGACGATTTCATGTTAAAAGAGGTCAGAATGATCGAATACGTGCTAAAATGGAACTTCCTTAGCAAACTCCCCAAACAGTCGGGGACACACTTTTTAACCATACTGTTCTAGCTCTGCCATGGGAAACACCAGCAACTAGATGTCAAGTAAATGCTGCCAAGGAGTGCGAGGGACTTTCCAAAAACCCATCTTGAAAATATCTTATTAGTCACTGGTAAAACAAGACTATGCACCGAAGTGCACTACCCCAAGAGGAGTTTTCAGTCAACTACTTTTAAATCACCCCAAGCAGTCACAACGATTCTTTATGAGAGTTCTGGCATTCCTAAGTTTTCTGGGCAGCAATTGTTTTTGGAAACGTTTCTGTAGTAAAAAAAGAACCTTTCATTAAAAAAAAARATCTCCCCAAATATTAGAATGACTCATTTACAGCATCCCTCCAAAAGAAACTTGCTCTAAAGCTACCAGCACTCTATCACACACCCACAAGCAGGAATTCAAAACACACTATAAACAGAGTTATTGGTCCCTCTTTCCACCTTTCAACCCCAGAATGTTTTCCTACTTGTATCGAATTTTTTCATCCATATCTTGAGGTGGTTCTTCGATAATAAATGAAACTAAATCTTCCAAACATTCTGACTTCAACAGAAACTCTATAAGTTTGCGGTTCTGAGCCTTGCACTCCTGCAGAACATCTTCCTCATCCATCAACTCCTTCAGTGTTACATCTTCTCTCTCTAGAAGCGTATCTATGTGGGATGACGAATGGAGATCAAATTTCCAAAACATGCTGGTCTGCATAAAAAACAACATACACAAAGCAGTGAATTTAGAAATCTATTGAAATGGTACTTGTTGTTTCCCACAAGAAAGCCAACTCCACATCCACTTCATAGCTTCCAACCCCCAAAGAACCTGCATCCAGGAAAGCTTTCTGGAACTCAAACAAGACACGGATTAGTAGATGTTGAAAGATGAATCAGAAAGCTCCAAATCAGACTTGATTACTACAGATTATCCAGTCATCTTCAATTTTTGTACCATTAGTAAATAGMCAATATTTTAACATGAAGTTAGCTTCCTCCAGAGTTTTATGTACAAGAAACATGCTAATTTGCAACAAGAAAAGGTTAATTTGTGGGTTTCATTTCTTCTATTTTTCCTCCCCTTTGTGATATCCCTGTGGCAAGACTCATATTTGGGAGACACTGCTCAGCACCTACTCGGACTGGCAGAAGAAATGGGCATGGCACAACCCTCCCAGCTTCCAACACCTCTACCCGGTGTGGCACTGAGGGAGACACCTCTGTGGGAGTCGGAAGCAGAGCCAGGTCTGCCTTGCTGGCAGCACACCTCGCACACAGGAGTTCATCTGAACACGGAACCGGCTCCCTCACTGCACCTCCCTCCACAAGCCTGACAAGCAGGGGAAAACAAGGGACAAGAAAACTTAACATGAATAAGCCRGAAACGCCAGTGTCCGACCCACAGAGACACTGCAGAGGCCTCACAAAAGCACGAGGATGAGCAACTGCATCTTTCCTCAYGAGTGCTCTGAGTTCCACCCTGTGCCGCTTCAAAAAAAACCCTTCAGGCTCAGACAGCTGCACAGCCTCCTGCCGGCCTGTACTCCTCCTTAAGCCCYGGACAAGCATTTGTTGCGTGCTCAACAAATGCAGACTTTGATACTACATTTTACTTGCAATTCAGCATCAGCTAGTCTTGCGTGACTGAAGAATTTAAAAAACAGATTGAAATATATGCTGGTGATTAATAAGGGAAATAGTTCTTTGCTGAAACTACAAGTACACAACAGCATTATTTTGGGCAGTACTTGATAAAACGCAGGGAATAAGACAGTCTAGGAACTGCCTTCCAGGTGTGAACAGTTGACTCAATGTCACATTACTGACAATATCACTGTGGATGTGTAGTTAAAGTAAAGAATCCAAATGAAGACTCCACTTAACAGGAACACATTTGCAAGCTGCAGTTTTGGGTGCAGAGGGAACTAACTTGCAGACAACAGCTGAGCCAAAGTTGTGTCTTTGCTATAAGCACTCTTGAAAATAAAGTACAAAATCTAAGCTAGAAATACCTGTTCCTATGTAAATCAATAGGTCATCAGCTTTAGATACTGATATGCTAAATTTGCACGGATTCAGCAAGCACACCAGAAGTGCTGAGCACTGGGAAGCATCTAATTCAACACCTTGTAAGTTTGGGAGCCACCGAGACTAGAATCTAGGATTCAACAAAACATTACATCTTGCCCCGTTACCAAGACATCTGCATTTTTCCTACAAATAGGAATAAGCCTGGTGTTCTCATGATGGAGGAGAGGTTTTGCTTGCTTTTGGGGTTCTACGATAAAGATCATAGATATGGGGTAAGATATGGGAGACATGAACCAAAATAAGGGGGAAAAAAAAAGATGGGAAGCAGTACAGGTGACTTCAGTTGCAACACTAGTACTCAATCACATGAGATCCCATGCAAGGATTAAAATGAGTAATTGGCTAAAAAAATAGAAAAGTCTTTCTACTAAAAGTATTAGTAATCTTGCAAAAAGTACAAAACATCTGATTTTACTTACAAGAGATATTAGCATAAATCAAATTATACAGAGTTGTTATTAATACCATTGGCTTAGGGGTATTCAGCTCTACAAAGACTTATTGTGAGCAAGTAAACTAGTGCTTTGGTAAAGTCARAGTGTTTTTGCTTTGGGCTCTTTTTCAAGCTCATAGTAGGATCTAATCCCTCCCCTCGTCCCAGTTAGGGCAAACTGCATCTTTGCAAGCAGCTGCTACCAAGGCTACCTCCAGATGGAAATCTCTCTGCAGAGGTTAAAGTTCATTTTGTTCAAGCTACTTCTCAGCTACTTAATTTAAGAGAAATTTGGTGATAGAAAATAACAACAACAAAAAAGAGGCATACTACTGCAAACATGTTACAGCGTTATTTCACAAACTCTCCCAGGCAAGCGCTTAGGGGATGCTCAACATGTCACGTGCCGGCCAGAGATTAGTCCATCGCTTTTCAACAGGAGCCCGGGTCCTTTGGAGTAAGGAAAAGATAAACACTGTAAAATGTGCCAAGGGAGGAGTCCAGGAACCCTRAGGAGAAGAGAACTAGGTGTTATCACCAGTGATTGTCAAGGGGCAGCGTACCACAACTGCCAGTAGGAAGGCTTAGAAGGAAAAAGAGTTATCAATATTTTCTTATTTTTCGTGCTTGTGCACTGGAAGAGGCAAGAGGAGTCCTCCTGCTCTCAGTTTGGGAACGAGCACCCTCTCCTCCATGCTCCTCCCAAAGCTTCAGCATGGGCACATTTACTATCAGCTCTGAAGGTCAACAGGGATGCAACAGTCTTGATATTCAAGTCCCATGCTAATGTAAGCACTGAGCTGCAAGGCAGACCAAATACGAAGCATGCTAAAGATTAGGCACTAGGAGAAGCAAAGTAATCCAGCATAATACAGAAGACAAAGAGCCACACCATACTGCACGCAGACTAGAAAAGTTGTGTTGAAGATGTCTGAGYTACTGCAGCTACCTCACTGTAAGCCATAACCTTCAACCAGCTTTGCCAGCCAGTGAGCAAACCTAACAGGCTCCAGATGCACACAGAGTCGGCCCAAAAGCTGACATCAGCCAGATGTAAGCTTCGGTGCCGAGGTGAATGCTGGCCATTCTGGAAAAAAAAAAACACATTTGTTCCCTGGGCAAATGCTGAAATACTATGGCATGTAGTATGCCCCTCACCAGTTCTGAATGGGTAAAAAGCAGGTCAATATAGTACCAAAAGCCTGACATTGATTTGAGACACAGGCCAAAGTTCTAATTTAATTGCTTTTTCAAAGGAAGAAGTAAAACTTTTGAGTGATTCGTTCAGTCCAGATAGCCCTAAAGCCTCTCCCTGCTATTAATCAACAAGAAGCCACCTGCATTCAACCGTAGATTTCAACTAGAACAACTATTAAAAAAGAACATGAGCAACTCCTGCCAATGCACATTTTGCACACTTGTGCTGTGACTAAGTCCACGCTTTCTACCCGCAGTGGGTGCAGGCAAGAACATCTAATACCTGGGCACCTTCCGCTGGTGCTTCTGCATTAATAACTTTGGGCATAAAACATTTCTTTATCCTCTCAACTACTATTTGAATGTGGTAGAAGTGCAAGCAAAGTTCTCCTAGTAAGACCTCGCCATCATTAAGTGCAAGATTCAGCAACTGTAAGGAACCATTTCATTTTAAATAACCTAGTAACAACTCAGCACATTGAGCTACTCCCTGGCACAATTTCATTTACATATCAAAACAAGGCACGGCAGCTTCCTCCAAATACTGTCAAGGATTCCTGCATAAGCAAAGGCCATTTGGGAATACAAGAGAAAACACTTCAACAACTCTGTTGATTTTTCTACTGCTTGTGCTGGCTGTACTATGGATACGACGCCTTCCAGCTACCGCATGCATTTACAGCGTATCCTTCTCAGCTAATAAGATCCTCAGTGGATAACTGCACACCCAAGTGAAATGGGTGCAAGAGATGCCCACGTGGCAATATCTTATTGAAGGAGACAAAGTGTATAACCAAATAGTATGAAGACACAGTAATTTTTGACATGCTCTTAAGCAGCTGCCTCTGCTCCCCAGGGAGAAGACAATCCATGCTTATGATCAGGTAGCAGAAGTAGGATCCTGCTATGGCTGCAGAGCATTCAGAATTTAACTATGGGACCAAAATCACATTTTCTCTATTATCTATTTATGAAACTCGCTATGCTTTTATCTGGGTCAGGATTACTTATATTACTTATAACAAACATGTACACAGAACCCCTGTAGTCTAACAGCTTGATGTTCCAGAGTGTGCAAAGAAGTCCCAAAGCAGTTAGCACTTGAGACAGACACCAAATCCCTGCAAATTCATCAAGTTGGAGCAGTCTGGTGAAAAACTAGAAAGCAGCTAAAACCTGCAGTCTGCAATGAAGCTACAAGAGCAATCCTGCACCAAACAACAAGCATATCCTTGACAACGCCCAGAGTTCATACCTCAAATCACTGGTTAATATAAATGCAATCTTAATGACCTCCAATTAGTCACCGCTTTTCGTGATCTAAATTGAGAAGGTAAATGACTTCCTAGAAACACCACTTTAACAGTCAAACATTTACGCTTCTACAAATATTTACTGGTCAAAGAACTCAGATTCTGGATATTTTCATCTTTTCTATAGGTTAACTTTGAAATGGGAATGAAGATACCTGGATACTGAGGAAAATAAGACAGTTCAGCCACGTTACAATGAGAAAGCTGAAGAACATGCAGGAAAACCTTACTCTGAAGCAGACAGTTCAGCACCAAGACCCAGGTAAGCAGACAGCATTGCCATATTGCACTGCTAGAACCTACTGCACTAACAGCATTCATATCTAGCGTATGTCAGTTCACAAGCACATTTGCTTTGAAACTCTTGCACAGAACAGGAGGCTCGGCAGCTGACATTGGTCACAAAACCAGACCACTTTAAAACCGTAAAGAAAGTCAACACACTTTAAACCAAGTCCCCTGGAAAAGAAATAGAGCAACCACAACAGTGAGCCCAGATAACCCTCCATTCTCATTATCAGACCAAAATAAAAATAAAGATAGGAGACAGTGCAACAGCAGGGTGAAGAAGATGATAAAAGTTTAAAAATAACAATTAGAAAGTAATGAGAAAAAAAAGAAAAGCTGCAATAAAAGGGAAGGAACAACCACAAAGCCTGAACTGGAAAGAAGGAAAAGCAGCTTAGAAAGGGTTAAGCCTGAACCTACAGGAAACAGGTAAGTCAGCCTTTATTGGACACCATGGACAAGAAAAGAAGGTAAGGCATTCAGGAACCACTTGCATTTTAGGCTAAGGCTTTACAGGTGCAGCAGACAAATCTACCACTATAGACGACGTTTAATAGCAGTGTTTCTTACCTGTTAACACAAAAGTTTTTAAAGACTTAAATAAAACAGAATGATTTGTATTCTCTGAGGCTCCTTGCCCATTACAGGGGATCCTGGCAACAGCAAAAAATCTTTCAATCTACAGTATTAGCAGATTAGCAGGACTGAATTAGGTTAAGATGAAGCAGATTTCTTCCTACAAGAAAAAAAAAAGACATTTTGCAATTTAATAATGTTAACAGGGTCCATTAAACAGCTCAACAGCTGCATGAACAGTGTTGCTTGCAAGAAAGAAAAAATATGAACAACAGAGGAAAGAAGCAACTTGCTAGGAAGAAAAGTAATCCATTGTACCATACTCAGAGAAATGCAAGGAGCCCATCTCCTGAAAGAAAACCATGACAGACTTCATCCAATGAAATATCCCCTTTCACTGCTGGGAAGCACAGGAAGCAGCCTTGGCATCTTCACAGGACAGGAGAGAACAAAGGCAGATTGCCAAGGGAGGCTGCACGAACGTGGAGTTTGTTATCGTTCTTTTGTTTGACTATAAGCAATTCCATGTGAAGTCACATCTTCAGACCTAGAGGTCAGAACTGCTCCTTGCTAGTTTTTCTACACCTTATTTTCTCCTCAAAACTACTCTCTGACTGCCTCATATATTATGGCGTGATCTATGCACAATCTTGCGCAAAAACAGAGATACAAGCATTAAAAATTCCATTCTTCTGGCATAAATCTGTGTAAGAAATTCAGACACTTCCCATGAGTTAAAACTTAGCTTATCAAAAAAAAAAMCCCAAAATCACAGGTAAGCCTATTTTAAACTGAGAAGCCTACTTCAAAATGAGAGTTTGCACACAGACTTAGAAAGTAACCATCCACATTAGGAGAGCATTTGGTCTCCCAAAACTCAAAGACCTCTACTTTTAGATACTCCAATTCTGTCAATATAGAGCAAAATTACACTAAAAAGAATAAGAAAAACATCCAAAATTGTCCTCAAGAGCAATGCTACCAGCCCATGCTTTTAAGAGGTCAATATCACATAAACAAAAAGAGTTTCTTATTAGGTGATGCTTCTTGCACAGACAGCCATTTCTGGCAATCTCCTGAAGAACTTCTAAAACAAAAACAATCACTTTCCTTTTCCTCCAGCTGAAGTGTTTTAGAGAGAGCTTCCACTTTCTTTTAATACAGACTGCAAGCAAACTAACTTTTGCTGCTTTTAAAAGCAAGGGTAATGTTATCCTTGAAAGAAAGAAGTATCTGCAACTAAGAGGGATGGGGGATGGCAAGCAGAGCAGCAAGTTCATTAATTCGTACCAGCATCTGGTACTTGGCTAGAGGCTCCACTATCAGAATTTTAGTCATTAGGGTATCTTCAGCCAAAGAAAACACATTACCACGCTAAGTACAAGCACTTCGCCAGTGGAGACAAGGATGACTTAATTTTCTTCTTCCCATATCACAGAGAGAGGGTATTTAATGAATATTCTGCAAGGATTAAAAACACAACTGTGACTATGAACCTAGAGATACGTACTGGAACACATATTTCTTCTGATTTCAAAGCAGTGTTTGCATTCTGGTTAAGCAAAGATCCAAGACCAATTGTTTTTATTAAGCTTTGTTGGGACTAGTAGTTTTCGTGGCTTGGAACACATTATTTGGTATTGCCAAGAATTGTGGAGTCAAGTCACCTTATTTCCCTTTTACTCACAACAGTGCAAAGTCTCCAAGCCTTAGTGTACACAAACACTAGATACAGCCCTCTCTAAGACTATTTTAGTAACCAGCATACACGTGAACTGAAGGTCAGTGTAATGCATTGACCATAATACTTTCAAAGGTCAAATGTGTTTTTCATCCTTAGCCCTTCAGGTCTAAATGTCAAGTAGATTTGCCAATCCCTTGCGAGTCAAGTGACTAACAAGAGGAAAAAAATAAACAAGTTTACTGAACTTGATTCGCTCTACCAAAGCTGACTTGGTAATCATTTCTGGACTTCAAATGTTCACTTGTATTCAGAGGCTGAGCTCCACGTTCAGGCAGGCTGCCTATTCCTCAGTTATTCCATTCACATGAAAACCAAGAAGTCCAATTCAACTGAATTCATTTCCAAAGAGTTTACAGAAGTCCCAGAATACTGTCTATCCAGATTTCACTTGCCAATAAAACCATGCAAATGAAAATCACTATTATTACCCTCCTTAGAAGGAAGTCCTTTTTCTTCTCTTCTTGTATTGAAGACAATTTTGGTGTCTAAATACCTGATAAAGTGTACTGGCACTCTTTTTGATAGGGAAGTTAAACATTATCTGACCAAATATCTTCTGCAAGGTGAAACACTGTATTAACACTGCATAGACTGGGGCATATTTGCTCCTGAAACAGTTCCCATACATTCCTTGTCCAAACGCTTGAGGTGAAAAGGTCTCTTCTAAGCCTGTTCTTCACACACAGAAACCAAAGCAACATTTGTGTATCCCAGCAGTGAAGTATGATAACTACAACACACTGAACAGTGCTGCTCTTATTCCACATCCCACCAATAGTAAAGGTGTTGGGACAACAAGAGTGGAAAGCACAAGTCACCAAGTGGTTTAACCTTATTTCATATACCAGGTCCCAAAGCAGCACAATTGCTTTTCTACAATATTGTGCTTTGAGAAGAGAGGGGAAAAAAAATTCCTTCTTCCACTGGCTTATTGCCTCAGAACAATTCCTTGGTGCATTTACAATCCATCAATACTAAGCTGTTAAATATTAATGCTCCAGGCAATGCAAATATGAAGTCATCATCTAGAGGAGACTAAATAGACTCATCACTGCATTTTATACATCCTTCCAAATGTCTAGGTGACTGGTTCTGATGACTGCTGGGAGAAGCAGATAGACATCACACATTCTCAAAAATATTTCATTATTTTCCCCCATACCCTTCCCAGAGTAATTTCGTTCCCTTTTTTAAAATAAAACAGCCATAACTCTTTAAAGCTGCTTAGMAAAATCACAAAAAAAACTCCCCTTGCAATTGTTGCAATTCAGTTTCAGGTCTTGGAGTGAGACTGAAGCAGCCAAGCAAGCCCATCAAGGTGCCTGTAAGCTACACTGAGCTCTGTGAGCACATTTCCTGAAGCTGGGGTCAGTACTACACCCAGCAGCCCACGCTTCAGTCATACCCAGCCTTTAAACAGCAGCCGAGTGACCACAGAACACATAATGTGCAACACGTTGGGATGATGTACAAAAATAAATATACCACTACACACACACACACCCCAACACCACAGATTTATCCTCCTAGTACTTGGTGTTTAAGACGGCTCTTTTGCACTAGGGCTTAAACTCCACAGAGCTCAGGTTACCAGCCGCAAACACTGTGCCGAGAGCGCGTGGGCAGGGAGCCGCTCTGCCAGCAGCTCGTGCCAGCCAGGGCGGCTCCACCACGCAGCTCCCATGGCCCTGGCTCGGCCAGCCTGCTCCCTGCCAGCACCACTCCAACTTCGCCAAGCTGCTGGGGAGCAAAATCACTTTTAGATGCTTTATCCTCATTTGTGAGCATTTATGAAGAAATGTTTTACTTAGCCTTACAGCAATATGTGTGAACTTTAGCTGAGGGTTTCCCCTRCCTTTTAAAATATTTATTCCATTCTATTCCAGTATATGCTCTCAATAATCATGAATGATTTTTTGAGAGTCAAACCTCAGAAGCTGTGTCAGCTCCCATCAGTATATTTGCCAGCACAGCCGCCCTTTTGCTGGGCATGACCCGAACCAGTGCTGTAATCTCTGGCATCTCTCAGGGCCTGCCCCGCGCCGCTGGGACACGGCTGGCAGCACGCTACAGAACACACAGCTTGAACAGGCCTGTCAGTATTATGCAAGGGTACGAGACAAAGTCCCCTAAGGTCACAGCTAGGACAACATTACCCGAAACAGCAGAGCTGCATGAGACTGGGCAGCACTGAAGCTCCTCAAGCCTTCACTACTCTTTTCTGGTAATTAACCTAGGAACCATGACACACAACTTTGAACACAAGTAAAAGCACAYGCACAGCTGGCAGACCCTTCTAATACAGCCTGCGGTGCGTCACACATACCCACCCCCTCTCTCCAAGCAACCTTCCAAGACAGACAAGTTCCTCCTCCTTTTACCTTGCTTATTAGGCCTTGAAAGCTGGCCACAAATCAAGTTGGACTGCACGAAAACATACAACTAGCCAAGATAAAAGCAAGCTGCTTACTTCAGCGACTTTAATCCGGGAAGCCAAGCGCATTCTTGTAGAGATAGTGCATTCAGGTTTGCTAGGTGTTTCCTCGCTATGCAAAAGCCCTGTCTGCAGGAGGAGCACTCAAGAGCGCTTCCAGAGTGGAACTCAGCTGGTGCCAGAAACTAAAAATGCTTCAGCTCAAGTTCCCAAGAGCTACAGCAGCCAGAATCAGAATGGACTTTCTTACAGTAAGACAGTTTCTCCAAATTATGCCCAAAGCTGTGCATCACTTGCTTCCTTCTTGCTCGATTCTTGGTTTTCATAAATACAGTCTACAGGCAGTTGCCCATTCCGAAGGCAACAGGCGAGAGTGCCCTTTAACGAGAGCATCAAGCAAGCAGTTATATTGGCTTTGATTTCTGTGCTACCGTGTCCTACGACGCCTGACAACCATGAACATGGGCCAATAAACCCAGCCTGACCACTTCACAAAAACAGGTTTTGCTTTTCAGCCTGGATCCCCTTTCACTTCAATGAGCCCATGGGCTGGCACCATGAAAACAAAAGTTATTCTTCCTTTAATGTTCAATTTAAGTCAATTAAGTATGTATATTACCTACACACACACACACACCCCACACATAAACACACTTTGTCTCCTTGATTTTGACTTATTCTGGGGGAGCCAATTTTCACTTCACTTTTGGAAAGCTTAGGCCCAGGTCCCCATCTCTCAGTTTTGATCATTATCCACAAAATTCCTTGAATGAAAGTAGAAGAGTCATTCCCATGTAGCTCTGAGGGAATGGAAATACATTACATGGGCACAGACACTTGGATACAAGAAAAGTGGTACTATTCTGCTGTATTTTCTTACTTAATATACGTGAACCTAGGAAAAGTTTAAGCACCATCCAGAACCTACCTATTTTCGTACAGGTGCACCTGAGCTTCTGCTGGAAAGCATGTTCTGCCCACAAGAAACACTTGGATTTTGACAGAAAATAGCAGAAGAAAACCTTTGCTCAACTGCCTAAGAGAACAAGCCACCTTCTACAAGTGCAATGCACACACACTATTTATGAAAAAAGCCAATTTTACATGAAAACGCTCAGTGTTCTTCACACTTTCTAAAAAGTATTTCTGCCTCCAACTGCACCTTGTTATAACTAAAGATACATTGTAAAAGATGCACTGTAAATTACAATGCAATTCCACCTCAATCTAGTCATATTTCGGAAGGAAACTTCACTTGTATATCCTACATCTGTGCGCATACACACAGTAACCATCAACTGAGAAATCCTGTAAATGCACAAATCCCTGCAGACAGAATCAAAAAACAACCATTAGAGCAACATACCATATGTTGAGAAGCAGTACTTTGGACAAATTCAAGTTTCTTTTGCAGCAGCCCTTACTGAAATACATCCACACAAAAGTATTTAAATTGGCTGGTTTTCCCCTCACTTTCTCCATGCTTCCTCTTCTCTGAAGAGAGCCACCACAGCCACTGACCAAAACACTTCGGGTATCCATTCCTTCCTACAGCYTCTGGCCACCAGCCTGCATGTTAACAGCTTTGTCCAGTGCAAGAAGAGGTCTCAGCTCTGCAAAGCATTTCTTTACTCTTTGCAAGGAGGAATTATTGACTGCACAGCATAATAATTAACCCAAGTGCAGGAAAACAGATGCCAGCAACTGTATTGATGCTTCTCTGCCCTATGGCTATTCAAGGCATTGAAAAATAAAAAGCTTCAAGAAAAGCAAGCTTTTTTTAAGCAGAACTTGAAGTAGTGAGATATGTATAAGAGCACTGTGAAATAGCTCTGGGCAGCAATACTGTACTAAGCAGAATTTTGGAGTCAGAATGTTAAAATCTGAGCTTAAATTATGGTGTTTTGGGACATTCAGAGTGCCACGTAGATCCAAGAAAAAGTCTTAGCTACTACCCATCAATAGTTAAATCAATAGCATGATTAGCAGTAAGCAACTGCTAGCAACCTTAGTAAGAACAGAAAAATCCCAGAAGTTAGCTTAATTTAAAATACCTGAAAGTTCAGAAATGAAGTTTTACAGCTGCAAGTGAGCTTAAAAAAAAAAAAAAAACCCATGAATTTCAAAAGAAATCTTCTGATGGCAAGCTACAATATGACAGCTTCATTGCATTATTTTTAATTTCCAGTGTAGTTTCTGTTTTGAATGGATGAATTCACTTACTGTTACTTGCAGCTTTTCCATAAAAATAAAAAATTAATAAAATCCAAATATTTTTGCATTTTAAAACTCATCTGCCTTGTTATATTCTGCTGTTTATAGTTGCAATACCAGTTTACCTATCCACATTCCCAGAGAACACCTTGGTCTTCATAATTATAAGTACTAAACCTTTGCTGAAGAAAGCTCTATCCACAACTACAGACATGGAGATAATCTGTAATGCTCCATCTCATGATAATGTCCTGTGTGCTACAGTTATGGATTTTCTCACTTTCATTAATTACCTCATTCTTGGCTATACAGCACTACAGCTTCAAAAGGAGAGGCACAAAGCAAGTAATCCCATTGCACTTAATTCTCCAGCCTCACAGTTAGCATTTCTCCTAAAGAGCAGGTATCAGATACCCATTGGAATTTCAGATTGAGTCCTGTTTTGCATGGACACCACCATGTACAAAAGGCTTTCAAAACTGGCTGCCTTGGATATCCCATCCCTACAATTATAATCAAGGAAAGTATACTTCCCAAGTGGGAAGTGAGTGAGAAGCAAGTGGGGAGGAATTATGAAGGAACTCCAGGAAGTTGGACCTGAGTTGGATTTTGAAGTAGAGCAGAAGAGCGTACTGGAAAAACCAAGGGAAAAATGTGCCCATCTATAACAAACTGCACAAAGTAGCAAGGCAACTGCAACTGGCACAGCTACCAAGAAACACTTAAAAGTTTGAGAAAGCTTTAAACTCAATCCCCAGTCACACAGTACTCATATTACAGCAAAATTTTCACACTTTTTTATTATAAGTGACTCTAGAAGAGCATCTTATCCCTACAAACAATAAAGCAAAAGCGGTTATGGACAAAATGCAGCCTTTACAGGTTGATGACAAGGTAGATTCCTTTTAAGTGAGGAAAGATATCTCCCTTCTTCCCCCCACTATCACCACTGGCAAAGAGAAAGGAAGGGCTTGGTGATGTCAAATGCAACTGCGAAGTTTTAACAAGCTCCTAGATGTTCATAAAGGCTAAATGCTGGCTGCCCTTGCCAACTCACAGCAATGACAGCTATTATCCTTTCCTCCTTGCAAGCCGCAGTTGTACAAGTTGTGCAATACACAAAAGATCTTACACCCTCTTCATCAATTACTGGATTGCTACTTTATCTTTTAACCAGTAAATGAAAGGTGGYGTGCAGCAACAATAAAGTGCCTAGCATCAGCTGCGGACAATAAAAGGATCCTTATATGACGCTCTGTCACAGTGAAGAGCAAGGACTTGCTTCATAAACAGCTTTGTAACAATTCCACCACCATCACATATTGAAAAGGACAGGCTCAAAGGGAAAAAAAAAGCTACTAGTTGCTAGAGATGCTAAAAACATCAAAACAGCCATATGGAAGGATACAAAATGACAATCATGGAAGTCAGGAACACAAAGGTTGCACTGTTGCAGTTTTCAAAAAGACTTCCACCTGGAATACATGCTGGCCAGCATCTACACTGGARGAAGTTGGTTTGCTGCAGAGGCTCCTTCCACCATCAGCAGAAAACCACCTACCAAAGCGTCCATCTGTCCCTTTCACCACTACATAATTACTCTGCTTGTCTCTAGTTTCCAACCTTTCCAAAGAGTTTGGTGAAGGGTCCTAAACTAGACAAATTAGTGTAATTCATTATTAGTTTTCCTGAAGAGTTAGTTCTTCGTGATATTTTGTATCAGTGTGTAAAGGCCACAAGCAGTGAAAGAAGCAACAGGAGTTGCATGCTATTCAACTAGTTCAACCTAGTCCTGAAGTTTCCAACTGAGCATATTAGATTTAAGATAGCTAAAAAATACCTGATACGTACCAAAATAGAACACCACAGAAGTCCAAGATCTGTGCATGACCTCGCTGACTTTCTGACCCACAGTTTCTTTTTTAAGTAAAGCAATTTTGGTTTTGGTTAGTTGGGAGTAAGGGGGGGAAGTAAACAAAGCATGAAGAGCTAGGTTTTTACAGTTTCCCTAAGAGGCACTCTAAGCACATAAGCACTATGGTAGATGCAAAAACTCATGCTGTGAGAACAAAGGTTGATATTCTTTCATTATGTAACACTGAAGTATTGAGTAATACTCATTTGTAGCAAGTCAAGCTGTTAGAAATTTCTATTACTCCCCTTCTTCCTGCTCTAAGTCAATCACTGATTTACAATGATTACATCAAAACAAACACAATCACATCTGTACTAATACTGCATATGGGCACTGTCTAAGCGTTTCCTGAATACTTACTGACTTGCTTTTGATTCCTCAGAAAGGACTCCAGCTCTACAAACAGGAAACATGCACAACCTACCTGGGGAACTAGGGTCCTATGCTTTGCTGCMCTACTGGAATGGTACATGTGCTCTGAGAAAGCATCTTCCGTACTCTACAACAGTAGCATACGAAACCATTCCAAAAACATCTTCACTTTATTTTATATATTAGGAGCTGTTTAAAAAAAAGAAACAAAAAAACCCCTACCTATGGTCACTTAAGAGGTCACTGGGGTACAGCATACTACAAAGCAATGATAAGTATACTTGTAACACAGGAATTTTTCTAGTTGGAGTCAAATCTAACAGTCTTGGGTACAAACCATTCATTTTTGCTGAAAAAAAGGAAGCAGAAATTTCCATCTGCAATTCCAAACGTGTTTGTAACAACTATGAGATTCGCAAGTTCCCTTTATAAGCTTTGCTGAAGACCTCCTTGGTCACCAGAGCAAGGTTAAGAGTATTCCTCAAGCTGGAAATCCTCTCCCAGCACAATCGAGAAGAGCTGCCAGTGGCTGTTCAGTGCTCATTTTCCAGAGGACCCAGCGGAGGGAGGAAGGAGGCCATGAGGCCACGTACTTCATCTCCTTGCTGATACATAACTCAAGCTATACGTAAATGTTTGCACTCATCCAAAACAAAATGGGACTCTTTCCAGAACTTCTCCCAAGGAGACTAATCCTCACACTCACACACTGAGGCAATTACTGCTTTTGTGCAAGTTCTCCCCCCTTTCCTCAGCTCCACCTCTCTCCACATCAAATTTCAGCTTTACCTAAACACTCATTTAGTTCAACTTCTTGCCAATTTTACAGATGTTCTTTGCCATTTGGCCAACACACCTCTCTACTGGACATTTACCATTTACTCAGTGGTTATTTCTGACATAACAGCCTTCAGGTACTAGTGAGGAAGGTTCTCTGTCCAACCTTAGCAGCTGTATTTAGAAGCATAGAAAATACATACTGTCACATCAGCGGGGTATTACAGCTTCACTGTTCCATGCAGTTGTACGTTTGGGTCTTTTTGGTCTTCCTCCCACTGCTGGTGTGCAACACAGTGCACTTCTCTTAATGAAGCAGGATTAGGGAAGAACTACACAGTGTAACAGAAAAACAAAAAAACAAGGCCAGGAAGCTGTCCTCCAAAGAATATATATCACATCAGACACGTTTCCCAGAACTTTATGGATGTTGCTGAATGAACACAGCTCATAAGCAGTCTTGAATTTCATAACACAGCCTTTTCATAGAGCTGTGTATAGAGCTATTTCACAAATAAAAAAAAAAGGTTTTACCAGCTTATACCAAATTTCAGCTCCAATCCATCAACTCCATCTGTCCTGATGCCTGAAAAATATCCCCAAATACAGATATGTAACTTAGAAAAATGAAACAATATTATAAACATATGGTTTCTACAACAGATGTTGACACCTAGATACACTACCAAAAAAAAAACCCCAAAGCTTTCAATTTTATGCTTTTAATCTTCATTTTGTGACTGATGTTTCAGGCCCCCCCCCCCCCAAGAAATATCAGTGGTCATGTTTGATTCTGAATAGTTTTCAAGTCCTTTATTTCTCCTCATTCCCTTGAAGAAAGTCAGTTGAAATAATAAAAACACATAGATAGTAAATAACATGTTATTATTGAAAGTTTTGCCAAAAGGAATGACTGCACATCTTGCTCTTACGATAATCCAATCRGACAAGTCTGGTCTTCTGCAATCTGAATGTGGAGACTACTTTAAGAGACCACCATTTTTCTAAAGCTTGCATGTGAAATAACTGAATACACATTAATCTTAATTGTCACAGATGAAGACTTCGCTACAGTTGCAGGATGGTACAGCTTGATGTGCTGAAGACATGCAACCTTACTATACAAATGGATCACTACGCTCTTGCTAGGGTTTCTTCTGGGTAAGCACTTAATACTAAGAAGAAAAGCAGTGGCTTCTACCACAACTTCCAAAGGCAGCAAGTACATCCAACGTACACACAATAAGCGAGTAGAACAAGCCTCCTACCTGCTGAGGTGTGCAGGGGGCCTACAGGAAGACAAAAGCTGGCAGATGTCATTTTTCAGTACACTGATACAGATTCAACTTCACAACTAACTGAAGAGTTAAGTAAATACTTCAAAGATTTTTAACACTTGGACAGACAAGGATATCATCAGAGTGAAAAGCAAGCAGACCAAGCAGTTCTTTAAAGTGTTTCTCTCCTTCTATGAATCTTCAGATTTCAGGCTTTTACTAGTTGTTCCTGAACCAGCTTTTTACAGTATATGTCTTTCAAACTTGATCTGAGTGGAAAAACATCGCTTGAGCCTTAACAATAGGTTTCACTCAAACCCTCTGTTACTGTTAGACACACGTACACACACATACACTTTTGCTCTTTTGCTTTAAAACTGCTATGTCAGGTTCCTTTCTATTTGAAGGACTTGAATTTGACTTGCTCAGAGCATCCATTACTTGCTCTGAGCATCCATCACTTGCTCTGACTGGCAAAGGGGCCACAGAATCACCTCTGCAAAGTGCAAGCACAAAGCTATCTGAAAGAAGCAGCAACAATTTCTCACTCTAGCCAGACAACAGAAGCACAAAGAATGGTTTGCAGGCAATATGCTGAAAAAGACATACAAGCTCTTTAATATTCCTTTATGGAATTGAAGATATTAACAACCAGTTGAATTATATTTAACAAGTCCTAAGACACTACAATCAAAGCAGCTTACACATAAACCTAACTTGCTTGCAAAGAAGCTCTAACACGCTACCCTGCTTAAAAACATTAAGCTTAAAATAGGCTGCTTTCCCTGAATTGCTAAACTACAAGCTTCAGTTAAACCCTGTATTTGAGCTCATTGTAAATGAACCTCCTCAGCAGCTCTTCCAGATTAGAAAAACAACCCACCTCCTTTCCTCCCGTTAGGAGGATCATCTCACCTGGTAACCTAGAGGGTATGCAATTCAACACTACACACATATGTTGTTTACACACAGAAAAAAAATAAAAGGAAATATTGCCTGCATTCCAGGAAATAGACAGAAGATGCTACTTTAGTATATTTAGACAAATGCACAGAATTATAAACTATCAAGAAATTCCCTTTTAACACACAGACTGGCTATGCAACCAGGTAGGGTCTCCTTAATAAGTTACATATTGAAAGGTAATTTTGTGATGTTCTTTTAGATTTGCATAACACAACTCCTCCAAGCTATAAGTAGTCTATGCCCCACTAGCAAGGATATAAATAAATAATACTGAACTAAAAAAATCACAGAGAAGTCTTATTGGAATATATGCTGTAGCTCCAATAACTGAACACCAGTGCAAGACCTCTCATCCTTTGGTATGCYGGCAAAAAGGTGCACAAATCCCTGCCTGGTTCATAGGCTACTTACAGATTACGTGGGAAAAAAAAAATATACCAGTTTAATAAACTGCAATTAAAAAGAGAAAACTCACACCATACTGTCAAAGTACATTTATATCCCTTCCAATGAAGTAGATCTGAAAACCTCACCTGTCATTTTTAACCTCCCGCAAGGAGCGCTTCCCAAAACCATCGAGTCCCTCCTACGTTTTCTGTGCTAATCCACTCCAAACAGGTAACAGCAAGACCCCTATTTGAAGCGACCCTGTGTCCCGACTTGGGCAACATTTTATCTTGACAGAGAGGGCTCTGATTCTGGCCCAACTGCACCGATGTCACACGACACACAAGACTGTAACACTAACTCCCTCCTTCCTATGCCTAGGAAAGTTTTTAGCCACTAGAGCAAGAGAGAAGGGAGCAGAAAAGTGAGGAAGAAAAGAGAAAATTGACAGGTTCCAAGTCAGATTTTGTCACATGCACTTAACAACAGTTAAAGCTTATCAAAATACCTCTGTGCTTTTAATAAKTTTCACCATGAGATGAGAGGGAACAAACAAAAGACTTCAGGAAAAAAAAAAAAAAACAAGAACAGCAAAGCAGGCGGCAGTGCCCTCAGCACAACACGAAGGCGCCGATTTAAAAGGGGGGGAGCGGAGGGCAGAGGCGGCTATCAGCAAGACATTTATTGCCCGAGATAACCGCGAGGCCGGAATAAAGTTCTGCAAGCCGGGGCGGCTGCGGCGCGGGGAGGAGGCCGCTCCGCCGACACTTCTTCCCCGCGCCCCGGGGCTGCCCCGCGGCGGCGGCGCCCGGAGCGGGGAGCAGCGGCCGCGGGGCGGCCGGACGCGGCGGCG
>NW_020455510.1:1713783-1715056 GCF_003342845.1 Nothoprocta perdicaria
AAAGGCGGTTGGGGGGCGAAGGGGAGGGGAGGGGGCGCCGCGCGCAACGGCCGCAACGGCCCCGCCAGGCCGCGGCCTCACCGGGGCCCCGGATCCCCCCGCGCGGAAGGAGAGAGGAAACAGGCCCATCCCCGGGCGGGAAGGCTCCGCTGGGCGCCGCGCCGCCTCCGTACCTCGGCAAGCGCGACCCCCGCCACAGGCCCCGGCTGCCTCGGCTCAGGCGGGAAAGGCGCCGCTCGCCACCATCACCGACGCTTCAAGATGGCGGACATATCAGCCCTCCTCTCCCGCCCCGCCTGCCAATCACGCCGCCCCGCCACCGCCCCCTACCCCGGCCTCGGCTCGCGCCTTCCTACTGGCGGCTGCGTGGGGCTCGGCCTCTCATTGGCCTTCCTGCGGGTGTCAGTCACGCCGATGCGGCGTCGCGATGGGGCTAAAGGAGAAATGGGGCGGGCTCTGGGCTGCCCTTTGACCAGTCAAAGTGCGGGGGAGGAAGCCGCCGCTTTCCCACCTTCACGCCCTAGCAACAGCGGAACGTAATTCTGACAGGCGTCTCGCTGGACCAATCGCAAGGGTGGGTGCCTTTTAAAAATAAACCCTTCCCACCCAATCCGGAGTCGAGCCGCTTAGGCCCAATGAGACCTCGCGGCGGGAGGGGCGGGCGCCCGTAACGGACACCTCTCCGTGGCCACGCCCACCAGCTCTCGCCATTGGCCGTCGCGAGGGGCCCCACCCCCCAGACGGGGCTTGGCGGCCAAACTGCCTGACAACAAGCGCGGGGGAGGGGGCGCCGATGAGAGGCGGAGCGCGGCGGCCGTTGGCGCGCGGGGAATTAGCTCAAATGGTAGAGCGCTCGCTTAGCATGCGAGAGGTAGCGGGATCGATGCCCGCATTCTCCAGAGGCTTTTTTTTTTTTCTTTTCCCTTTTTTAAAAAACTTATTAAACTTATTTTCTCACCTCTTCTTTTCCTGGGGAGCTCTCGGGACGCYTCGGGCGGCCTCGAAGCGGCCAGACAACTTTAACGTGAGTTTGCCGGAATTTAATGATGTTGGGAAGGGCTGCTCACTTCAAAAAGAGGTGGAAAAAAGGAAAAAAAAAAAGTTTTTTTTTTAAGACAGTTGCGCGCGGCGGGCGGAGCTGCCCGCGGCCCTCCCTGGGGCGGAGCCGCCCCCGCCTCGCGGGGAGACCGCGTGCCAAGATGGCGCCCGCGGCGCGAGGCCCAGGAGGAGGCCGAGGAGGAGGCCGAGGTGAGCCCGGCGCCGGGAGCGGCGG
>NW_020455510.1:1715339-1822487 GCF_003342845.1 Nothoprocta perdicaria
AAAAAAAAAAAAAAACCCACAACTAGAGACAGCGTATTGATAGGGGAAGCCCGTGTGGCTTCTCCAGGAAGGCAGGGCCGCTGAAGGCCGCCGTTGATCCGCGSCCGTTCTTTACACCTCAGGAGGTGTCGGGCCGCGGGAGCGGGTGTCCTCGGCGGGAACAGCCCCACGCGGAGAGGAGCGGCGGCAGGCGAGGCTGCGTGCTCGCCGGCTCCCTTCTTCCCAGGGTAASGGTGGCATTTTCACCCGGATCCCACGCGTTGCGGGGCTTCGTTGCACAAAAGGCAGGACATGGCGTCCGCTTTCCGCTTCTTCCCACGTCTTTCCTACCAGTTGACAGCGAGCTGAAGCCCTGCCCAGGCTGCAGGTTCCTGGTTCTGCCACTGCTGAGCCCAGAGGACTCCCCAACTTCCTGCTCCGCATTTGTCCTAGTGGTCCCTCTTTCCTTTYTTCTGTGTGTGTTTCTCGCTTGTGAGGCACCACTTGTGCTTCCCAGGGGTGAGTGGCTCCCCACAGCAAGCACACGTCATGGTGCACCGCACGCCTAGGCAGTGCTGGTTGTGTTGTCCATGGAGSAGGCGCCATGCCCTGGGAATGGTGAGCAACAAGGAGAGGGAAGAGATGGGTCCGCAGGCCCAGGAGCGGGTAAGGAGAGCGCCACGTTAACCGGCATCCTCAGGCAAGCACCTAGGTGGTTAGGAGGATGAGGGGTTGTAGCCTCAGGCAYCAGGAGCGGTATCTGGAGCGGATTAAGCATTGGAAAGTGGAGCAGCTGTCAGTAGCTTCCACCCGTACAGGCTCCCTATGCGCGAGGGTTGTCTTTGGGAGAGAGCAGCGGTAAATGGCGCTGCCTCCAGCCTGTCCCGCATCCCGAGCAAACGTGTCCCGGAGTTAAGGGATGGATCGTGGCTCAGCAGCAGCAGAATTTCTCTATTGGCACCATCCCGAGCAAACGTGTCCCGGAGTTAAGGGATGGATTGTGGCTCAGGAGCAGCAGCAGGATTTCTCTATTGGCACACATGGCATTTCGGGGTGTCAGCTCTGCAGTCGGGAAAGGTTTGGGACATCACAAGCAGCATTCTGRTCTGTAAAAGTCCTGTCATTGAACTTCCAAAACTTATTTTAATTATTTTTGAAACCACTCAGGGTGCTATGCCTATTCCCATCTAAGTTGGTAATCCAACTGTGCTGCTACCTCTCCTCCCCAGGATTTGCAGGTAGATCTGGAAACTGCTGCAGCCCTTCCGTTACTCGTGGTTATAGGCAAATGAGAACCCCTAAAACGCAGCAGGTAGCCCCAGGTTTGATSCCGGTGGGGAGATTCTGCAGCGGGAGGCGGCCTGGGCTGGTTGGGATGCCAGCCCTGCTGAGCCCCTGCAAGCCTCGTGGCTGGGGAGAGCAAGCCTCCCTCCTTAAGGAATTTTAATGGCTTAATATTTAGTCCACCATCTCGCAAAACACTGAAAAAATAAGTAGCTTTACAAGGCAAGGAGGAGCGTTTCCAAACAAGGCTTCACAGTTTTGCTCCCGAAGGGAGAAGCACAGCCTCACTGAAGCCAAAAACTAATCCGGTTAGTTGAAACAAAATGTTCAAATTGAGTTTTCTAATCTCATTTCCAAGACTGATCCTATTAGCACCTCCGAGGCGAAGCTGCTGGGGCGAGGGCAGGACCTCCCCACCAGCCCCAGGGCCCTGGGCAAAGCACTGACCTCTTTGCCCATCACCAGGGCTTGGCTTCACCATCCTGCCATCACCATGGGAGGGTTTTCGGCACCTTGAGTCACCCTTGTCCCTCCTGGTGTGGTTTGTGCCGTGGCAGAGGATTCTTGCACATCCAGCASCAGCCTGGTGACACAGGAACAAGGGAGCACCGGGAGAGGCGCCCTGGGGCAGCGTGTGGGTCTGGGCGCCGTGGGAGCCAGGGCCTCTCGTGCGACCAAGCCGAGGATGGGGCTGTTGACCAGGCCTGGCTGCAGTGGTGGTTTGCGTTGGCACCACGTGCCCATCCGCGGGTCGCTCTGCGCAGGAGCTCCCGGGACCCTCTTCTCCTGGTGGGGGCTCCGGGCCCTTCCTGCAGAGGGGTGGGTGCCGGGGCCGGAGGGAGCAGCGGCTCTCGGGCAGCCCCGTGCGAGCTGGGCTGGGGCTCGGGCTGGCCCTGGAGCCCGGGGGCTGTCAGCAGCTAAGCTGATTACAGGAGCACGGCGGGGTGGGGGGCAGCGAGGCGGCCCTGTGGCCGGCAGCTCCCTCTCGCAGGGAAAGGGAGGCGCTTCCCAAGCGTGCCCGTCTGCGCCGCGCTGCCCGGCTCGTCCCCGCGCGTGCACGGCCTCAGCCACGCTCAGTTTATCCTTGTCCCGTCCGCCTTTTCCTCTCCTCTCCTTCTARTGGGCCGTGCAAAAGGGAATATAATTTCCCAACCCAAACTCATGTGACGAGAGGGAAACTTATGCTGGGTTGCACTGCTGAAGCCAGAGTTGAGCTCTGCAAAATACCTTGCTATTTTAAGCTCTTGGACTTGTGGACTCTACCTGAGAGTTCTTAAGCATAATACTGAAAAAAAAGACAAAAGAAGGTCTCTAGTCCAACATCTCATGTTGAAGGAGAGGCTGCTTTCTGGTGGCTGCAGGCTTGCAGAGTGTGGCGGGGGTGGATTTTATTCTCTTTAACTTTTAAATTAGCTTCCCCTCTCAGTGAATGAGTGGATGTGTATGCAAAAAAAAAAAATTGTATATTTATTTTTTAGCCATACTCTAAACTACTAGCTGGGCCTGGCGGGTCTGTGCYTGGGGGCTTCTGTGACCGGTCTTGTTCCTCGCTGCCGTCCCTCTGTCAGGGCTGTGGTGTTGATTTTCARATCCCCGCCGGGCAGAAATAGGTGACCTACTTCTGTAGCCCCGGACATCTGCTGCGGGGAGCCCGTGGCTGCCTCCCGCCGCCCCGTGGCCCGCGGGCGCCGCACGAGGAGCCGCGCGGCCGCTGCACTGGGGCGAGAACGGCAGGAGCCGGCGGCAGCCACGGGGCTCCGGGTGGCCCTGTGCTCGCTCTGTGCCTCACSCCGTCCCTCCCGTGGAAAACTGGCACTAGGCAACCCGAGTTTGTCGCCCTGTGCTGGCTTGCACGCGTGCTTGGCTCTGCTGCGCGGCTCTCGGAGGCTGCTCCAGGTGACTGTGCCACCGTGTGGCTCGCTGCAGGGATAGCCTCTCCAGCACGGGATTTCTTTCTGCATGTGGATGCCTCCCTCTACACACAAGATCTAGTGAGCTGCTTCCATAGGAGCTTCCTGGCCTGATCCCTCTCCCTGGACCACAGCCAGACGGGAATTTTAGCGAGGGCTGCCTGGAGCTGCCTCCGGTGAAGCTACTCTGGGCCCGGTGAGTTTGCTGCTGCTGGCTCATCCCCACAGAAGAGCACCAATCCATCTTCAAAAGCAGCAGCTTGAAGCATTTGGGGCAATTTCGGCTGACAAGAGAGCACATGAAGGAAGTGAAAGTTTCTTTTAAAAGGTCTCTCGTCTTCATCTGAGCTAAAAAAAAAAAAAAAAACTTTAGGAAAATGGGAAAGATACTGCCCCATGGAGAGCAGCCCGCTCCCTAGTTTTGCCTGACTTATGCCCACCTTCACATGTTCCTTCCCCAAACCTTAGTTAAATGCTGTGTCTTTCTGAAGATCCTGCAAAGAATCCCAATCCTGGAGAGGGTTTCATCCCTCAGATCCATCTCCGCAGCACCCCAGTCCCAGGGATTTGGGGCTTTTCCTTGATGCCTGCACAAAAAAACAAAAACAACAACAACAACAACAACAAAAAAACCAACAAAAAAAGAGCTCCTATCCTTAACCCCTGGGAATAGGTTCAAATGCCACTGGGAAAAAGAGGCGAGCGAGGACTTTTCCCGGTTCACATGTGGAGGAAGCTGCCAGCTGTTCGCACAGCCTGGGAGGCCCTGCTGCACAGAACAGCTCACCGAGGAGAATCCTGCTCCACAGGAAAGCCTGGAAAGCTGCCTGTTCCTCGGGGTGATTCGGTGCAACATCTCCCATAGAACAGGAGGCCACAGTCCAGACCTCCTTGTTTTCCCCCAACAGTAACCTCACCTTAACCTGAGCCACGGCGCACGTCTGTATGGCACCGCATCCATCACACGGCTGCTCCCGGGCCCATGGACACCCAGCAGTGCTGCCCAGCTGGAGAGRACATGCTGATGCATGTCAACATCTGCACCTCCTGCTCCCACCACTCCTGTACATCTCAAAATTCCRAGTAAGGACATGGCCACACTGCCCTTATCCCCATGTCCAGGACAGCCGCAAGGCGGGACTCGCTGTCGCTGTGGCAGGTGCTGAAACAGCATCACTCATGAAAAGGGATGGTCATCGCATCTTTCAAAAATATTTGTTATAAAACAAATCCACAAAATCTACAGTACAAATGCAGCATTTGTTAACTTTACAGATATTTATCCAAAAACATAGTTACTTCAAACAATTTGGGTTTGTTAAAGAAATCTGCACTTTGAAGGCCTGAAAATGARGTGAAACCCTCCAACTATTTTGTCATCAGCCAGCTCCTGCAGTTCACTTAATGCTAGAAAACCATGCTTTGAGAAGTGATTGGTGAAGACTTTCTGTAAGAGCACAAAATTCTTACGGTTTCAGTGAGAAACGCTGTAGTGACAGTCAGAAAATAATGTCAGTTTAATCCCCAGATACATACCATGAGCTGCTGGCATTTGCTTTTAGTGCAGGGCATTGTGCATGAATAGTGAGATGTGGAAAGGGATATGGGTATAGAAATCAAAATTCACAGCGAGTAGAGCATCTAAGAGAAACTCCACCGTGGCAAACTCAAGATGTAGATGCTCTAAAAAAGTTCAGAACTTAGCGGTTTTCAGTTAATGCCATAACTTGCAGATATGTTATAAATGAACAGAGCCTAAAGGCAAGAGAAATCCCGGCTAAAACAAAATACAGTCAGCGCCAGCCTCTGGGGGCACCTGTGATTTAAGGCTTTCCTTTCTATTCCCCCACCTTTTAGGATACTCAAGGCACTTAACTTTTGGGTTTGTTTGCCTCGTGCAATGACAAATTCTAAAAAAAAAGCTACACATATAAAGCTGTATTAAATTAGGCTGTTTATGGGATACACTTTTTCATATAAATATAAAAGATCAATTTTTTTAAATCATAAAAYTTCTTGGTAGTCTTTGTATATTCTTGTACATTTATAATAGCAGCAGTTACAATACGTGTAGGTAAGGAAGGCAGGCTGGGGAGGAGCTTAGCTCGCMATGCCTCTGGATTTCCTCACGGGAGGAGCGTCGCTCCCCGCTCCAAGGAAGGGGCTCTGGAGGGAGCATTTGCTTTCCCAAGACGTGAGGRCAGGTGGATGGGTCCATCACTTGCTGCAGCTCTCAAACTCGCTTTCCTCCTCTTGTGACTCATTCCAGGCATCTTCTCCGTTAGCTTTGCCAAAGCCAGAGGCTCTTCGGGACTTACCAGGGAGTTCGGTCAGGCAGGAGCACAAGCTGTTTGCATTCAGCTCATTTCCATCAAATTTAACATCCATTTAATATCCATTTAATTCCCATTCCTCCTTTCTCCCTCTAGGGAGCGTGATCTTCCGTGGAACGGCCCACAGMGTGGTACAACCTCAAAACAAGCAACTTCAAAAAAAAAACCCTACCCTTTACAACGCCCCCCCAATAGTACAAAGCCTTTAGTGGCTGTTCTCAGTCAACAGAGCCAGGATTCAAGACAGGTTTAAAAACCCTCAYGTACGTTAATATTCCATTAGACGTGTGGTAAAAGCCTTGAGCTGTTTGGCTAAAGAAAGGGGTTTTTGCACGTAATGATGAACAGACACAGGACCTGAGGGAAGCGCCGCAGCGGGGCACAGCAGAGGCCTCAGCCATGGGGCCTGCCCCGAGGCCGTGGGGCCCCTCCAGCTGCTGGCGAGCACCGTGCTCGGGAGTCATTCACACASCAGCCAGGGGCTGCCCCGCTGCCGGGCCGCACTGAGCAGGGCCGTTGCTGAAGGGCCCCGAGCACTGCAAAGGGTATTTCCGATTCCGATAGCTCCGTGCCAGCACTCAGGTGTGTTACTAAGCATTGGGAACACGGCTSTCTTCTCCTTTCATGTCCTGGTTTTAGTGCAGGCCACTTGCAGCACGGTTACAAGCACAGCCCGTTTGTGCTGACGCAGCAAAGCGACTGTCCTCAGCAGAGATCTGCTGCTGAACAGGCCGAGGCAGCCAGCGCGACGCACGACCTGGTGAAGTTGGCCTTGACCGAGCCCCAGGGGAGCACCTGCCTCCTCTGCAAGCCACACAGATCAGGGTGTATTAACCAGCAAACCTGTTTCTCAGAAAGAAAAAATACATCTGCACTCAGCTGACTTCTTTTGACCTGGCTGTAATGGCACAGGCTTGTTTCTAGACCCGGGGAGCCAGGGACTATGGCACTACTGTAAACAAAACACCGCTACTTGCCCTGTAAACAAATTTAGCCTGATCTTTGCCTTAGTGCTCTTCAGAGGTGCCTCCAGAGAGGGGGCAGCTGAGACAGGAAGTAGAGATGGTGCCAGCAGCSTTTTCCCAGCGTCACCCAGCAGCAGGGGAACAAATTTCTTACCAGTGTTGCAAACTGCAGGGTGCAGAGCCTTTTGGCCAGCGGAGCTCAAGTAAACAGGTGACTCCAGGATTTGCTTGAAATTCAGGAACACTTCCCTCCTGCAAACTCACCCCGACCCCTTTTCTTTACAGATTCCCGGTGCTGCTACCCCTTCCCACCAGAAAGGATGAAGTCCCCGGAAAAGAGGACGATCGGAGCTGCAGCTTCGGCGCCGAGCTGGCAGGCAGGTAGGCTGCTCGCTGCTCAGGGACGTGGCCTTGCATTTAACACGGAAGCAGCCATACGCTTGTCCCTCGCTCGCAGCCACGAGCTCTCTGAGTGCTAATGTGCAGTCCCAATGAGCACAGAAAATATTTGACTAAACCAGTTCAGCTCACAGGCTCCAACAGATGATCCAGATACGTGCAGGGAAGAACTAGTATAAAATTTCAACCAGCTTTCTCACAGCACACTTGGAAATTAGTAGGTGTAATGTGCACCAAAACATAACTTTTCCCCATTGCACTTTCCCTGCAACACGGAATTGCCAGAACTTGTYTCTTGCATGCAGTAAGTCTATCTAACTCACTCCCTTATCCTGATAGAGGAGAAAATAGCATGTAGTTTCTATGTTTTAACCTGCACTGCACAGGGTGCAGACCACCCCTGCCAGGAGCACACACAGTGTATTTCTGGTGACCAAAGCGACACCTCCTACTCAAATCCGTGGTCTTTTCTGGCACCAGAAGTGCCGCAGCCCTTTGAAAGCCCATTGAGCCCATCCCTYGCCCAGCCAGCGCTGCCGGCCTCAGCCTCTGGTGCCCACAGCAGGCGAGGCAAGGGGGCAAGGTGAGTTCTCAGCAGACGTCAGCAGCAAGAGGCTCTGCAGGTCCAAATGAAGTTRAACACGACACACTTGATTCATCCTGTGCAGCCGCATGCGCCTCCTTCCTTCGAAAATAGCTGAGGTCCAGAAGAGCTCAGTCCTCAAGACAGGTAGGTAGCTCTTGGTAGTTTTCTTGGCCTCGACTCCTAATTTGTGTAGGATATGGATAGGACTCCTAATTTGTGTAGGATAAAGTGGTTAAGATTGCTACAACGTTCAATGGTGTAAAGGAAAAAAACAATGTCCTTTTGTATCTGGTGTCGTCACGGGAACACAGGAAAATAAACGTGCCATGTTCTTTAAGCGCTAACTGTTAACATGAAACAAATAACAAATTTAATAAATAAGCTGAAACACAGGAAGATCCATCTCCAGGTGAGGAAGAATGACTTTACTGTGAGGGTGACAGAGCAGTGGAACAGGCTGCCCAGGGRGGTTGTGGAGTCTCCTTCTCTGGAGGTCTTCCAAACCCGCCTGGATGCCACCCTGTGCCACATGCTGTAGGTGTGCCTGCTTGAGCAGGAAGGTTGGAGTAGATGATCTCTAGAGGTCCCTTCCAACCTTGAATATTCTATAAATTCATTGTAACTGGTGAATAGCTATCAAGCCTGAAGTCAAATGGGGTGTGTGAACATGGGCTACCAACTGCTGCATGGCAGAACAAGCATTCCTTTATATGACAGATGAAATGCATAAAACATCCTGTGGACCAGTACTCGTAATCTGCTTGACTGAAATGTGATCACATGCAAAGTGCTTTTATTTTACCAAATCATTAACACTTGTTCAGAGACCTACCAAGTCACTCTGAGATTGTCTATGACCTTGTCGCTCCTGGCTTCCCGCTGAACTCTTATGTCCACTGGGGATGGGGGGAAGATGACCTGGTCTGAAACTCCAGTACTGTATTCCCAATACCATGTTTTTCTCCATGCAAAATGTTGGCATCTCTGTGCTGCATCTCAAGCTCAGAAGTGACCTCACAAACCTTAGGTGTGAAGGTARCGAAAGCTACTTGAGGAGTTTTAATAACACCTAAGGAGTTTTAATAACACCCGGCGACGACGCACCCTGCCGTGGGACGACGACAGCASAAGGAGCAGAACTGCAGAACAGACCTGAAACCCAAACTGGATCACAGGGCTGAGCTCCCGGCCCTGCCCCTGCCAGGAACCAAGCCCTGTGGCCTGGAGCTGTGCGCTTCCCCTGCAGGTTAGATGAGTAAACGTGACCATCTCACTCTGCTTTGGGACACAGACATTGGATGGTGGCGGAAGCTCCTGCTAAAGGCTGCAGGAGCTTTGGTTTCATCACCCCAGAAACACTTCCAGTTTGATCCTAAGAAAATGGAGGGAGAAGCCCAAAACGCTGGTCTCRGGACACACATTCTGCTAGGAAGTGTTTAACTCACAGGCAAACAGGAGCACCCAAGGCCGTGGGATGAGACAAATAACTGCTACTGAAAAGGGTCTTCTTCCCCTCTGTGGGTAATCTTCATCTTTTCTTCAGCCTGCACCTCCCACAAAAGCCCCCTTTTCATCCTTTCTTCACATAAATAAAAAGATTTCCATGTACTTTACAAGTAAAAAGGTAACCAAAAAAAAAGGGGGGGGGGGGGGAAACCCTCAATGTCCCTCCCCAACTGCTTTGGAGATCAAGCCACTTTCACGACTTCAGAACAGCAAATACAGCACAAAAGAATGGAAATTAAGTTAAAAAAATCAATTTTATAAATATTCTTCCTCTGTACAATTTTTCACAGCCCCATCCCTCCCACCCATCCTTATTCACATTTCTCTTTTTAAAAATTCCCACCCCTATTTATTCTTTAAATCATAAAATATATATTTTAAATCTGTTCATATTTAAAAATATTTACAGGAAGGGTTCTTCTCTTGGGGTCAGGAGGAGTCTGTACAAGGAGAGGGCGGCGGGGGGTAGAGGTGGAAGTAGCTGCGCTCGGTGGCGGGGGACGGGGGGCAGCTCTCCTCGGCCGACAGGTACTGGCTGCGGGGGGTGGGGGGCGGCGGGTAGGGGTCTGAGTCCGAGTTCAGGTCCATGTAGTATTTGTTGGCCTTCCATCGGCTCGGCGCGTAGTCGCTGTCGCACACGTCGGTGCTGCACGGCGTCGTGGGGGGAGCGATCCCTCGGATCAGGTAGGGCCTGCCGGAAAGGGGGCGAAAGCAGCGGCGTCAGTTGCCATTTGGGGAGCAAGGGAGGAGGAAGATGGAAAAGGAAGGGCTGGATGCGGGAACCGTGTCTCATTGCTGCTGCTTAACTCAGGTTTTCGTTCAGAAAGCCGGCGTTTAGCACAGCAGCTAGAACGGTGTCTGCTCAAATGCGTGTTGATCAAGGGAGGGAAAAGTTGATTTTTTTTTTTTTTTTTTTTTAAAGATACAGACTGAACAAGAATATTTGTTTCATACCCAGAATGGAAGGACAGGAAGAGCACCAGCCCCCCTTGCCCGAGCCATACCTGTAAGATCTCGTGGGGGAAGGAATGTTTGAGGAGTAAAACATCTCCGTGTTGTACAGGGAGCGATCCGTAGCTGGCGAAGGAGGTGGGTTCAGGATCTAGGAAGGTGAAGMACAAGCAGGGCAGAAGTTTCTGTTAATGGTAAAGCTCTTTTTAAAGTATTATTTATGCATTAAACAGGTCACCATCATCCTTACTTCAGCTTCCTCCCTTTGCAGCTTGGATGGATTAATGCACTTAAGTCAGAGAAATCCATTCTGCCTCTGGGCYTAGGTGGCCTGCAGGCCTTTCACGGTAGGAATTACTCTTCCCAAAGCAGGAGGATGAATCTAGTCTTGCTGGTTCTCAGCAGCTCCTTGGCCATAAGGGCTGGCCTCATCCACAGCAGAGGCTGACAGGAGCAAAGGCTGTTCCACCTGCAGCCCCTAAACATSCCCCATCCACAGTCAGGTCGGGAGGCCGACTTTCTTTGAAATAACTAATATGATTCCATCCTTCCCTCAGTGCTTCCTTTTTACTGTCCTTACGTAAACATATTGTCTTGGCAAAGCTAGCGATGCAAAGAGCCCAGCAGCTACGAATAGTTAGGACTTGCCCTGGCCTGTGCGCGCCCGTACGCAGTCATCCTCACACCTATGGAAAGAGCTCATTGTRCTCCAAGAAAAATGCAGCACTCGAAGGTTCCTTCTCATCCCCTCGCGCACGAGGAGCCCTGCTCCTTTCCTGGGAAGCAGAAGCCCCAGCACGGCAGCCAGGACGTTGGCCTGGACCCAGGGAGGCGCTTCCGCACTTCCAACGCGGAGCAGCACCGCTGCCGACGGGGGCATCTTGCTCGCAGCCGGCCCGGGACAGAGTCCAGCCTGCCATAGTGACCCCATCCTTCCCCTCACCCTCCTCCTCGGAGAGGCGCTGGCCTGCTCCTCCTGGATCTTCTGCTGCTTGTGCCTGAGCTGCATCCACGCAGCACTTCCCAGCCACATGGAATAGAGCAAACGCATCAGCCGCGATGCCTGTGGCCATGTTCCCGGATAACCAACTGGCACAGCTCCATATCAGCTCCTCCCTGGCCTTCATCCTCTGCCAAGGACCACCCATGGACAGCACCACCCAGAACAAGTTCAGCAGAAGAAGCCAAGGCAGCCAGGTGCTCAGAGCTCTTAATAATTATGGAACCCAAACTGGGTAATTAGCTGCCAGGTAGAACTGATGAAAATACCGGGATCAGGCAGTACCGTCAGTGGGACAAAGGCTGCGCTACAGCCTCCTTGGGAGAAGCTGGTGGCCCTGTTCCCTCTCCAGAGAGAGGCTGACACTATCCTGCCAGGCCCCAGCTATCCTGACAGGCCCCAGGTCACATGGCCCTGAGAAGAAAACGTGGAAAAAGATTCCCAGGACCGCAGGCAGGTTAGTTTAGGCCACTCTCCAATGAAGGATTTGGATTTTTGGCCTGGCCAGTTCCCAGAAAAAGACACAAACAAATAAGCTCTGGGGCCTCTTTGGACTTCGCAGATTTATGATTTTTTTCTATTAGTGTACCTGTTTTTTCCCCTCTACCTCCTTTTTGGTGTAGCACTGACAACAACCAGGCACTATCATGAAATTGCCCAGCGAGTTACGGAGGCTCTGGGGGGGCAGGGGCCAAACTGAGCASCGAAGCAAGGAGGCTGCTGGGCTAGACTAACAAACACCTGCTAATCTTGACTAGCTTCTTGGTGGCTTCTCCAGGAAAGTTACAAGGAATACAGACCTAACCAATATTTCCTTATCAAGAGATMAGCTCACAACCCCCTCTCCTTCATCCTTATCTTTCCAAAACAAAGGGGAGAAGGTGCAGTTGCCTTTGGATAAAACACTGTCAGTCAAAATGCCTACACATAACACAGCAGTTTCTATATTTTCAGATCTTATTTTCCATCCACGCTCCTTTAAATTAATGAAACGCTGATTTGGGGGACTAAAAACCCTATCACATCCAACCAAAAACCTAAATGGGGACAAGACAGAGCTGGGAAGAGTTGAGCACAATAAGGTGATAGGCGGTCCCAGTGTTTGCTCCCTCTGTTCGTGCTTGGTTTTCGGAGTCAGCAGTGAGTGCCTCAGATAAACAGCCCGCCAAGCTCATTCCTTAGGCATTTTTTTCCTGCTCGGTCCTGTTTATCTTTTCGTGCCCCAGGTGCCTGCAGTGCATTGCGGCGCTCCACGTCACCGCGCCGCTGCCATCGGGGGTCACAAAGAGCAGCAGAAGGGGTCACCTAAATCTAACGCCAGGAACATCCACAGCACCTCCCAAGAGCAACTGTTGTTAGCATTAGATTCAGTAACACAAGTTTCCATCTTCCTTGTCCTGAGGGGGAGATACCTCACCCAGAGGTCTAAGTGCACAACATACCTGTGGGTAGAAAGTGGCTTTTGTGCTCGATGAGCTACTCGAAGAGGCTCCAGTAACGTGGTTTCTGTCATACAGGGGGGCACCGCTGCTTCCTCCCATGAGACTCATGGAGCTAATCATAGACTTCCCACAAGAGATGCCTGTGGCCAGAGGGAGAGGAAACCGCAGTTAGGTAAACCACAGCGTAACCTACCAGCACCAAGCAACAGCAGATCCTCAGCCTCGCAGACCCTTGGCAACTGCTCTGGTCCTCAGTCTGCACGCRCTGTTTTATATAGCGGCCTCAGGACTGCGAGCAACAACAGAGTTTCAACTTGAACTTATGTAAGCAAAAAAGCCCTGCTGGCCAAACCGTCCCCGGTCTCGCTGTGGCACCGCGCTCCCCACGGACTGTCCTCCCAGCCTGCTGAGACAGGAACAGCCGGGCCCGCCTTTCCACCCAAGGACTTCGCCAAGACTTTCTTTCCAACTAAACAAAGCTTGTAAAAATCATTATACATTGCACAAGGAAGCTTCCTCATTCCCTTGCAAAGAAGTTCACTTGCAAGTATTTCAGTAAGAAAAATAAAATATCTTTATTGGGGAAAAAAAGAAATAAAAATTACTGCCTAAACTGAAAGCTGACAGAGGCAAAAGGAAGGAAACAAGGGGGGGGGGTAGGAAAAAGGGAAGACAACATTCTCCAACTGTGCAACATCAACCTGCACTTAAATCACAGAATGTTTGAACTTCTTCCTGTCAGACTGCTTAGTGCTCACCCAGGATTTTAGTTTAGACGTTTACGGACATTTTTCAGACCTGGGACAGATTCTTATAAGCTGAGTGACTTTATTTTTGACAATCAACCACATCAAGCAGCACGTCACTTTTTCAAAATGCCGTGCTATTAGCAACGTCCACCATCTCTCTAGCGTCAACACTTAGGTGAGATTTTGAACTGTTCTAAATTGTCATAGCAACACAGAGCCCTGGAAGCCTTCTCTAGCTAGGTAAGAAAAGCTGGCAAATAAGCAAATAAGTTTATTTTAGTGTATACTAAGGTACAAAGGAGGGTCACCACACAAAAATGCTTGCCTCGATTAAGGAAAATCTAGTGGGAAATCCGTAGGAGTTTAACACRCCTCTGGAAAAGGTAACACCTGCTTTTCATCTTCAAACTGATTTTTCACCCTCAAAACCTCTTGATAATCCCCAAAACATTCTTGAAGGARCAACAGTTGACCACAGTCATTAGAGTGCATAGAAGGGCAAACCTAACTTGTGTCTGGCTATTCTCAAAAYGAGAAGAAATTTACAGTTTGCACATTCAGAAAATGTCATACATGGGTATTCTAACCCTGCCTGGTGGGGTTACAGGACACCATTTACTTGGCAGATTTCTGAATAATTTGAAGGAATGCTCTTTCTCTCCAGAGCTTTGTATTTAAGAGCTTGCTACCTTCTCTATGAAATGTATATTYTACATTCCTAAGAGATGTATTTTAAATTGAGTGTTTTTTGTGATGGCTGCATGAGGTTTCCGAGCCACTGTCTCAGCTGAACATGCTGTGTACTCTAAGGGCCCCTCCTCTCTCAGCAGAGCAGCCGCACGCGCTGCCCTGAGCGCCTGTCCTGCTTCCTGCGTGAGGTGAAGCAASGTGCTTTACACATGAGATTATGCTCCCAGAGAGCATACATACTTTGCCCAAAAAACAAACAGGAAATCGGTCTCCGAGATGAACTAAACCAAAGGGGATGTTTTCATTGCAGAGACACTTGAGGCATCAAGCAGACAAACACCACAAAGACTGCTTGTGTTTGTCCACATCTGTCCACATCTGCACCCACAGCTTCCTGTTTCTGTCTTGCTAGGTACCTGAGCAGACATAGCCTGGCACAACAACGTGATTCCCAAAATCTACGTGTGCCAAGGCACCTGGCATGTGCCCTTCGACATGCTGCCTCGTGAACCCTGGTAGCCTGCGGAGCCCCCGTGGGATCAGGGGATGCCAGGGCCCTGCCATCCTTACCCGTAAAAGTGCCGTGCTGGGAGCTTCCCGGGGCGATGAAGTTGAGCGGCACGTGCGGGGCGCCGCTCACGTACTCGTGCGGGAAGGGGCTGTTGGGCCCCGCGTAGCGCTGACACACGACTCGCTGGCAAACAAAATACATGCCTCCCATGACAAAGAGGGACAGGATTATTCCGATGACAGGCCCGATGGCACTGCTGTGTGGCTGTGGCTCATCAGAGGCTGGCTTGTTTTTTTCTGGAAAGAGGAAAAAGAACGAGGAAGCCATCAAACACAGGACAACACCGACAATGGAGCACTTGCAGCAAATCAGTCAAACTCACAATCATCCACACGGTGTCATTCACACAAAGTTTCTGTATCAAGCTCATGCAGATAGAATTTCATGTATTCTGAATTACTGCATTAAACTTTGTGCCTAGATCTTCCCTTTCTAAGGATTCATCTCATATCAGGATTGCTTTAACACTTAAAGAATTTTCTTGTTTGTTTGTTTTTATCAGTTGCAAGCAATGATCTGAATGCAGTACCAGCCTGAAAAGTTTTCTCTTTTCCCTCTGAATTATATTGGTCAAAGATAKAGGATATGTACAAACATTAAGTCCTTAATCAGAAAGCAGTCTGGTCTCTCAAAAACCATTGGAGCTCACAATAATGTTGAAGCACTGACAGAATTTAAGGGAGGGACAGTATATATCAAACACTGGGCATCTTCTTGGGTAAAATATCCCCCAAATAGTGACATTTTAAGAAGGAAAAAGTATTCTAAATGACTTGCTTTCTTCAAAAGGATCTTAGCAATTGCGAGGAAAACAAAATTCCTATCATCTCAAGCACTTTCTACCTCTTACTTCATTTTCCTTCCACAACACAGTGTTGAATAATAAAAAATGCAGCAGTATTTGAGATGAACCACGAATCCCCTCTCCCACTAACTGTGGGTAGCACATGCCAAATTCTTGCCCAAAAAACCTGACACCTCCCTGTGTTTTGCATGTGTGACACTCTCCAACAAAATAATTTTTTTCTGTTGTTTGCATATTTGTGTAAATTGAGGGAACAACACAAATACACTCCTACATATATTTGTGTATATATCTACATGCACAAAGTAAAAGACTCAAAAGAGAAATGGCCAAGGCCTGTAGGTTGTTACGTGATCAAATGGACCTATTGATCCCGTTAGCGCAGCTATRGGAAGTGAAGTGGCTCATAATACTCATAATACACATAATACTGTTCAAGTCCTGGCTACCTAAGATACGTAACATTTCTGCAGTGATTCTGGAGAAAGATTTATACCATCTTAGGTGACTGTTGGGCAGGAATGAAAGATGACTGAAATTAAAGAAGCTAAGGGAAATACAGTGATCTGCAAATAAACTCAACAGCTCAGCCTTGAGATTTCATTTCTGTCTTAAAAGTCTTCAGCTTATTTTCTGCACTTACTAGTGCAGGAAAGCTTTTATGTCAGCTAAGGATCTCACTTGATAACAAAATATAGAATATGAAAAAAAGGTAGTCAAAATTAGAACATATTCCCAAATTAGCCAATTTAAAACACAGAAATCTCATTTTGGTAAAACCCATCTTCTTTCTAATGCAAAATTCTCAGCTAGAAAGTCACAATCATATTTACTCCCTGCTTGAGTTCTCTGCTCAGTCAGGCAAGAAACCACAAAGGGCTCTGTCCCACAAAGAGACTCCAGAGGAGAAAGTCCTATGTCCACAGGGACCCATTTAAATCAGTTAAGACCTATTTGCAGGACTGGACCCAATATGCAAACAGGAAACCACTGCATTAGCTTAATAGCACAGAAGAAGTCTGCCAAATGCACAAAGAAAATAAACTAAATAAACCCACTAACTTTACAGTATCCAGGAAACTGTAGAGAATTGGGTGAGGGTCACGAGATAAATGGGAGATGTGGGAGAAGCACGAGAAGCATGTTCAGTCTGAAACTGCCAACGGGAGAGTTAAACAGATTCTTTTATTAAGTTGCTATTCTGGCCTCTGCTGTTAAACATTTGGGCTCTTTTCCTTTCGGTTCCTTGCTGGATGCCCTCCCGATGATGATGGAAAGAAGAAACAAGGTCACACTGGCAGGACCGGCCGACTGCTCCGCTCAGGCCAGCAGAGYGGCCTGCACTGGCACAGCACACTGAGAGCTGCCTTGTCTGCTTCAAACGTGACACACCTCTAAGGTATAAAGGAGAAAAACCCAAATTGCGAGCAGTGAAATCCTTGCAATTAGCCAGTGACCTAAAGGCAGCGTTATTAAGCAGCAGGAGCAGCACTTGTCTGGGACAGGTGTCTGGGACAAGTCTCAGACAAGTCCCACAAGAGTTTGACACTGGCCCTGTGCCTGCTAGCTCCTCCACGTAACTAACCCCAGCTTCCTCCTGTAACGGCAAGGGATAAAGCTGCATATTTTAAATTCATCCCAAGCTCCCTAGCTGCTCCGCAAGCTCCAAGCCATCCAGCASACTGGAATCATCTCCCCCGGGTATGGAGGTGAAAGCAGACCCATAGATCACAAGGCTGTTGTATCCTATGTGCCGGCTGCCCCTCACGCTCCTGCCCCTGCACAGAGCCACCAGCCTGCACGAGCACGACTGCGGTTAGGGGCAACTGCGAGTGGGTGCCCAGCAGGGCAGAGGGCAGGGCAGGGCGCGGGGCGCCGCGCCGGGACACGGAGCATCGACCCGCGGGACATCTCACCGCACAGGAGCTCGTCCGAGCCGTCCATGCAGTCCGGGAAGGAGTCGCACTGCTGCTTCAGCAGGATGCACTGCCCGCTGGCACATCGGAACTGGTTGGGCAGGCAGATGGCTGCACGGAAAGGCAGGAAAGATTAATTACTGCTGGCACGGGAGCGTTTGGGCCTCTTAAGGAAGCCAAAAGATGCAAGACATGAAGCCACAGCACATTTCATCTTTTAGCCCAGAGGCAGCAGAGCCCCTGCCTTGCTCTGAGGAGCCAGGAAGAATGCCAGCCTTACATAGTTCACATTATCTTATGTAGCCTTATATTGTGTAACTTGGATAAGTAACTCTACATTTCCTGTCTCTATCCAGATCCCTTTGTTTCAGCARAAAGGACTTGACTGCTACTGAACCTCTGAGCCTGAGTCTCTGCTATATCAAAACACATTAAACTATCAGTAAAGAGATATCCTACAGGGGCCAGGGGCCTGCACTCCTGGAAGCTTCAATCTAGTGGTTATTCCAAGAAAAATTAAGTCCATGTCTTCCTCCCCATGGCACTTTGCAGCRGCCACTGTCCAAAGGTGAACTGGACACGGCAGAAACAGCGCAAGCAGGAATGGCAATGCAGAAAAAATTGCATGTGGGACATCCTGTGGGACATCCTGACAGTTTCTTTCCTCCTTAGACTCTCTGAATATGGGCAAGCTCCCCCGCCCAGGATGGGTGGGATATAGAGAAAAAGGAGAATCAGTGGATAGCTGAGCTAGGGTTTTACACRTAAGACTTTTTCCCCCTTTGACACCAAAGATCTGAAATACACCACCAGAGCGAGCAGAAGCCCAGACAAGTATCTTACTGTCACAGTCTGCTTCATCCGATTTGTCCTGGCAGTCGATCTCCCCGTTGCAGCGCAGGTGAGCGTCGATGCACTGGCCCTTCTCGCACTGGAACTGCGCCGCGGAGCAGATGGGGCAGCTCTCCTCGTCGCTCTGGTCGTCGCACTCGGGGAAGCCGTCGCAGCGCCACGCCATGGGGATGCAGTCGATCTCCCCGGTGGCGCACGTGAATTGGTCGGGGGAGCAAGTCGGGGGCTCTGGAGGAAAAAGGAAAACAAAGCACATTTGCCTGAGCAATTTCAGCCTCTTCAATGGGTTACAAACAGTACAGGCTGTTTTGTTTGCTTGTTTGTTTTTCCCCATTGAAGATCTTCCGTGCAAATGAGAAGATTTCAGCAAAGAGAAAAACGGCCCTTTGCATAAGGAATGAAATTTTCCCAGCTGTGAACAGAAACCAGACGCCTGCTGATGGAAGAAGCTCGCTCTAGCACACGAGCACTGAGCTAAGGGCAGGAACTCCAAATACTCTGGCTCTAAGAACCACCTTTCGGAAGAGACTTTTCCGTGCATTAAATGAACACTCAATTTCTGCTTGCAAACCACATTTTGCAGCACGCTAATCCCTGCATTATGCTTGCCTGGAACAAATCTAATCAGAGCTTAAAATAATCTTCATACAAAACTGGGTTAATCATTTGGTTAGAATTAAGMAAGCTGGGACTTCCTTGGGACCTGCCTCTTCATGAACCCTAAACCCCTGGGATGATCCTGTTCTACACCCAGACTGTTGCTCGGGTTGCAGTCAAACGCTGAGACCCTTAAGCAGCTGCATTTAAAGAGATGCAAAGTTGTGTTGCAGGCAGATCGTCAGGGCTGTTTTCCGAATGGCAACAACCAAAGGACAAAGATGGTGCTTATCAGGAATCTACTGTAAAAAGTCAAACAAACAAACCAACCTCCTAGGTCTTACGTAGAGCAAATTAGCAAGCATTTTTTAACTGCTTGTATCCAACAGGCCACTGCAGTGAGATGCATTTTCCTCTCTCTCCTGAGGGTGGTGKTTAAGTTATTGATCCTAGAGCCATGCAACTACAAGCAAATCATTTTTGACGTGTGGCTACCCTTCATCAGCAATAAGTGTTCAAGAATAAGACCCCAAGAACAAGCTTTAGACTGCAGCCAAAGCTTGAAAAATGAAAGGCTAATAAAAATCAAAAAAAMCCCACAATTTTAAAAAACCTTATGATTTTGAAGTTCATGATTTATGATTCTTGGGTGTAGTAATGCTGAGGATTACAAATGTAGCCAGTGACCTGGCAGCTGTAGATAAGATAAAGATGCCAGATACCCACATTAAGATAATTCTTTAGAATTACATTTTTATTTGAGGGTACCATTTAGATAATTCAACAGCTAGATCACTTGCTTCTCATTTGCAGCCATGTTTAATGCTGCAAAGTTTGCATTCAAAAACTTGTCCAAAGTGTTCATAAAGGCACACTGACAAAAGTTCTTCAGCCAAAACAGCTATTAATCTGTTGTGAAACACTGGCTACAGGCTGCCACTACTGTAGACCAGATAGGTTAAAAAGTTGAAGCAGGCTTAGTGAAGGATTAAGATAAAGATGAATAAAGACTGAAACCAAAAGGGAGGCCCTTGAATTTTTAGATTTATAGCTGAAGATAATGAAGCAGTGGGATGTAGGAATCTCTCACTGGCAGTGTCTCGCAACAGCAGCACAGCAAGGAATATAAAGAGACTGATTTATTTTTCTCCTTTGCAGAAGTAACCACTGCTACTCAGAAACCACATAGTGTGTTGTGGTCATGGGAAAGAAAACAGTTTATAATGGAAATGACTGTCCCTAGGGAGGTCAGAGTTYAGCCAGAAAATGAAACCCACTGCAAAATGAATACATAAAAACAACACAAGAGGACAGGCAGAGCCAAATGATTTCAACCCAATTTAACCCATGATTTAAACCCCCCCCCCCCTTTTTTTTTCCCTTTTTGAAAATCCTGCAAGTGTGATGCAACAATATTCAGAAATCGTGGGACTGGAAGTCTAAAAGCAAAGTCTGCAAGGTGGGAGAAGAGGAGCTGTCTTATGGAAAAGGAGCAGCTGAGCTTTTGGCCTACCGTTCGTTAACTAGAGAGCAGTGCTTCACATTCCCAAGCAAAATTTATTTGAAAGATTGTTAAGTATCCCACTATGGGGGTCATATGTCCAGTTTCTGCTGCGAGGTCATCAGAAGTTGATGCAACATCACGTTGCAAGAATTTGTTCACAGCACAAACCTACCGCATCATTTACTCCAATCTCCTACTGAGACTTTTCTAAGTATTTTAAGGTCAAACGAGCATTGTGCTCATAATGAAAAGTTACATAGGCCTAAGAACTAAGGCCAGGAACACCTGGCAGAAGCATCAAAGGCCAAGTTTAACTCATGATGCAACACACTTTAGTCTAGAAAAACACAGTGTGTAAATCCATGTTCTGGATTTGTATGTAGTCTGCAGAAAATGTGGTGTCATTCTAAACTGTGTGACAGTCACAAATACCCTTTCTGGGCAAGTTTCTGGCATTAGTTACCCTTCCAGATTCTGGTCACTTGCTTCATTCATTAGATGAGTTTTTGAAAACATCTTCCTCCACAAAAAGAGAAAATAACAAAGGAACCGGATTGCACTTCTCCCACTTAACAGTGCTTCCGCCTCTCCCAATCAATTCTCCAGTGGTTCCAAGTCTGAAGCTGCCCTGGCTGACGTAACTCACCTCCACACGTGAGGAGGTTCTGCAGCAGCACCAGGTGCTCTGGGCATGAACATCTGGGAGTGCCGTCCCCCTTGGCGATGCAGATGTGCGAACAGCCGCCGTTGTCACGAGAACATGGATGTGCAGCTGGGGAAGCAAGTGCACAGGAAGGAGTATGAGCAGAAGAACAACAAAAATCACTAGTGACCACTAGTACGCTTCTACAAAGGTAACTGCAACATTTCTCTACAAATAAATAGAAAAGTGAGGGCAGCGTTTCTCAGGTCAGTGCTCAGCAGCCGATTTGCTGCTTCATGAGGACTGCATCTCTCCTAGTCAAAGTGACACAAACACCTTTAAATGACTTCTAAAAAGAATTGAGGAGCTCAGGTCAAGGGAAGCGAGAAGGTGGATGTGAACAGGTCACATTCCTGAGGTTCCTGGACATTCTCATTTTCTAGGCTAGCCAGGCACTAAGAAGTGCAGCAGGGCTGTTAAGCCCAGGTTTTCACTCGGAGTACATTGCCTTGTAAGGACTTCTTGAGAGGTTTCTGCTCTCCCCCACACAGCACTGGGGCTAAAAACAAGCAGTGCAGCAAAGTAAAGCAGACCTTAAATACCCCTACCTTTGATGGGAGAGAAATTTCTCATCAGCAACAAAAATTTTGGGGAGCTTCCTGCCCACTGCCCATCTTGCTGGAGACTTTTACATCACCAGTTGTGCTGCGTCAAACCAGCTTTGCTTTACAAAGTGGTCTGAAACTTCTGGGGGAAAGGACAAGTGCCATCCTTTCTCTTTCCTTTACAAAGTCTTTTATTTGGTTGTACTTACAAAATTAACCATCATGTCTCACAGCAGCTTTGGGAGTTGAACTAAGTATCAGATGCACATTCATACAAATTGAGCGGCTAGGTGCTGCGAAATCACATGGAAAAAAAAGTCCTCCTGTTCCACTGGAAGGTGAAACTTGTTTCACCTTCTCTTCTAGGGGCCTGATCCTGCAAGTTGAAAGCACTCCATGGCTTTCTTCAAACCCAGAGGGCAACATTATTAAACCGCCGTGCTGGACTGGGAGTTTAAGGGAGCGTGAGGCCAAGCGCGAGGGACTTTGGACACCGCAGGGAACTCACAGAATTCCTCCATGTCGAGCTCTTCCACCGCATGGATGCCAGTCAGGTGAGCAATCCTGCCCTGAATTCTAGTCCTCTTGTAGCCGTTGGTTTTCTCCACYCTCTCGATCATCTGCTGCTGACGATCAATCCAGTACAGGTGGTTCCCCAGCACAGTCAGTCCCATTGGCTGAAGGATGTTGGAGTCCTCCAAGGTCACTCGGTTAGCACCTGAGTGTAACAAAAACAATGATTTTACAGCAATCRGTGTGTAACTCTCATAGACCTTCTTAAAAAAAAAACAAAATAAAACAACAAAAAAACCTCCGTCCCAAAACTTGGTCTAAGGTCATTTTTGAGATTTCCAAATCCAATTTCACTAAATTCTGAAATTATTCAGTTTCACACTTACCAACATGCCTGGTTGGAACCCATGGGTACTGCACAAGGCACTGGCTTTGCTAGAATACAGTGATCATGGAAAGCAAGACACCATACACTAAATCATGTCCACAGGGCATGGATCACAAAAAACACCCCTCTTCTAACAATTGTACTTCTTTCCTCACTTTCTTTTTTCTCCAGCAACCAACCAGAAAGCCAGAAACAAAGTGCAACTCCATATGCTTTTCAACAGTAACATCACCAAACACTCAGGTTTACTGCTCTACAAAATAATCTCAATCAATATGTAAAAAACAAGTTAAATAAAAAAGAATTTATGGCTGCTTTTAACTTTAATTGCTTGCAGTCCTCCACTGTGTGCTGTGCTCCACTTAATGGCATCTAACTGTTGCTTTTTTATCCTTGCTTAGAATGAACATGAGGTTCCAAATTATTCTATTATTTCACAGAAACCATTTTCAGACTGTGCATGTCTGTGTATATCAGATATATTTGATTTTAAAAATGAGAAATGCAAAACAGCCCATAACCTGGTGGTTTCTCTGCTGTGGTATTTCACTTAATATAATCACAGTTTATGTCTGCTTGCATTAAGAACGAATTTTTGGATAGCGACGCTAGGTGAGATTATAGAATTTGGATATGTAATTAAAATGCTAATGAGCACTGACTTCAGCTAATTTGCTGCATAAATTACACAGAGCTCAGCCAAGCATACGACTGTTACATTTATTTCAATTACAGCCACTGTTAATTTTGCACAGGGAATTACTGCCTGCAATGAGTCTTACTTGACTGCCATGCTGAATACTGCCTCTAATAAACACAGACAGACAAAACAAATGTGCATTCATATGTATGTATATAAATATGTATGCATAAAGTCAGGAATCTCAATTCCCAATGCTGGAGGAGGTTTTGCAGTTTGCAAGGAATGGGTGCTGGTCCAGAGAGCTTTCTCCAGTTTCTTCCACCAGAGGAGCTTTGGGATCCAGCCAGTGGCTGGGACTGCACCGCTTSCTGCAGGAAAGCCTGGTGCTTGTGCCCCTCTCCGCACAGGCTCAGCAGGAGATCTGGAAGGTAAAAACCCCTCCAGAACAGACGGGCTGCACTGATTTCACTGAAGGGACACTTAAATCTGACTATCGATACCACTGGCGCCGTCCCTGAGATGGGCTCTAAGATGGGCTCTGTCTTCTCCTAAACATACAGGTCCTGTAAATACCATCACACACATAGTGCTGTAAATACCATTACACATGTAGTGCTTTGACACCRAAAGGTACTTAGTGAGCAAAGCACAGGACACTTTGCTCTTTAGCTCTACCACCTGCTGAGCACCCTTAGGGTCTGTTCAGCAGGACTGGACTGCCCAGCCCTYTGAAGCAAGATGGTCAATGTGGCAAACCGAGCCCAGATATGGACCCCAGAACCAAAGATGCAGCTGTATTCAAGGCACCACAGGAATGGGAAAGCCTCACTTGCAGCTTGATATAAAAGAACCTCCTTCTGCTTTCATGATCTCAGAGCTAAATTGGTCACTGGTGTCCTGAAGGATTTCCTAGGGCATCCTGAAATCTAGGACATGAGGTGCCAGGTGACTCTCCTAAGCTGGTAACCTTGCTATAAGATCAGCCTTTTCCAACAGTTTCTTAAATGCAGGCTGTGAACAGGGTATATTTAATGGTTTGGGGAGTGTATTTCAAGAATCATCTTTACCTTCCTCATCTGTAGAATGTGAATAGCAACATGAGAGGCTGCTGGAGACTGCATRGGATAAGCTGACTGATCTGTAACACAATTATGTTGCATTTGATCTTGAGAAAATGAAGTCCAAGTTACTAATAATTTTAAGGGGAGAAGCAAAGGGCACCTATAACACAGGGTGACTCCATGAGATGGTTCTTCAGAGGAACTCACACGATGAAAAGCACAATCTGACTGAAAAGTTTTCAATAAGTATGTTAAAAACCCATTACAAATAAATGTTGAATTTCCATAGTAATTAAATACTTTGATTTCCAGTATGAAAGAGACATGTTGTCTTTTCAAAGTGGAAATTAGTATTTACATCAATGTTAAGCTCGAAGAACACACAGTACTTAAAGTCTAATTGAAAACAGAGTATTTGCTCTTACCTTAATTTTATAGCCTTTCCAGTCACTTTAAGAATAATAAAAAACACTACTGTTTTTAATTGACTGATGGGACAGACTAGAGTTACTTGCAAATATTCCAGGAGCTCCTACAAAGCATCAGTGTCTCCCACTGAAAAAGTCAAGCAGCTTACAGAGACCTGTCGCTCTACAGACTGCTGCATGGCTCTTCCTTCCCTCTCTCAGAGTTCAGCACGGGACAGCAAAGGTTATTCCATCCTTTGGCCAGCTGCTCTTAACTATCTGCGGGCAGCAAAACCTCCATAAACTTGTCATCTCCCAAAGCCTGCGAGGSAATAAGATGGTCCGGAACTGCCTATTAGCATTAAGGACACTAAACACAATTTTGGTCTAGTTCATCCCAAAAATTCAGTTTACCCTATAATCCTTTTGCTAATGCATGTCTACTTTAACATGTTTTGTCCCACAAATATACTTTAGAGAAGTTTTTTCAAGTCAAGATACTTCTGGCTGTTAAATTTCTTCTGAAGTTGCGATAGGAGACCACAAAATATTTTTAAATTAAAAATACACTCTTAACTTGTTAAGCAAAATCAGTAGGYCAGTGGATCAAATTATGGTGAGCTGAGCTGGAACCGATGCAAGCTCAGCTTTCTGGCTACATCAGATATAACCTGCAGTTAATACACTTCTTTTTTCCTTTAATCCTCTAGTTTTTCTCATTCTTTTTATCTTACCTACAGGGGTTTGAGTTCTTAGTTGTGACTCCAACAAATACATGTGCATTAAAAGCTTTGCTTCAATATTAAACATAAAAAGTTTAGCTTTCACTGTAAAAAGATCTGGAGAATTGGAGTAAAATATTGATCCAGGCTCCAAACATTTCTCGTATGGGGCTTCCAAGGCACAGCGAACTGCGGAATGCAGCACGCGCAGTGGAAGCTGCGGCTGCAGGGCACAGCTACTGCCCACCACACCGTAGCCTAGTCCATATCATTTTACCTACTGTCACGTCTTATTTCTCCAAGACRTGGACCTAAAACAGTACAAATAAAGCCACGTGTCTCATCTGGAGGACTGCAGAGCACATCTTATTTCTCAGCTGCACTAATTGCTTCCAGGCTGCTGGCACTCAGTGCTCTACCATGCAAGGAGAGCCCATCTTCCAGCCAGGAACCTAACACGCAACAGCAGCTGCAGCTTCGTTAGGAACTGAAGTTCTCTATTTTGTGAGGTCACCTTTTCACCAGTAAGAGCAGTAATTATCAGTGCCCTCCTCCCTGCTCAGTTCAGAAGCTTCTTCCTGGCACATTTTCTTCCTGCCAAGCCTGCTCTCYTCTCCTCCATCTTCCTTGGGGCCTCCTCTCTCCTTCCCCTTTTCTGGATTCCACTTCAGCCCCTGGGTGCATTGTGTGCTGYATTAACCTCCTCTCCTTTCACTGCTGGCTGCCCTCCCTTCGTCGSTAGATGAAGCTCTCAGCATCTCCAGTGTTTTGGTGTCCCTCAGCAACCTTTCAGACACAGGTGATTTCACTCATCACTTCTTGTCTTGTCCGCTATTTTCCACTGGCAGTCTTGGTGCTCCCTATTCCCTGGCCTGGCCACTTTGTGGCTGTGCATGCAGTCTGACAGAACCACCCTGTCCAGATAAGTAAACTGCTCTAAGTGAAAAGCAAGSGTTGCTTTTCCATCCCAACCCCAGCTTCACGTTCTCATTCCCCACTCTTGCRAAAGAGACCTGTGCCAGGTCTAAGTGCTCAACACTAAACTGACTTTGCAAAACAACAAAAAAATTTTTTTTTCCTATTTTAACTTCTGAATTGTCTCACTGCAATGCAAGCGAAGGGATGAAGACTCTACTGGGAGAAGACAAGAACAACCAAAAAACAGAGAACCAGCCTTTTATATGATGAGATTTTTTTCCTGACAAACTGCCTTATAATTGAGCTTAAAAGAACTCCCTCCTCTCCTTTCTGTTTGTTCTTAACTCACCTTGATATTGTAAGGCTGCAGACCTTAGAGAAGGAAGAAATTAAATTCATGCTAAGTTTTCAAACCAAGAGGAAGAAGTGAAGGAGGGGGAGTGGGACTCAATGACCAGCAACACCCTCTAAATCTGATCTTGTTGGAGCTGCTTTCAGAACAAGTCAAATATCCCTCTTGGARGGTGGCAGTGGTTACAGCCATGGCCATTCCCATCACATCAAAGACCACCAGCCCACCAGCAATTGTTATCTGGGCCTGCCCACACAGAACCAGCAACTGTGCAGCTAGGAGAGGCTTCTGGGGTCAGCATCAAAGAGGAAGCAGTGCTGCTCCGAATGCTTAACCCGCGTGCMACATACCTGACAAGTCACAGCTTTCGATGCGCTTCAGATCTGCGTCCACCCAGAAGAGCTTCCCAAGCTTGTTGTCAATGACCAGCGCCACTGGCCGGATCAGCCCGGTGGTGAAAAGCACTTCCCTCTCGGTGCCGTCCAGGGCGGCCCGCTCGATCTTGGGAGCTCGCTCCTGCATGTTGGTGAAGTACATGTACCTGCAGCAAACACAGCGGGGCTTAGGGGCGCCTCGCGAGCCGGGCCAGGCTCCCCCTTGCACACAGGTTCCCAGTCGGAACRGGGCTGCTGGGTACAGGGATCACTGTGGGCACTGCTGCTTCCAGCTGCAATGATCCAGCCTGTTGGCTACAGAGCCATCGGCATTTGCCAGCTGGAATAGCCTAAAATCAGTGGTGTTTCACCCTAAAACATGAGGTCATAAAATGGCTCCTGGAAAAAAGAGGAAAAACAGAATCTGTTTTCCTCAAAAAAGGAAAACAGACTCTGCTTTAAAAAAATGTTTATATACATGTGTATACACACACAGACCCATCACAAGATCCACGCGTGCTGCTGGCATACCCAGCTCCCCCAGACCACAGGCCACAGGCCACAGGCACCGCAGAAGGGACCCTCACCCTCGCTCCGCGTTCACCACGATGGCCCTGGGCCTGTCGTGATCCCCTCGCAGCACCATTCCGATGGACTCGCCGTTCAGCCTGTGCACGTTCACCGAATTGGTGGCCTCGCAGGTCCAGTACAGCGTGTGGCTGTAGATGTCGATGCTGAGGTCGTGCGGCTGCTTCTCGGGGTTCTGACTTTGGTTGGGAGTGCTCATGACAGTGAAAGGCTGCAAGACACAATATGGGAAGCAACTGGCAGGGATTGTTCTAAAAACACACAGCAAACAGGGTTTACCTGCCCGAAGGACCAGAGATACCCTAAGAAAATAATCTTTCTGCTGTTTATTTGCAATCCCAGTGGCTCCTCTACTACTGCAGTGGCTTAGCGTAAGCCAAACAAATTGGCCACAATAGCCAYAGACATTTGCACAGCTTTGCTTTAAACCTCCATGTTCTAGGCAGTGATATAGGAGTTTTTTTTCATTAAACACTTATCCCTCTTTTCTCTTGACAGCATGCCTAGAAATATAAAGAAATCCAAGGACAACATTACCCTGAAATGAAAGTCATAAACATCTTAAAAAAAAAAAAAAAAATACCAGTTAGCAAAATTCAGTAAAACTAAACTTGGTGAAAATTAGAAAGTCAAAATTTGCAGAGGAGCCGCATCTTCAAAGCTGTGCACCCAGGATAATGCAAAACACGGAGCAAACAAATCTCCATTGCAATTTGCACCTAGTGAGTACCAAAGAGAAGCCAGTCTCCAACAATTAGCACCTGGCATAATCCAAAAAAGCAAGAGCAACACTTCTTCAAAACTCACCCGCAACCCAGCCAGTTGCTCATCCCAGAAATGTCCTTCCGATCTTAACAGAAATGGCTAAAACATAAGAACTGGTATCTATTTATTGAAAGGATACCATAAAATCACCTAAATTTCTAGATGCACAAAGATACACAAAAGATGGTGGCACAAAGTTCAGWGCCACCAAAATCACGGTCCCTTTTTTAGATATAGCCGGCCAAGAACACGGGAAATGCACCTTGCCTGTTCTCCATCTGTTTTTATATTTTTATTCAAACTGTAATTTTTAAGTAATCTCTTATCTTGCCCTGGGGTTTATGCTATGCTAACATGCTGTGCTGCCTGGAAGAACAGCCACTTTCTCCCACTGTGGGATGCATCACCAGCACAAAGGCATTAAGCCCCCAAGCCAGCAAAACAATCGAGCGTGTGCACAAGCCTGTCCCGCTTGAGCGCTGGCAGCTCTSTGTTGATTCGGGGCTTAAGCACAGCTTGGAGGGGCCAGAGAGCCCTTTCTGAAAGGGCTTTACAATGATGACAACATGAGCACACAACTGGCACGCACAGAGTTGACTCTGGAGCCTCGTTGCTCTGCCTCAAGAATAATCCAGAGATAGCAAGACTGCCTTACTTACCTATCCCTATCCTTAGTATACCTATCACTGTCCTTACCTAAATACCACAGTTCAAGGYTTACAGTTTCAGATATACACAGTGCTACAGTTAGCATGTATTACTTTGTGTACAAACTAAAATCACAACTCTAAAAGTCTTTGGTAATTGTCCTTGGCAGAGTAATACATGACTAAGTGTTGGTAAGACTCAAGTTTAAACTAGCAACTCCCGGGTGCAAGGGRGAGAGAGGAAAGTCAAGTATGAAAAAAGTTCACAAAAGGGCTTACATAGAGGAGTATATACACCACGTGAACTTGCCTGTGTGCCATCATCTTTGGCTCTTTTTATAATGTTCTGACGTCCATCCACCCAATAAATCAATTTATCTAAGGGGTCATAGTCTATGGCCTTGACATTCCTTAGGCCGTGCATAGGCAGGATGATATCTGGGCTTTGCTGGTCGTCTGGTATCATCCGACTGATCGCAGACTTCTGGCTGAACAGGAGGAAGCTCGCTGGGGCTGCAACAAGCCAAACAAGACACTGTCAAACACACTGTTAGCAAACACCTCCACATCTAAGACTATGCGGAGCAAAACCCCAAAGAAACAAAAATATTCACAATGTAAACTAAGATAATCACGTTTGCAGGTTTGGCTAGTCAGCTAAAAAGGTCATCCTGTATCTTTCTGGAGAGTGAATGCACACACACTCACACCAGGATAGCATTTCCGATTTATATGATGATGTAATTTCCATGGAGGCTTTCAGTAATACCAGTGACATGGTGAAATAGAGACAGGTTGTTTTTTGTTTGTTTTGGTTTTTTTAAATATTACACTCTTGTCTGGTTAAAATTTACTTATAAGCTTCTGTGCTAGAATGTCTGAAGATTAGTTTATTTGTTAGTTCAAATCAAGAGCACGTTTCCTGTGCCTGCTCCCGTCATTAGAAATTTAGATTCCTACACACAGGTGGTGAACGGACGGGCTCATACCCCCACATGCATGGGGAAGATGAACTCGTGTGATCTCACAAGTGCACGTTGCCCTGACTGATGAGGAAGCTCTTTTCTTGGCTGTTACCCCTGCTGACTTCTAACACTTGCCCAGCTATAAGCACTTGAAAGAAGAAGATGTCTTGGCTTCGGATGTCCCTTCCACCGCCCACGTCCGCAAGCCCCAGAAAGCTTCGAGCCGCCACCGAGGCCCCTCAGCCAGCATCGGGGCAAGGCCAACAGGCGGGACCCGCGGGAAATGGGAATGCTTACAGCTGCAATTCCTGCTGTTGGGATCCAGGGTGTAGTGAGCAGCACAGCCGCACCGGAACCCGTTGGGGATGGCAAGGCACAGGTGGCCACAGTGGCCGTTGTTTTGCACACAGTCGTTCAAGCCGTCCTGGCGGGAAGAATGGAAGACCAGGATATCCATGACGAAATCCAGATGGCCCTGGATGAGCGTCCTGTTCTTCCCGTTGGTCTTGTCTGCTCTTTCGATGCTGTGAAGGTTCCAGTCTGTCCAGTAGATGTAGTCGCTGTACTGAGTTAACCCAAATGGATGAGGTAGATCGTCTGCTATGATTTCTCTTTCTTGCCCTGCAAAAATAGGGATAATCAACCAAAGGAGAGTTACAGTGAAATGGAGGATGTAGCGATGAAGTGGAAAATGTGAGGCATATTAAGAAAAAAGTTGCATCCATTCTTAAAACCTCATACTCAGATCAGCATCGTGGAGTAAAAGTTTAATTATTAAGCAGTATTTGCTGAAGAGGCAGAAACGAAACACTCACATTCAAAAATCTCAACCTGATACTCTCTCTCTTAGAGAGCAATTTGAAAAGGTGCTTAACATCCAAAATAAACACCAGAAAACACCTTCAGGAACACCTGGAACTCCAGGAATCATTTAAGCCAATAAACTCCCCACACAAACGATACGCACAAGAGCAACGTGTAGCCAATTGGAGAGGTACAGAGAAAGAGTTTTAAGAAATGGCATTGCACTCGAGAAACAAAAATGATTTGCAGTACAACGTAACATGCAGCTACCCGATGGGATTAGGAAACCATTTGCTTGGCAGAAATCCCAACACTCCCCCACTCTGTGGCTTGGTTAGCAACATTGGTAACACATTTAACACCTAGAGCATTATTCAGTACTATAGGAGATAAACTCTTACTGTAAATCACTTAAACATTTCCAGACACAGCCACGCACAAATCTGTGGCATTTCAGATTAAATGAAAATAACCTTTATGAGCATCATGTCCCCCTGCCTGCAACATCCTGTGCTAGATGCTGTAAGGAGTCCCTTTTTCTTCCCTTGCCCTCCTTCTCTTCTCTCATATTGTGCCAAAAATGGAGAATGAAAAAGAATATGAAGCCATTTTCCTATAAACTATTACTAGAGCAGAAGCAATTATCCCGACTACCTGTAGGCATCTAAAGTGCCAGGTGAAGGGCAGCACTGTCCTGCACACTCTTGGATGCTTCTTAAAGCCATTCTGGCCCACAGAATGAGCTCAGGACCAGGTTCCTTTGAAGGAAACAGCACAGCTACTTAACTGAATTTTGCTTGTTGCCAGATGGAGGGGAGGTCTCCCAAAGGGATGATTTGTCCCACCCGCTTCGTTGCCGTTGCTGGGGCAGCCTCTCCTGCAGCAGCAGCTCCTCCCCACCTGCCCCGGCGAGGGTGCAGCCCGGCGAGCGCAGGGCGAGCCCTGGCCTGGCCACGTGTCCTGAACCCACCGGCCGCTTGCTGGGCGCCTGCCCGAGTCCCGGCGCTCCGCTAGCCACAAGGACAGTGCCCGTCGCTGGCCTCCCTCCTGCCTTCCCACCACAGAAAAGGTTAATGGTTGGTTCAGCTTTACAACCAGTTTCATTTGCCACAGACAGTTTGAACATTTCTTCTCAATACCACAGTCTGGTCCAAGTTTGTCGGTGGGTATTTTGTTTCTCTAAGTATTATGCAGAAACTTAGTGACAGCTTTGATAGATCATTTACTCTTGATGGGAAAAAATGCCCCCACACCCTCTGGAGGAAGAAACCACCTCACTGCCATCTCCCAACAGTAACATCCATTCAGCAGTGCTTAGCTCAGAGCAATAAATAGGAGCAAGATGCAAAATCACCGATAGCCTTGCAATCCCACATTGCGTGGCCGTGCCTGCTTTCCTGCACGTGAATCCCCTCAGTTTAAACTTGCCAGGAAACGCTCTCTCTGAGCATCTCCAGCAGCAGTTTGTTGATGCGCGCAGCGTTTGGTGCAGGAAGCCGCGAGGCGGCAGGGCAGCGCTGCTGCTCCCCGCACACGGCCAGGAGCGGAGCCGCCGCAGGCGCACGTTACCTAGCATGTTGGACGACTCGATCATGCTCGTGTCCAGGTCAGTCCAGTACAGCCTCTGGTCTGCGTAGTCGATGGTGAGATCATTGGCCCGACCCACTTTATCCACCAGCGTGACGCCGTTCGTCCCGTCCATGTAGGCCCGCACAATCCGGGGCTTGCCGCCCCACTCCGTCCAGTACATGTACCTGCAGCGGCACACGGAAGACGAGCGTTATGGCACCTATAGCTGACGGGGARCTCGGCTCCCTGGACTGATCGTTCTGAACTTGTCTGCAGTTCAGCTAAAAGAAACGGGAATAACCTATATGACTATGTAGATTACTCATTCCTGTCTTAAAGACAGAAAATGATTGACAATTCATAATTTTCCACAAGAGTCCAGAGGATTGTGGAATTTGTGAAATGTTTATCATGTTTCAATAAGCCTGAGGAAACACAGCTAAGGAACACCACGTATCCAGAGACACGCGAGTAGATGGAAACAAAGCTCAGAAAAGTAAYCAAGCTCCTTACCCTTTGGTAGGATCGAGTGCTAAAGACCTTGGGTTGTCCAAGTCCTTCCACACAAGCACCTGCCTGAACTGGCCATCCAGACGCGCCACTTCGATGCGGTTGGTTCCAGTGTCTGCCCAGTAGAGGTTCTTTCCCATCCAGTCCACAGCCATCCCCTCCGGATAATCTAGTCCGAACTCAATCACATGTTCAACAGAGCTCCCATTCATGAAAGCTCGGCTTATGGTCTGGAAAAAAATTGTCCAAGATTACTCTGGTGCTTTATAGATACCCCACCAAAATCAAAAGAAGTGATTRTGAAGTGTACAAAAAAGGAGTGATAAAAGTAATTCAGTGTTACATTTTTAAAAATAAGTTTCTGATGTCAAAAAAGAATGCATCAGTTCACAAGATAAAAATGCCTGTTTTTAGAAAAGCTAACAGCTTCTGATGACCAGTTCAAGACATCTTAAAGGACATGATTTTCAGAAAGCATTACGCATCTGCATGTTCTTCCTTGCCCCTTCTTCCTCTCTCCCATCTATTTTTTAAAAGCAGTTAATTCTTTAAGTCTTGGAAACACATCTCACTTCACGTGTGAAAATACTGGATGACTCAGGAGGTCACAAGCAACTGAAACGCTTCTCAGTTCTGTGCAAAGCGGCATTGGGACCTACTCCTTGCTTTGGTGGAAGGAAGGTATTTTCTGCTATAAATGGCTAAGGCAGCCCCGGCTGCAGTTCTCCACATGCTTGTGGAGGATTTATTTAATAAGGGGGCCTGCAGCATACTGATTTATCACCTTGGCAGTGTCCTTAGAGGAGCAGTACCTGCACCGGGCACAGCACAGTTAATGCTGAAGCGCAGCCCTCATCCGTCTTCGGAGCGGCTCTGGAAAGTGCACCAGCAGCGCCGGCACTGCAAGCGAGCTCTGCCCTATTATGGCCAAGCCACACTGGCAAGGAAACTTTGACTGCTCACRGAAAGCCTATTAAAGAGGCTGAACAGAGGAACCGAGTCCCCATTTTCTACCCTTACTTTGTTCACTTCGAGAAGTTAAGTGACACTGATGAATTGCACACGCTCTCTTAAGCATGTTCTTGGATATGAACCAGACGTGTCACGTTGAATTTCAGACTGCTGGGAACACTCCGCCATGGAGCCGGGGGCACGGCGCAGCACGGACTAGGCAAGCTCCCCGGCCTCCTCTGGGGCCTGAATCGCACCAAGCTGGAGCCACTGCAAGCCTCACTTGCCAAACATTAATGCTGAATAAGGTTGGCTTCCAAGTTGAAACTGGAGGGGGTTAGCAAGCTCAGGAGGTCGCCAAGCTTGAGGTTTCAGTTTCCCTGCTACGTGGCATGAGCACAGCTCTCCTACACAGATGCAACACACACAGCACCCAAGCTTTAGATGTTCRGCCCAAGCAGACACCAACTTGAGTTTTATTTGGAGTGGGACCGTGCCCATCTCCCAACTGGGCCTTCAACAATGCAACCGCCTCCATCCCCAAGAGTCTCCTTGGATGCGAGTCAATGACAACATTAGCAACTGCACGACAGATCATGTAACAGGGACCTTTGTTAGATCAAAAGAACTGCCCCGTGACTTTCTATTTGGGGCATGCACGTGTCAGCAATACCTTCAAGCTAACATCAGTCCAATAGATCCGGTTATCGGACACATCAAAATCGAGAGCAGATGCCTCCTTGACCCCAGTAAGAGGGATAGCAACGTCATTGTTGTTGGTTTCGAGGGAGATCCTGTGAATCGCTGCTCTGCTGGTGAACACCAGGAAGGCTTCAGGAATGATGCAGGTCTTCATGTCGCTCAGCAGCTCGAGGCCAATGGGACAGGCACACCTGGTCTCCTGGGGTGTAAAGAAACACAGATGGCTGCAGCCTCCGTTGTTCTCCGCACAGGGATTAGTTCCTTAAAAACAAAATGAAACAGATATTGGGGCATTGAGGAGGAAAAGAAAAAAGAAGAAAGGGATAGCCTGAATGWAAATGCAGTTTAATTTTCAAAAGATTTTAATGCTACATTACATGTATGTTTAATCTGGCCATTTCTAGCCAAGTAGCTAGCCCTTGTATCCCTTTGAAAGTGTCAGTCAAAACGGGCTCCCGGTCAGCGACACACAATAGCGAGCAGAGCTAGGTATCAGGTAACTGCTACTCTCTCCCAGCTACTTCATTTAATGCTGAGATTCATTAGAGGGAGCAATTCCAACAAGATCACCGCGCTTTCACACTGAATTTTCTCCACATGAACAAAAACAGCTAATAGGGGAGGGGATGGCAGAGTAGAAACAAGTGTCAAAAGACAAAGGAGCACCTTTCTCCATCAAGGGAACTAGGGATTGGGCTATTTAAAGACTGCTGCCACAAGGAAATCTCCAAGATCAGTCTCAACCAAGCTTCTTTTCATGCTCCCTTTCACAGTGTTTCAGCCTGATGCCTTAGCTTACACAGGTTTGTTTAGAACCATTGGAAATCAATGGATCAGATGGGTTTGTTCCAGTGACCCACTCATGAGAGGCAGACAAACTTCTAAGAGGCGAGTTTCCTCCCAAACGACCCCTTTCCAGACCCAAGCTCTGAGGCCAGAGTATGGAAGTTTCCTGCTCTACACAGAAGACCACAAGTTGAAGAGCACTCATGTAGCTACTGTGGAATGTACTGGGAGAAGAGAACACCAGAAAATGGAGGATTTTTTTGAGCCCTAGAAGTAAGGACACCAGACCTTCTACACATTGGAGACAAAAATGAAATTCAAACCCTGTCTCCTTCCACAAAAAGTCAAAGACAGCGTAACAGAACCTTAGGTAGAGGGTCAATAAAAGCAGAAGCAAATGTTTTGTTTGAAATAAGATGCTTTCCCAAAAGGCACAAAAAATCCTTTTAAAATCATTTAAGCATACAAGACCACAGCAGTTCTTATTGCAAGTGCTAGAAAGTGCCTTAATGGAAGCAAATACATCCAGAAACTCCTCTAAATCCAGTCTCTGACCGCTTGTGCTTACCAAACACTTTGGTGACACTCGTTGCTTTGAGGCCCATCAGGTCTGGCAGCTGGTCAATAATGATGTCTCTGCTGGCCCTGATCTTGTGCACCCTTTCAATGCTCCGTCTCTGCCAGTCCGTCCAGTAGATGTAATCTCCCAGCAGTGTGAACCCAAATATGTGGGGAAGCTTATCTTCCAGCAGGGTTTTCCTCATCGTTCCATCAATGTTTATGACCTGTGTGACACGTAAGGGAAAAAAAAGGAAAAATAATCAGTTCCATCATGGCTGCAATTAAAAAGACAATACTAATCACATTGTGACAACTCCTCTGTTTTTACACGAGAACTGCTTAAACTCCTTAAAAGCAACAYGGTTGTAGGTGTCTTCAAAGAGAAATGGGCGGAATGACAAGTCTGCAGGTGGGTGAGCTCAGCCCTTGTCCCCCACAAACGCTGTGCACCAGGACCGTGGATCAAACGTGCCGGGGCTATGGCAGAGCTTTGGGGGTGAGRGTGGCGTTCAGGGGTTCTTCATCCTCATTCATGTCTTGGTCTCCCTCCTGAACTCTCCCCAAAACCACGGACTGCCGGAGCAGCTTGGCCAGTGGCCACRGGGACCATCAGAATCCTTTTAATCACAAGACAACCAGGTAGAAACTCACCTCGTGGAACTGCTTCCCAAATAGYCGCTTTTACTATAAAATAATTACTGTTTGCTTGTGATAAAAAAGATGTTTCAGTTGCTCAGTATTGACTGAGAGCAACCTGCCTTCCCAGAACTGCAGAGAAAGTTGCAGGACAGTGGCGATGGGCAAGTGCCTCAGACACACACACCTCTCACTGCCACAGCCTGGGGCAACCCCACTGTGCTTGACACAGAAGGAAAGATTCACCCAGACTCATCTTCTCAGGCATCGACACAACGGTCCCCCCYGTCAAGGCCTAAATATCTTTATTAGCATCTGCTATGGAGGTAACAAAACCCAGACCCTTCTCTGCCCTCCTTCTTATCAACTGAGAGCTGCAAAGTAACTGTATGTTGAATGTATTTAAGTGCATCCAGTTCACTTCCATTCTAAAAACAAGGGGCACCACAGTTATTCCAGCATGATTCAGTTAAACCTTCATATTGGTTGCCAGAAAAGCTTCACAGGTGGATGGATCTCTGCTGTGCCCTGTGATCGAGGCACAAATTTAATCTACCTCATCTTTATCCTCCTTGCTTGTTTATTCAGCCTCAGAATATTTAGCCTGCACCTAATAGGAAACAAGCTGCCYTTCCCTGTATGACACCTCTGTTTTCTTGTGACTTCAAGAAATCTGTGGTGATTTCAGCACAGAATTCCCTTGTAAAAGTGGTTAAACAGTACCTGGTTTGGTTAAAAATGTGTACAATTTCTTCCACGAGGCACAATCTGGGCACAACATTCTCTTTTTTGAGAAATCCAAATAAGATGTGGTTATCAGTTCTACTACATGAATTTTACCTGATAAGTTACTAAGCGCTAGCACCCAGTCTCATCTCCCAGCAGAGGGGAGCAAACAGCTACTGCATCCTATAAATATAGGTATATTTGTCATCACTAACACGGTCATTATCTTGCATTAATAAGGTGCACATGTCTTTAAAGGCAGATGATGGCAAACAGCTTCATAAGAACTTTTAGACCATCCAACAGTTTATGTGAATTTGAACACATTATATTTGCTGTCTCGCAAAGTTTAAGTCCAAAACAAGAAAATTATCAAATTTTGCAACATTAGAAACAAGAATCTCTGGGAAATCAACCCCAAAAGAAGCTCTAAGAATCAGTAAATGCTTCTTTTTTTGTACTCTTGTCAAAGGGCTCAATTTTTTCTTCAACTTTTTTTTTCCTTGTTAATTAAAAAAAAAAAAAAAAAAAAAAAAAAATTAAGCAGCAGAGAAGATGTGCATAGGCATTGCCTGCAAGCACTGAGAAATTTCCCAGCCACCCCAGAACTGGGAAAGGGGTAAGAAAATCCAAGGATTCCCTGCAGATAAAAAGCCTCCTGCTGGAGACGGCTAAAAACAACAGTGAAATTCCTAAATTGAGGGGAAGTTGTGTGTCAACCAATCGAGCTATGAAATTCCTCAACTACTGGGCAAAGTAGTAGCGACTGAAGATTAATGTCTTTTTATTTAGTTAAGCTAAATAGAGCACATTTTAAAAAAAAAAAAGGTTATGTCTGCGGTTAAAAGCCAAATGGTTCTGCAATTATCTCATTACATCATGTCCAGGCAAACCCCGAGCGCGCGCTTATTTAAAGCGGTCTCCATCGCAGCGGCAGAGCTGCGGGTGCAGGAGTTCACGGGGCACACGCAGGTGCTGCAGCCAGAGCGGTGCCGCGGCAGCACAGGCCGCCGTGCCCTCGCACACGCSGCATCGGCGGCGCGCCCGTCGCGCTGGCACGCTGCAAAGCCCGGCTTTACAGAGAGGCCGGGGAAAAGCGTGTGGGAAATATTGGCTCTGTCGACTGACACTCGGCGGCCTGGGATCGCCCCGGGGTGCCGGCGCAGCTGGGTTCGTGCTCGCGCACAGCTGCCTCTGCTGTTAACTAAGCGCCCTGTCGCCGTCACTGAAGCTACGAAAGGAGAAGCCTGTGGGCTGTCTAGTTCTGTCCCGGGAAAGAGCAGGTCCCACATGGCACCACCGAGGGAGCACAAGGGAATGGAGAGCAAAAACGGAGATACCTCATCCACCCTGCAGAAAGGTATGAGACCAGTCTCGCAGGCAAACCCTACCCATCCGGTGCATTTTCTCTTTTAATTTTTGCTGTCACTCATCTTCCCAGAGATTTCCCTCCTCTTTAGCCCATGCACTAAAACCATGAGGATGCAAACCAAGGAGTTTACACATTAACTCATCATTTAATGTTCGCAGTGGCGCTGACTGCAGCTCAAGGGGAGTTATCAAGGGGCACGCAGAATTCAGGAGGAAGCATCATCCTACTGACAAAAAACTTAAGTGCGTTAAGAAGCTCTCTGCAAGGTGCAAGTACCTAAGGACACTACTCCACAGAGACATCAGCTGCTTTTGGAGAGATACAGATCAGAGTTGTGTTCAGGCAATTGCGCAGCCCCCCATCCTTCACTGCTGCTGCACTAGCTGCTTGCTGCAGCACACAGCGAGCCCATGCAAGAGCTGCTCAGGAAAACAAACAGGATTTGGGGGCACAGCTGTCAGCCACAGGCAACATCTTGACCTGGTTCAACATTTGGCTGCCCAAGCATGGGTACTAGTGCACCCACCTGGGCAGGAAGATGCCCTAGAGCAGGAGGAAGGTCCCCTGGCTTTAAACACCATTCCTAGGTGGTACCAGCATGTGATTTTATGAAATAGTTTTCCATTCCCCTGCCCTTATACAAAACTTTTCCTCAAAACATCGTGAGGCCAGCACGGGCTTGTGGTACTCGGGAATTTCTTCCTCTTTCTGTAACGGATAAAGGGACCTTGACTTGGGTCAAGGGATAAGCACAGCACTAAATCTGTTGGGCTCTCCAAATAAACCATSAAGTCCCCTCGAATGGAGGCAACACTAAAAGCCCCTGACTACTCTTAAGCCTTCAGCGATAAATGTTTTAATGAGGCATCACCACGTATAGCTAAAATCCATCATAGGCAATGTAAAATCAACATCAAACGCCTTAATGAACTGAATTACGCGGAAAGCACGGGAAGGTGATAAGGTGTGATTTCGCTTAGATGCTGCTGTAGCATATGCAAAACCATTTAATGAATATTTCCAAATATAACACTCAAAAGCTCTTGGTGCTTTGAAGAAGATTAAAGTAAAACAATGCAATTAAATTCTACACATCAGGGTGATTCATGCAGCCAGCCTGTATTTCAGGCCCGTCTGCGCAGGAGCAGCGATCCAGCACCCATACAGAACGGCTCCTGGCAAACAACAAAGCCAACCCCAACACCTTGCTCCACTATTTAACTCATTAWGATAAAAACACAGTTTATTCAATGGCCACAGACAGAGGGAAGCAGCAAACTCCGGAGGGTCACAAATGCAGCCCCAGACCGAGCCGAGGGAAGCAGCTGGGAGCAGGCTGCTCCGYAGTCTATATTCAGCGGAGTCTAAGCCATTCATTAACATTCCCAACAGCTGAAGCGGAGCCACCTTTCAGCAGTGCTTTGGGATAAAAGTGCATTCCTCCTGTTTCGCCCTGGAGGGGCTTAATGCCAGGCATGTACTGGCAGAAGCTGGCAAGCAGAAGACAAAAAGAATAAAATTAAAACCAATCACTTATCACCAAAGAAACGGGGAAAGGAGGGACACGTATCTGGCTGTTTTCTACCAGACTGCTCAAGTCTTTGAGGAAGCTGTTGGGCTCGAGCACTCGGGGCAGAAATGGGAATCTAGAAGACAGCTCCTCACTGCTCTCAACTCCAGGAGATAATGCATGATTTTTAAAACGTTGCCCTGCAATAATTCTGGTCCATCTTGACAACATTTCATCTGCCTCTAGAAGATACACCATAAATAAAGTTAGTTGTAGAGTTGTTGCTGTTGAATGGTATGGATTAAACATTCTACCATGGCTCTTCTTGGATCTCTTTCACGTCGGGTAACGTTTGCTCTAGCCACACATAATTCCTGTTATTTTCTGGACTATCACCTTACATATGTATCCATGCTCGTTGCCGATTGCAAATAATTTAGTCATTTATTTTCTGTACATTTCATCAATCCGACCTTTTATCTAATCAGTCCAGCTGCTGGCACCTATGTGTATTTGGGATAATGTGTGAAACAGGGAGTATGCAGAACAACATGAAGAGCACAACATGAAGAGCAAAACATCCCTGCAGAAGAGCAGATAACGAACCTACAAAGTACCACAATTTGCAGAGACACAAAATGACAAAATATTGCCCTTTTCTTACAGACCTTTCTCCAGGAGACATTTACCCTTTTCCCATGTCATTTCACCCTGTTGAGGACACGGCAGGACAAGTTACTTCTGAGAGGCTGCACGTGGCTACTGGTTTTCCTCATGAAACAAAGCCCCATGGAGATGCTGAGCGAGGAGCAGTGCAGCAGGCCCGCGAAGGCCTCCGTGCTGCTGGCGGCCTTGCCGGCTCCCGGGGCACCGGGGCTGCGCCTCCTGCCCGGCAGAAGCGGCTCTCAGTCCCACACAGGCCGGGTGCCCAGGCCTTCCAGGGGAAGGAGCTCGCGTAGGCTGTGGCCACCCCTGCAGCCACCCGAGAGAAACCTGGCCCAGGACACCTCTGGTAGCCAGCTCCATCCCTGAGCGCGTGTAGACCCCATCAATCCACAGCCAGAACTGCAAGGCAGGGCCTATATCTACAACATKGTCCCGTAACCTAGCTGGGGACCCAGTCGAGCTTCAGTCAGGCTCCAGAAGCACTTGTGCCAAGAACTGACTACACAGGAACAACTGCTAATGCCCCCTTCATTATCTAAAACCCCTGGGGTTTTAGATACCCCAGAACACTACCGTCTTACCATATTTTAATGCAACTCAATTACAAGGTTGCTTTTCAAGAGAGACCTGGCTTGGTGGGTTCATTCTTGGGTTGAAAGAGCTTGTGTTAAGAGAGCAGRTGGAAAAGCAAGCCTGGTAAAGTCAAAAGTCCAGATGACAGCACGAAGTCCGAGACACCCAATATACCCTTGGAAAATGACAGCCCCAGGAATCAGTGTATTTTCAGCTGGAGGAAATGCATCAAAAACCTGAATGACTARAACATCTGGAGTTACTAATTCTTTCCTAAATGTATCTCATTCTTCCAGGCTACTGTTTGCATGCTGGAAGACAAAAGGGGCCAGTGGCGCACGAAACACGTTCTGCTGAACGCTCCTCAGGCTGCATCAGCAGAGCTACCACCAGCAGGTTAGCAGTTTTATTTTTTAATGCATCACAACATAGAATATACAGTGTTTTTAGAAAAAAGGAGGGAAGCTTACTGAAATTTGACAGAAATATCTTTAAAAAAAGTCTAGGACAATGAAATGAGAACACTAAAATGGTTATAAAATCATATCTAATTGGCTAGGACTCCAGGGATGTTGCTCTCTTGAATAGATACTCCACAACTGTTCCAAAAAACAAACTAGAACTCCAGAACATTTCCTTCCTCAATTTGTTTCGTCTCATACAAATTAAAAATCTTCACTTCAAAGTAATATGTCAGCTAAGTAGTCACTTGTTCAGAAAATAACAAAGAAGCCAAATGTACATGAATTGTACATATACATTGTAGATGAATGTAAATGAACATGCATTTACTTTATGTAAATCACAGAGTACTATCTAGTTTATAGTGATTTCTTGTTTTCCTATATACCCATTGCAGTGGTTAGCTTCCCTCAAAATAAATAGCTTTTATGCTCATATTATCACCATGTGAGCCAGTTATGTGCACTCTAATTCTATTCATATTTCTCATATGAAATCACTAGAACTACCACACCTGATTTTCTCCTAGAACTTCACAAAATCTTATTAGTTCCAGAGTTAGCATTGCATTTGCAGACAGGCTTTTCAAAACTCAAGCATAACAAGCTCTCACAGAGACAGATCAGGGGAGGGATTTCTTCTTGCTGGCAAGCTTGCGTTGACGCGATTGCAATCTTGAACTTGTCTGCGTTTCATGAATCCAACTGAGCGCTAGCTCATGTCCTCCATATAAAGYCCTGCTCCAGGAGCCTGACATTTCCAGAACTTTTACAGGATATCAAAGGATTAGGGGTGCAGCTGGTCAGTTCTGCAACAACTCTCTCCTAACCAGGAGCTGCAGTGCTACCACGTGTTGCGATCCTTAAAAGGGAAAAATGTCCAACACAGGCTTTTTCAGAGTAATTTACAGCAACTGGTTGCAAGACCTTACAGCTGTGCGTGGAAGATGTACTGAATATGTATTTCAGCTTTATTTTTGAGTAGAATTTACTGATTTAATACACTTAAGGGAAATCTTACCTCTCTAAATACATGTTTTTTTTGTTCTGAAAAACAATTGGCATTTCCCACTTCTGAACAACAAGCTACCTAKTTCGGAAAAGAGGAAGAATTTCATTTTTTTACTATAATATGTAAAAAACAAATAGCTTAATTCTTCTTGTTTCTTCCCCTATTTCTCTTCTCTCGAAAAGTGATTTAAATAGTTCTACCAGATTTGTACCCTCTCCTTCTCGAATCCAAACATTTTCCCAACACTACAGACACTCAAAACTCTGTGGAAATGGTACACCATGTAAATACTTACTGTGCTATACAACACTGCACAACGAAATTGGGACTGCACTTAAGTTTCTAACCTATATTTACGATATAAAATAGACTTTAAAAGGATAGCCAGCTCGATAAGAGAAATAATATCTGCAAATTTTTTGAATCTGAAAAATAAGGCAGCAGTTTCAATAGCCAAATAGTAAAATCTCCTAAAAAGTCAGAAGGTTGTCAAGAAAAAGGACTACAGTTGGTTTTGCCTTAAAGTACAGGACGGCAGCAGTCCTGTTCAGTCGGATTCAAGCTTTCGGAAGAAGAACTGTCTCCCTCGTGCAAGTTGTCACACTAATTTAAATTTGAAAAGAAATCAGAATTACTCAACAGATTYAACCAGTGCTGTTTCTCTCCTGTGCGTTTGCTTAATCAAATACATGTTGATTRAGAACAAAAACTCCTTCAGGCATCATCTTTTATCTTACAGATGACGAGGGAGCCGTGATAGAGAAACATGGCTGTAGCCATGACTCCATTTTGAGGTCCCATCTTCATTTTAAATATGAATCTAGGTCTTTCTAGGTCCCATGCAGTCAACTTCCATCCACAGCAAGCTAAGACACAGCTAGAAGCGTCCTGTCCTGGATAGTGGGAACTCCTGCTCAAAAATCTGCTTCCCATTCTTTCCTTGGAGATTCACAACATATTCATTTTCTTAACCTCACCACTGTGCAGCCACTTGTAGGTCTCCCAACCTCTTCACACTGCAGCAGTAAAAAACGTAAGAGAGTAGATGCTGGATGMGTTGTCACACCCATTTATGCATGGCACTATGCTTTGAAGCATGGGTGCTYGCATCTCACTTAATAAAGGATTAGCCAAGCCTCATGTAACTTCTTAATAATTCCTTGGAACCAAAGCACGCTCATTAAAGAAATGTTTATATCAGAGGGAGACATGTGAAATACTAATGTTCCTCAGCCAGGCAGCAGCCAAACCTCCTGGGAGGAAGACAGTGAAAGTCTAAGGTCTTCCGCATGCATTCTAGAAAAAAACCATTCAGTTCCTTTCCTCATGAAGCCTCCTGCATCAAGTAAACAGTGAATTCAGCCCACAATTGCCTCCTCTTTTCACCCGTTCTAGAAACTCTGCATTACAAGCAATACAGTAAATCCAGTCTTCCATGCCACCAGGCAGGGCACATTTCCACACAGCCCAAGTTCAAAGCCTGCACAGAAACCCGGAACCGCAAAGCAGCACATCCAGGCCTGAGCTGAGATGCTGCACTAGCTCCTGCACCACCGGAGCAGGCGTCTCCGCAGCGGAAGTCCCGGCGCACGCAAGTGCCCTCACAGCTGCAGTGTTACCATTCAGAAGAACAGACCCCAGGAGGACTCTTCTCCTCCTGCCTTGGTGAGATGCTTGCACTCCGCTGTCACTTCGGGTAAGCAGTCCCATCAGTCATGTTTATTGGAAACACTAAATAATTCCCGCTTATAAAATTCAATCTCATTTACAATTAATATTAGTAATTTGTGCTGGGCAGCATTCAGTTTATTGCTGAAATGTAGTTAAGCAGATGCTCTTTGGTCCCTGCAAATCATTAAAATGCAAAACACATGTTTTTTGATCAGCATAACCTTTGGCTGTTTTAAAGAAAGCTCCCCTTCCTTCCAGGCCACAACCTGACAGCGCAGACAGCCCTCAGAAGATGTTCTGAAGCTCAAGCCGTTAGGTTCACCACAGGAACCCCAATCCCAAGCAGAAGTGCCTGTCTGGGGAGGCTGTGGTGCTGGCCGTGCTGCGAGGTGCTGGGCGGGAGGAGCCGCCCCTGCAGCCAGAGCTGAGCCGCAGTCACGGGGCGAGCGCGGCCGAGCGAGGGTGCCAGCACAGAGCCCCTGTGCTCAGCGTGGCGGCCCGCGCCCTGCCGCTCAGKGTCCTGCACGCTACGTTCCTCACGCAGACCCTAGCACCACGTGAGCGGTCGCTCCCAGCCCTGCTCTTAAATGGCTTTTGCACTGGAAGAGCTCAGCAGGCTTCCACAGAAGGGGAAGCACATTAGGCTGTTCTCCTGGCAGGGAAAGCAGTCACTTCTCCACCTGCAGAACATGGATAAAACATTCCTTTTCCTGCCCCGCGCCCTGTCTGCTCAGGCTGCTTCTCAAGACCAAGGGCAGGAGCCAAGCTGAGATTCCTTCCAGAGCACAGCGCAGCTTTTGGCAGGCTGTGCTGCTCAGGCCAGTTCAAGCAGAGGCCACCTTGCCCCAGGCTCCTCATTCCAGGATTCAAGCTGCCACCTTCCTGCTATGTCAGCACTGCTTGTGTGGCCACATGGCGAGGGGAACACTGAAGAACACAGTTTTCTGGCCTGGTACATGGAGCCTCATATACACTTTTTCCAGGAGTAAGTTTTAAAACAGATACAGGGTAAAGATGGAAAAGCTGCTCACTAAACGGTCAGCCCCAAGGCTCCCCAACTGCTTGGGTCACCTGTTGCCCTGCCGCATCAAGGAAAACCCCTGAGCTGAAAAGCACTTGGAGCAGGGGTGAATAATGTCATTCACATTCATATTTGCTCTTTTGGAGGTACCTGGTTTGGTTCACTGGTGGAATCAGGGACTTAGGGTAAAGAGACTTTAGGTAGATGGACCTTGGCCTGACCCCAGATGCCCTCTTTTAAAGCTTAGCTCAATAGAATCATAGCAAAGAAATTAAAATCAACTTGAAAGAAACATTGGGAACAATCCGAAGAGCAGAGTGTTTCCTACCTTCTGACTTCAACGAGAGGCAGAAGTGCCTGCATATTGTGGTGGCCTCTGCGCCTGAGCTCGAGCCCGACAGCGCAGTCAAAGCAAGGAGCACGAGCCCTGCGCCCACCTCTGCCCCGAGCATCTCATCTTAAGCCTCAAGCACCTTTTCAAACAGCACAGCGCTCCAGCACAGCCTGGGRGCAGCTTTTGTGCTGCTCTAACACAAAGACATGACCGTGACACTGGTCTGTGTGATGACCTTTAAGAATATATAGCTTAAAAGGAAAGAGCCTGCATTCAAAATGAAAGAAAAATACTGGCAGCCACTTCAGCAGTCCATTTTCCCATATCCCTACAGCAAGCTTGCAAATTAATCAGAAACATATGTGCAAGTTTTATTTAAACCTGATGGAACTTCTGACTGTAAGGAAAGGAAAAAAAAAAACCTTAAAGAAAGCATTGCTAAGTTTCTTCTGAAAATATAAAACTCTGCAAGAAATAGCTGAAATAACATTTATTTTTAAACAAAAAAGTGAGCACTCCCTGGTTACTTCTGAAAAGAAAGCAAGCTACACCCCGTAGCTTTACAAACAAAATATGCACCGTTAAATTTAATCTTGAAAGCAGTTTTTCAAACTACGTTATAGATAATTATTTTAACCTTGTTAAAAATGGGAAAATTCCACACGCTCAAAATTATAAACTGGAGTAAGGCAATAAATAAAGTCATTTTAGAAATCAGTCTCCTTGGCTGGTCGAATTCATAATCATGGGATTTAGCTTTAATCAGAAACGACAGCTTTTTATTAACGGCTCACAGAAATCCCCAACTATTGCAACCACAGATATGGGAGACAGGGAGCAGGGGACACGGAGCTGCTGCCACTGGGAGGTGCRGAACGGGGTCTGGGTAAGGAGGAGTTCTCTGGAACAGGCTTCACGCCAGATGTAATGGGAGAAGTCAACGGTCCAGCGGAAAGATATTTCATTTCGGAGTTGGACAACTGATATTATAAAAATATTCGCATTCTACCTGAAAATGAATCCAAGAGCTGCTTCTGGGAAAACAGTTAAACGCCTTAAGAAAAATGATTGCAGAAAGTATTTTTGTGCTAAACAAAACACACAGACTAAAAACCTTACTGTCTTCTAGCCAAGAAAAGCCCAAGTGTGGCAATACAGACAGTATTAATTCCTCTCTCATTACTACCCCCTAGTAGCAGAACTTGCCAAGATCTTAGCTCTGTTTCTTTCAGTCACATAAAGGTAAAATAACAGTGTTTCCCATTGCCGCTGCTGCTGCAAAACCACCCGAAACACTTCCTAGGCAGAAATCCTTTGACCTGACTGTGCTCTGGCTCGTAGCTCGGCGCACTTGGCTCCAGGTACCGCCTGCCGAGATGCCAAGCCAGGGTAGAGGTTTAGGCTGTTGGTTGCCTCGCGAGAGGCCACGATGTGTGACAGGACAGCGCTGTCCTTGGCCGTGGGCTCCACGTGAGGCGCCGGGGCGGCGGGCAGGACCCTTGGCCACGGCAGGCGCGCAGCCCTGCCTGCTCCTCGCAGCCGCACCAAGCACTGCGCTGGGGACAGCGGAGCGCCCRAGCAGAGCAGCGGCTCCCGCCTCCCGCCTGCCCTGCCTGCGCTCGGGCCCTGCCCCGCGAGCTCCCGGCACACGTGGAATGCATTGCGAGCGGACAAGCCACCAGCTGCCGCGGCCACGTCGAACYGCAGCGCTGTTATAAAGCAAGAAACTTCAATCTTAGTTTTGGTGCAATTATGTTAATAAGCCACAAACATAACCATAACAAAAACCYGCGCCGTGTTTTCTGTAGATCAAGTTAATTAGGAAAAAAAAGTAACTCTGGGAATTCAAATCCTAATTCAGGCCCCAGAAGAGAGAACCATATAAAATAAGCGGAGTGAAGATAAGTAAGGTGAGTGAAGATAAAGAATCCTTACATTTCTCAAATTCACCAAAAATATGTTTAAAAAAAGTCTTTTAAAATATCTTTAGATTACAAATATATTTCTGGAGTACTTTCAAGTATATGTACTGTTAACAATCTTTTTTACTTGGTTTTGTCATCCACAGGTTATAACCATCTCATGAGTGTGAGGTCCCCCACAGGTAGCCAGAAGCTGCATCTAGGCAGACACTGTTTGTAAGTACATTTTAGAATATCCCATAATAGATAATAGACTCTTGAAATCTTAACTTCAAGGTCCCACATCTTTTCATAGAGCTCATTTATCTGTTCATTATAGAAATACCTGCACAATATAATCATAGATTTCATCTGACTACCCATTAGGTCCAGGCTACAYGATTCCAGAGTTCAATTCCCCTGAAAAAAACCCTCACCATATCCCAGTATAAAAATCCAAGAAAGCGTTAWCATGGCAGGCTAACTTAACATACCATACGGTGAGTTATCACAAAGCTTTAAGTCCGTGACATCCTTAGTACGCCACAGTTTTGTCAGCGCAATGCAAAGAGCTACTACCTTTTGACACCATCAAACTCAGGTATCAAAGAGAAAAACCCACATCTCACACCTTGAGTAACATGAAAGTTCACAAGAGTCTTGAGATCCTAGTATGAGGCATCTCTATGAAAGCCAGCTTTTGAAGGAACAGAGAATACACCTTTAGTTAATAAATGTTTCTCATTCGTTCATTCTCTCATTCATTCTCATTCATTCTCCTCTTGGCATTTATTTTACTTTTGTTCTGCTTAGCTTAAGACCACAGGCCCGTTGTCTCCCACTGTACTGTTCACTGGGCTACAGGAAACATTTGGCTCATTTGTGCTTATGTACCTCCTTTATCCATATGCTTGCAGAAAATAAAAGTGTGTTTGTGTTTCACCTCTTTTTAAAAAGATCTACCTTTATATGGGAACAAAGGAATGGAAAGAAATTACCTCTGCTTTTGGGGACTGCACTCGCAACGTTCTCTGTGATTTTTGTCCAGTAAATGGTCACGCTCATTCTTCCAACACTGAGTCAAGACGCAGTCTTGCTTCCTCAGCTAATGTTCCGCTCATTCCTCTGGCCGCGTTTCAGGCATTAAAGAAAGGCAGCCCATAAAAAGGCGAGACAGTCCCTGAGCTACCTTCTGCCTGCTCATTTAGGAGGTCTGCAGCAGAAGCCCACCAGTTCTTCAGAGCAAGCCCCGGGCTGCGTTGAGACTTCATATGGGTAAAGCCCTCCCTCTCTCCCTGCTGCACCTCTCACCTGAGTGCCGGGTAGAGGACTACGAGCACCAGCTGAAACACGTTAATAGGCCATGGAGCCCCTGCTTAACCCAAATGTCTGCAGGCCTCATGTGGCACTCTCTGCACATTTACCTACCTCTATAATCTCTCCCAAGTTTGCAGCCCTGCAAAGAGACCTGGTTTCAGTTTTCACAGCCAGAAAAACCTTCTTGCAAASAAAAACCACTTGCAAAACCTTCTGTTGCCCTCGGAGAGCGTAAGGAGCAGGAGGCTGCAGTGGGACATGCTCCCCTGCTGCAAGACTGAACGAGTCTCTTCATCTCAGGCTTCCGTCCCCACCTCTCCTCTTCTGTTTCGTCGTCTTAGCGTCCGGGCTTGGYGGGCAGCACATGGCTTCTTGCTGTTGTTTTGGGTTGGTTTCTTCTGTAACTTGTATTCGGTACTTTACCTAAATCTCCAGCTCCTGAGACACATTGATTGGGTAGGAATCTTGGCTTAATTTCTAATGCGACTGTTTCAAGTGCTCTTGGTTGTGCAGAAATTCAAAAAATGTAACCTGAATCCCTGACAGGCTTAAAAGAAAAGGGCAAAAGGCAAGTTACAAGAAGTCATTTTACACCCCCATTTTTAAGTAGATCTTCTGGAGGGAGAAGAGCCATTTCATGCGCTGCCCAGGGCAGCGGGACCAGCAGCTCRCTGGGGTTTGGCAGTGCCATGACAGCCACACGCTGCGTTCGCAGGCTGTGCCTGGCATTAGCCAGTGCCACAGGCCTCATCAGCAGTGCAGAAATAACAACCTTGACTTGGTCCCTACCAGGGCCATTCGTATAAAAGCATTAGAGCTAAGGAGGAACTCCAGGATCCGGCTCCATATTTATATATACAAGCACGCACACACACACATATATATATATTTATACACACATACATACATGCTGTGGAAGACGCTTTCAGAAAGTGCTGCTTCCTGTTGGAAGATGGAGAGAGGCAAAGAACCCACCCATGGACAAATCTGCTACACGTTCTTCACTTCTCCGGCCAAGTTTTCCTGGTGCTCCATAATGAGCTTTACATACTTGGTGCCTCGCTGACTAATTAGATGAGCGCAGGCTACTCCCCCTCCCCGTCGCTCCCTTTTCGGAGCAGGGACTTTCATTGCCCGTAGCTACACAAGTGTGGCTGCTTTTGCCAAATATTTGGAGATACTGCTAATGGCTCCATTTGAACTTTGCATTGCTGCCTGGAAGGAGGGAGGGGGCTGTGTATTTTAATCTGTATCACAATCGCTTTGAAGTTGTGTTTGTGATGAGGAATRCTTTTTTATTTATACATATCAGAGCTGTTGAAGAAATACATGCTTCCCAAAGGATTAGATTTCCACTATCAAACAAACACAGGGGGTAGTGAGGAAGAGGGGGCAGGCTAACTAGAGGTCATTTTCCTCTCAAATGATGACATTTGGTCTCTCTGGCAGCTCTCTCCACCCTTGTATGCACTCTGTGGAGAGAGCTCCCTGCCTTAAAAAAGGGAAATCAAGGCAGGAAAGCAGCACCCAGATGGTTAATGCAGCATAAGGAGTAGGGCCCCTACACCCACTCCTGCCCCAGGACTAACACTACCACCCCCACAAACCTTCAGAAAAATGATGAATAGTTTTCACATCCTTGGCGGGCAGGAAGAACAGTGCTGGGGAGAGGATTTAACAGAGTCACTTTAGAAGGAATTTTTAAAAAAGAGAAAAAAAAAAAAAGGAGGGGAACGTGCACAGCTCTGGTGAAGGCTCCTGCTTCTGAGGGCTGCAGCAGAGGCTGGTGCACAGAGAGGCAGGAGGGAAGAGCACAGATTCCAGCCCTGCTTCTTCCTCCCAAAACTCCACTTACACATTGTTATATGCTCCTGAAACAGGGCATTTATGCGCAGGGCAAGCACACAAGCACAAGACAGATAGAGGGCACCTCACTGCAAATGACCACGGTCAAGCACCCAGTACCCGAGCAGCGGGCAGCTGCTTGGAAAAAAACCCTCATTAAAGAAACATTGTGGAGCAACTCGCTTCCATGTAAGGTAAAGCTGCACTGAGCACCAGCTCMCGCTGCCTTAAAGCCTGGAGAGCAAAACCGTCTTGCCAAAGGGAGCTTTCCCCCCCAGCTGTCATGCTGAGAGGGCTGCAGCAGCTTTTCATCATTTGAGAATCGGAAATTCTTCTCATCCTTGTTTCAACACTTATTTCAACGTGGTCATCCTTTCAAGTTGATCTATCTAACCACTTGCCACGGGAGAAGAACTTTTAAAGGATTTTGTGGACTCTCCAGGGAGGATCTCCTCCCTTCACAGGGATTCAAACAGTCTTTGGGGAGGAAACTGATTTCCCATTAAATTGAAATCATTAAATCATCATTTAGGCTCAGGAAGCTCAAGTCCTCACACCACGCCTAAGAACTGCCTGGAMCTCTCTGTGCGCTTTTATAGAGCAAGGTCGGCGAGCAGGGGCAGCGCCGTGAGCAGAGCTGCGCGGCTGCCGCCCTGCGCCGCGTCGCGGGGCTCGCAGCAGCCAGCCCGAGCGCCCGCGGGACACGCTCGCCCTGTCCTGAGCCCATGGACGCAGGAGGCAGCAGCCAGCGGGACTGCAGAGCGCCACTTTCCTGGTTACGCTGGGGAGGGTGTTTAGACCTGACAGCTTGTGGAGTGCGAGGCCTCTCGGCGGCGGGTGTTTGTGCTGGGAAGAGGGCAGTTTGCACCGCTGCGCCCCACGGCAGGGGCTTGGCAGCATCGCCCCCACAGGTCACCAGGATGGAGCAACTTCTCACACGCCGCCTCGCTGGGATTTGTGGGGCACATCCCAGCCCAACTCATTTTAAAATAAGGAGTCTGACATTTCTGCGATCAAAATATTGCAGATTTCAGAGGTCTTTGGACTTCACGGTTGTAAATTACTCTAAGATGCTCACAGAAATTTACTCGTAAAGAGTGAGCTGGAGTGACCAGAAATAGAGACTTTCCATGACCTTCGTCTGCATGTGTCCCACTAGATCAGCACAGAGCAGCCCTGTGCCCTTCCCCTTGGCCAGGGACAGCTGGCACTGCCCACTCGCTGGGTTTCTCCAAGGAGCTGCCGCAGGCAGCTGCGACATGGAGGCAAAAAAGAAATACTTGTCAAAGGCTAGGGTAAAAACTTGCACCCAGTTATTCAAGCAGGCAGCAGGGTGAGAGGCGGAGGAGACACCTGCCTGCGGCCTATCCAGCATTCAGGTCTCCAAAGCRGAAGAAATGTGAGAACTTCCCAAAATGAACTTCATCCCACTCTTTGCTGGGGCTATAATTGATAAGCTCCAGGCAATTTGCCTTAACTCACCAAGGCTGAGGAACATGCTGCTCCTCCAGTTGATTCAGAGAATCACAGAATCATAGAATCATAGAATGCCGAAGGTTGGAAGGGACCTCAGAGGTCATCGAGTCCAACCCCCCTGCTCACGCAGGGTCACCTAGAGCACGTGGCACAGGGCTGCATCCAAGCGGGTTTTAAAGATCTCCAAAGAAGGAGACTCCACAATCTCTCTCGAGTTCCTCTCCTCATCAGCAGAGGAACTCGAACAAGAGCAAAGAGCTGGCTGTTAATGCCGTTGGCTGCCTGAGCCTAACCCGTGGACATAGATTTGTCAGATTTTAATAACCAGGTACGGATGCACAGAACCTCTTCACTCTCCCTCTGCCTTTCCTGCAAGCACTCCTTTCACCTTGGAAAAGCTCAAAGCGCTTGATTCATACCAAGCTCTGCTAGAGCCTATTTGGAAGAAGAAGGGTTTCTTAACGTGCATGGTGCCATGGAGCCCCACAGCAGGCGGCCTCCCGCCCAGCTCTCGCGCACGCGCAGCGCACGGCACTTCTCACACTGCCAGCCCAACTCGGAGACCTGGCCCAAGGCCCAAAGCCAGCCCTCTCGAGGCAGTTCACTCGACCAAAACATGACCCAGTTGACCATCCGCAGCATGGAGGGTGACCATGCTCCCTAGCCACAGGACAGGAGTCCTGCAGGATGTGCAACAGAGCAATGAGCAAAGCCAAAGCTCCTCTCAAGGGAAGCATCAGGCTCTGCTGCCTCACAGGATGCTCTTAAAATGCTTAAAAACTGTGTACCTGCCTAGCAGTATCCAGTCCTTGAAGGAAAATGAGAGGGAGCAAAGCCAAGGCAGAGCTTTACTTAGCCTTGCTGGGCGTTCAGGATGCAGCCAGGCTGCCCTGGCTGAGGACCCCGAGCTCCATYCGCAGCCCAGCGGCAGAGGCTGCTGCAGATCCCGCCCTGCCTGTGCGGTCGCACCTCCCCACGCAGGCTGGTGCTCAGCGCTCATCCTCCTCGAGTCCAACGTTTCCGGGCCCTGGCAGGGCCGCGCACAGCTCCTGGGTGCGTGGGGCGCTACCAAAACGCTCTCTCCAAAGTGAAGCACAGGCTGCAGCAGGAAGGCCTGAGCCAAGCATAAACGCGCAGGGAAGAGGTTTCCCAGCTGCAGTGGTTTATACACAAGCTGTCACAGGCAGTGACAAGCTGGGTGTCAGAAAGCTGCTTGACATTATTTTTGTGGAAGGTGTACAAACAAAACCAGGCAATTCCCTTTTTAATGCTCATGACAAATATTTCACACCTTTTAACAAACACACATGCTTTCAGTCCAGCTTCTGCTTCACGTTGCAGCATGCAGATGGTACTAGCTCTATTTTCAAGCTGGATGAAGCTTCTCTTTTAAGGGCAGACATTTGATTCATTCCATTTACTGACGTGCATCCCATTAATACTCAGGGCCAGGGCTTGCTCTGACAACAGGCTTRGGTGGCTGCCTGACTGCCAAGGAGCACGAGCCGGCCCACCAAAGCCGGGGCACACAGACAGCCCCTCATCAGCCCGTGGGGACAGGGAATCTCTCATTATTCTCTAGTGCCATGGGATGGCACAAGAGCAGAAAGCAGAGAACACTTTTTGCCAGAAAGAAACGTTATCAGTTTTRCTTTCCAGAATTCAAATTCACGCATTGACAGCAAGTTCTCCACATTTTGGAGAATATTCTTTCTCAACCACAAACCAAGTTATCCTCAGGACTCCGCACATCTGAATAAGATACCAAGTAGATACTAGTGAAGGATTTTCTGCATGTGCTCAGACCAGGCCCTCTTGCTCAGTGCCAGGTCTCCAGGTGGGATGGGAAGACACACGCTGTTTGTGAGAGAAAAGACTCGTACAGGCACCGAGCTGAAACCCTCAGCCTTCAGAGCTAGTGGCAATGCAGCCTTCTGAAGTAAAGGCTGAAGAAAAGCTAACAAAAACAGAACATACACAAGTAGTGAGAAAAAAAAAAACAGTATTAAAGTAAAAGCAATGTTTTTGTTTACACCATGCATCGCCGGACAACTGCATCTACATAGCTAGCACTGTTTGGAGCCCTATAGCTTGGTAAGTGTTGACCCACACTGAGATGTTTTCATGAGACAAGGGGTTTGAGCAGGGAGTTCCTTCCTGGAGGTCTGTGCGGACTGCTTGGGGCCAAACCAGAAGGATTCAGGACAGCCTGACCTTGGAGGCATTACAAAGGCAGCTGGTGTTCACTGCCCCGTGATGGCAGCAGCAGCAGCGGAGGGTGGTTTCTAAAGCGGGGCTGTTCTCCTCAGCTTTTCTCTGCTTACTCTGGCATATTCCAGAAAGGAACTCCCTAGCTTCTAACGATGCCCTTCTTGGGAGGTTCATTCTCTCCCCAGGCTCAAAGAGTTGCCCAAAGTGTGTGATATTTTAACAAGGAATACAATCACATTCACAGCTAGAAGTGATGTACTCTCTGCTTGCCACCCATTTTACAAATTACAGTATTTTACTTCCAAAGATAGCATACCTGTGTAATTATTATATATAGTTAAATAAGGATATAGAAAGATAAAAACAATATAAATAGAAATATATTAATAGCTAATATATATTTATATATAAAATATAAATATGTATTAAAAATAGGTCAGTGCAGTATATGGAGCTGAGAAAAACACTGCATTTTGTGTTAGAATTATTTCTGAAAGTAACCTTAGCTCCAGTGAAGAACTCAAAGGGAACTCTGATGAACAACTGGCAAAACAATCTGAGCATCCCCTCATCTCCCTAAACTAAGACCTACATGCGAGAAGATTTATAAAAGAAAACACTGCATGCACCAAAGCCACTTAAACTAGAGAGACAGGGCAGAAAAAAAAAAAAAAAAAAAAAGGACCAATGGATACATCAGTGAGGTGCTAAGATGGGAAGAGCGGCAATCAAACTTTCAAGCTGGGAATAGATGGCAGGTGACACCTCCAAAGTGGCCCCAGAGGCTGCGCAGGAGCCCCCAGGGCGGAGGCAAGAGGGGAGCGAGCGGCGCGGCTCTCCATGCGAGGGCTCCCAGGGGACGGGGACGGGGAGAGGCGGGAGCGGCACCTACGGGAGGCCAAGGAGCCCGGCCTCGGGCCTGAAGGAAGCTGCATAATAAAAGGTGACACGGAAAACATATGGAGCTCCAGCCTCGCACCGGCCCCCCGGCAAAGTGACAGGGATAATCAAGATGTGCCAAGGGCCAGGATCAAGAGAAGGAAACTACCAACTTGAATGCATTTCTCTGGAGGGTTTATTATCCCTATGCTCAGCTACAGAAAACATAAAGAGACTGAGGTTTAAGTGAAGGAAATTACAATTTAGAAAACTGCAAATAAATTACAGATCATATAATCCCTCCCCTCTTTAGTCTGCTTGGAAATTCCTTAACTGCTTTCCTAGGCTTGCTGCAAAGTACAATTTGTTTTCCTGATTTTTTTTTCCCCTATTATCAGAAATGCCTTACATGAACAGCAAGCTCGTATTACTCCTTTTATTGCCTGTTTGTTAGCTGTTGCTCTCATTTTATGTCAACACTAATGAAAAATAGACATTTCCGCTACAAACCATGAACAGACTCAAATCCAGGGTGGGGTACTTTTCAATCTTTTCATTCCTATGTTAAAAAAAAATAAATAAACGAAAGCTAGGAATTCAGCAGCAATGAAAACAGCAATGTAAGAAATACATAAATCCATTCTTTAAATATTCTGCATAGCAGGGGGAAAAAAACCAACCCTTTTTGCAGAGGCAGCTATCCCTGCTCAATTTTGAGAAGGCAGAAAATCTATGAAACAAAAGGTTCAAGGGGAAAATTAGAAGCAGCTTTCAAAATAAGACTGTACAAAACAGCAGTGTGCTCGGATGAAAAAGAGAAAGAAAAGAGGAAAAAAAAAGTCCAGCAACTTGGGTGCAAGAATCTTACATTCTGCCAATTCACAAACCTGTCAAACATTTTCCTCCACTCTCCTTCTCTCCTCTCTTTACTCCCAATAGCAATTCTGAAAAGGGAGGGTAGGGAGGGAGAAAAAAAAAAAGAGAGAGAGAGAGAGAAAAAAAATACACTACATTTGCATAACTGCACAACACAAGGGATTTATGAGCATTTTTAACAGCCAAATCAGGCAAACAAATTGCCTGAAGAACGGCAACAGTAAGCTATCGGGGCTCGCACGTCGGCAACATCAGAGGTCTGCGGGGAGAATCACATCTTTTATAATAAAAATCAATCACGGTCCCCATTCTCTCCTTCAAACTTGGAGAAAAAAAGAAACCCGAGTGCCACTAATTTAACCTTCTTACTGAAGAATGGAGCCAAGATGAAAAGAGGCCGATGGCTGGCCGTGAGCCAAAGAAAAGCTTGCAGGGGCGCAGTGCCGGGAACGGCGTCGGCGCCGGGCTCGGCTCTCGCACCAAACCCCGCGCGGACCAGGCGGGAGGATGCGGCCGCCCGGCCAAGGAACACGTATCGATTATGGTGAACGCCGTCTTTATGATGAGAAATAAATTGGAGATTTATCGGATGGGCGCGAGGACAAGGTCCCTTGGAGCAGCGCCCAGATCCTGGGAAGGGCGCTGCTTCATGGGGAGCCACGACCCGGAGCGCGGCCGCGCTGCGACGCCTATTTATAGGCAGCGAGGCAGTGAATGGCCTCATTGCACATGCCACAAGGCAGACCGCAGCCTTTTATCCCGGGGACCTGATTTGTGCTGCATTTCAAAAAGTCCAGGGCTTGGGGGAAGAATAAAAAGAGGGGGAGGGAGGGGAGAGGGGACTGGCCACGCAACAGGCAACAGAAACCCTTCTCTTCTGCCCTACCTCCCCTCCCAACTTTTCCTTTATGAAGCTGCTGCTGGAGAGTGTGGAAAAGAGTTTTCCGAGACTTCCCGGTGGAGAAAAAAGCAGCAAGGGGGCGGGCGGGCGGGCCGGGGCGCACGCATTGCTGCTCATTAGCGCCCAGCGCCGGCGCGCAGCAACGCGGGCGAGTGGGGCCGAGGCAGCGCGCGGGGCGAGAGCATTTCAATTAGCTGCCTTTGAAGGGCCCTCCTGAATGAGAAAGGCCCAGAAAACACTTGTCAAATGCAAGTTCAAGTGAAAGGCACTTGTGCCAATGAAGTGCGCAGATGGCTGTGGGGGTTCCCCCGAACCCAGAGCGAGCCTCCATTATGTCTTTATTGCTCACAGAAAGGCCGGGGTCACCTTGGGCTGCGAATAAGTTGGCTTCCTTTCCCACACAGTGACTCTGGTCAATCACGGCAGCAAAGGGAGCCTTCCTTTGAGTGACTGCTCGCCTCTCGGCGCACTGAAGGGCCTGTCCAAAGGCTAAATAGGCACAAAACCCTTTGGGCTCGTCTCTCTGCAGCCGCCAGTTGTGGGGAAAGTTTCCCACCGTTGCAGGCGATGGCGGGAGCCCGGGGAAGGCGGCGGGGGCCCCTCGGCTCCGCTCTCAGTGGGGCCGCGCGACGTGAGCCGATGGCTTTGGGAGCTTCCGAATCCGACACGGCACCAGGAGACACCTCTCTCCATGTGCAGGTTCTGGAAATGCAGGAGCCCCAGTGTTGACACGGGCTCCCCGGCAGGAGGGAGCAGAGCCAAACACCACGGAGCAGGCGCCTAATTCCCAAATTAAAAGTTAATGTTAACCTCTGCTAGCCCAACAAAGGAAGTCCAGGTTACAACCTAGAAGCCACCTTTTCCTTTGCAGCTGGAATATCCTGAGCCAGGAAGAATCCTGGGCCCTTTTACAGGGACAGGGATCTGCCCCCAGCTCCACACTGAACATAAAATTCCTCTTTTAAATATGGAATGTTGATCCCAGGAGGGGAAGGCCAAGCAGAATTCGCCCCCTAACAAAACAGAAAAAGGTGATTTGATATCAGATAGCTTAAAATAAGTCGTCAGTGAGAAAGCAGAGCCCCAAGCATGTAAAACTCAAATAATTCCTCAACTTCGTAGTTTGATACATCCTCAGGATTTCCTCCAGATAAATATAGCAGAAGCTGCACATACAGAAGTTATTCATGAGCACTCCAGAAAGACCAAAATTAGCAGCACTCAGTCAGCTGCTCAGTTTTTAAATTTTCCCTTAAAAAAGTAGCAAACTGTATGGTCCCTGGAAAACTGACGAGATTTAGAGAATTTTACGACTGTGCAGCAACCTGCAATAAATCTCAATGATTACAGAGGAAAATAGTTTTATACTAGTAGCAATTCTGCTGTGTGCAGGGACTCAACATAATAGTTCTGCAAATTGCAGCTGCCAGTATCTGTGAAGCTATTGGATTAAACATAGAGTCCAGCACTGAGAAGTTTGGGAGAATCCCTAATCAAACATGCTGCCGAGTCCTCATTCAGTCAAATCTGAGTCTTTTACTAGTGCTTTAAGTGGCAGGACCAGGACTACCCACGATGCGAGTGCCATGTTCTGTATCCCAAATCTGGGAAGGGAGCCCGTGCTGTGCACGGGACAGGGCTTGGCTCAAGGCTAGCTTTGCTGTACTTCTCTACAGATGTGCAATCCTGGATATTTATGGTGCTGAAGGCAAGGTCAACTAATATGAACCTTGTACTTGGAACAGTGAGTACTGAACTTGCTGATGTTTTTTTAGTTCCTGCAGACTGGGTTAGGGCTGYGTGTGTGTGTGAGCGCGTGTGTTTGATTTCAGTGTCTCAACACAGCCCTTAGGAAATTACTTTCCTATAGACTAAACTCACCTCTACTGTAGCAAATACACTGATTCTCGAGAGTACTGCAGGCTGTAGGCTTCCCCTCACACCAGTATGCTATCTTTTCAATATGCTGGCCCTAGACTGTGAAGAAAAGAGCTGGGGGTCTTCAGTTTTGTTATCTGAGTGTTGCAGAGAACTACAAATCAAACTAAGAATGCGCTCCTGGCAGCACGCGCTGCCGAGCGGACAGGGCACAACGTAGCTGGGCTGAGAGGTTCCCCTTGAGTTTTGATATCTTCCCACCTTTAGCAGCAGCCTAGTAGATGTGTGACAGAGATGAGCAAACTTGGGGCTAGGTTATCACCCAACCTCAGGGGCACCCACATCCCAACCCAGCGAGGGCAAAAAAGCTGCCACTTTCTTCCTCAACACTGTCATAATAAAGTTTCCCTTATGGTAGGGGAGGCTCTCTCCTGACTGCATCACTGCGAGCACTGAGACACAAAACCCACGCTATGATCGACTGAAACCTCTCACCCTGCGAACCCAGATCTCGCTTTCTCCCACATTTCCCAGATTTGATATCTTCTCTCAAAAGCAAACAGAGCTGGTGTGGTGTAAGATGCAAATCACCACAGGGAAATTCTAATTAAACAGTAAGGAAATACAACTAGTCTTGTAATAGAGTAGGGCTCGAAGGCCCCCTGCTCTCTAACACGCTCTGGACATCTGGTGTCAGCAGGTCGTGCGCGACTGTATTCCTGTGTTCCAGAAAGAGGCAGTGTCACACCAGGAAACCCTGAAGCTGCTGGTCTGAAAAAATTATAACAAAGCCGAGAGAGCTTAAATTCAGAAGCCATCCAGATCTGAAACCATTCAGAATTGCATTTCTATTCTTGAAGGACAGAAGATAAAAGACTTTTCTCCCTAGATATTTATTTTCTTTAATTCTTCCTAGAGCTCCACTCCTTTCCCCAAGGAAGCCCTGTTCAGCTTTACATCATTTTTCAGGAGCAGTGAGAACCTGTTTTATCTTTTATGCAACTCTTAACAGATAGTTATAAGTAGCCATCATTATAGYACTGAAGTCAAAGATACAGCTCGTCCCTCCCAGAAAGCCCGTGCTCCATTCCAGCAACGTCCCGCTGGGAAAGGCAATCATATCTCATTTGTCATCAGTCCTAATGAAGTCCAAGAACTGCTGTAACCCTGAGACAACATTTCAAGATGGGAGGAATCATTGAGGGAAGGACTATCTAGTCTGCAGTGACTATCTGGCTGCTGGCAAGAATTTGACCCCAAGCTCACAAGCATAGATCATTCCTCAAATGATCTTTGAATCCTCAAAAATCCTTATAAACCACGTTATTGGTCTAATGGCTGGGCAGTGAGTCTGGCTCTTGTGCAACGGTGTTCTCTGASTAGATGCCAAGTGGCTCCCTTCAGAAAACAAATAATCCCCTCAAAAAACCTATCTACAACCCACAACAGCATTTGTGTTGGCTGATTCTCCAGGTAAAACACACTGCAATACTGGAGCCTCAAAGTTACTTGGAAGTACCAAAAGCTAGGTGGAAAGCAATGCTCCCAAACTACACCTGCAGCTTCCAACAGGCCCAATAGCCACAAATGGACATAAGTCTCACTTTGACTTGCAATTTATTTAGTTACCACTTCACCAGCACAGCTCTCAAGCAAATAGTCACTAAAAAGTCTTAARGAATTTAAGGCTCCCTCACTATCATCCATTTAAGTGATTTTATTACCATCTATTTAGACTTGCATTCTTTTTACATCAAACAGATCCTGTATTTCCCATTTCTAGATCCATTTCATTTTTCCGCTCTCACACATTAATAAAAATATGCGGTATGGAGATTAATTATTTTAAAATAAATTAGGTTTCCTAAAATACATTCACATCTATAGAGACCTGATACGTCACGTTTTCTGCACGAGTCTAATTCGCCTTTGGAGATAAGCTTACGCTAGGTATTTTCTCCGTGAGATTTGTTTGTTTCAATATATTGTTTCAGAATAAATCAGGCAGACCAAATGCTATCGGTTCCAGCTTCTCCTATAGAAATGACACATTTTTCAGGTCAGACATCTGGGAACCAAACCACAGTATGTGAAACACGCTCAGCCTTGTTTAGAAAAAGCAGCTTTAACAGAGATTAATAATTAATTTTTCTCCTGAGTGCAATCAATTTAAGCCAAAGCCTACTCCAAACTTAAGTAGCAAATTGTTCCCAGTGACACTGCCTGCTATTTGTCCACAACATCATCCACAACAAACTAATTACAGTGATTACAGTTTCTTTTAACTTTCAAGGAGAGCCCTAATGACTGSACTTTGGAACATTTTTCTGCTAGCAACAGGACCGTCGGCCACTGGCGACTTAYGCTTCAGACTTGGACATGGTACAAATCTGCAAAAAAAATCCTGTATATAATTAGGAGTCTTCTGCAAAGGGAAATGAAGGTTATTTGTGTCTGTGGGCAGGGGGTGTTTGGGGTGTGCAACAAGGGGGGGCTGCCAGAAGGGATATTGTCTGTAACGTTTATCCCAAGCTGATTGCACAAACCTAAAATGCATCCCTACACAGCCACCTGAGAATTCAGTAATTGTTCCTTATGCAATTCCACCTGAGGCACTTTAAGCAAACACTGCAGAAATAATACGTGGAAAACTCGGCTAACCACAAAATTGTTTTTTAAGGAGAAGTAGGAAACTCTACACGTGGATGCCATTGGGTCTGTGCTTCCATCTCTGCTGGAGCCCTGTAATCCTCATTAATCTGCCGCTGGTTCCTGGAAAGTACCTTTTCTCCATCAATAAAAATCCAGAGATCTGTTGGATTAATTTACGCCTCTTCCTCAGAGCTGAAGCTGTGCAGACAAACGCACGATTTCAGCAGACATGCCTCAAAATTTACTCTATATTTTCCCTTGCTGCAGACTCTGCCAAACCAAGCAGAAAGAAAAAGAAAAAAAAAAAGAAAAAAGAAAGAAAGAAATCAAAGCTGGGAACAATGTTACCGCAGGGTGCCAAATTTGCAGTGAAAGTCCCGTCGGCCGCTGTCACGCAAAGTTTGACACGTCTTGCCAAATGGTTTCTGCGCGATACAAACCGCTTGYAAAGTGACTGGGCCCTTTGTGTCGCAGCTGAAAGCTGCAGATGGGAAGGGCTCTGCCAGGAAAGGGGAACTGCTGTTTTCGCCCCGTGAAGCTTCACGCACGCAAATACGAGCACGCTCCCCTGGAACAGGGCACTGCTCCATACCTTCAGCAGCGTTTTTGTTCCAGTCGGTGCACACTGCACCCAAAAAGCAATGGCAAGTTTTGCTGCTTAGAAATAAAAATTAGAGAGGCATTCACGATGCACTACCAACCCAAGATCCAGCACAAGGCAGATAAAGGGCTTATTCAATTTCCAAACTGCATAAACTTTAGTCTCTATTTAGAAACTCAGTCTATGAAGAGGCCTTCCTCAGGAGAGGAAGATGATGCCCTGTAGATCCAAAATACCATAAACCAGAGCAGAATACAAGCAGAGTGCCACCCAAACAGGCACAAGCTAAAGTCACCCTTGTTCCTTCCACATAAAATCAGTTGAACACGCATTATATGGTGAAAGTGATTCTGACAAGCAGTTCTTCAGAAGGCTACAGAAAAAACTACATGCTTTCAATAAGATGCTTTTCACATTATCAGGCCTTAGACTTAATACTATTCCCTCCACTCAAAATCTTTAAGTGCAGCTCTGCTCTGCAAGGTAGTAGAGCTTAGGGTTTCCGTTTATTCCACTTTGCAATTTATACACAGGGAGACTGGGACACTCTCTGCCCTCGGCAGCCCAATACTCAGCCAGGTCAGCAATAGTGTAGAATGTGCATCCTTGACTCACTGCCAGCTAGGCTTTGTTTTGGCAAACTGCACATGCGACAGACACACGTGCATGTAGGGAGTGGATCACCRGGCACTGGCCAGCCACGTAAATGGCACGTGCTTGGCGAGGGAAGATGCACATGAGAGCAGGAGCTCGTGGCCAAGTGCAGAACAACCTCAACAGTGAGTACCAACCACCGCAGATACTGCACGGGCAGACAGGACCACACCAGGGCAGCAAGCGGGAGAGTGGCAGGAAGGGGCATCTGGGGTATTGAGGGAAGCTCTTAAACGCAGGCAGATTTTAAGACCAACCTGATAAGGTGCAAATATATCAAGATGAGCTATAAATGTGCAGATACTGTCAGATAAATTTCCTGTTATTTTCAAATCCCTCCTGAGTGCACTCATTTGATCATGCACAGGGATATTAATRAAAAGGTCTACCAGAGGCCTGTGTGGAATTGGCCAATATCCGAGCAGGGTCAGCGATGGGTTAAGTCATGTAGGGCCCTCCTAAGCAGCCAGGGGAATGCAAATGTGTCCAGCATGTTTTCCWAAATGGAAACTCAAAATTTGCTCTCTGCTGTAAGTTCTGCAAGAGACATTTAAAACCCAATGCTGCTGAGAACATGCCAGTGCAGTTTTAATTCGCACAGCTGCAGACAGCCAGTCCAGAAAAGGCTTTTCAGAGCTCCACACAAACACTCTTGACATTTTTTCCCCTATCATGTCTAAATGGGCCCATTTAGGTATTTGTAACTGTCAGAAGGAATCTGTTCTTGATAGCTAGCAGAAGTAAAGCCCAAGCATAAAGAGAATAGGATTAAAAATAAATAAGACTATTTATACCTGTTTTAATCTGAGAACATGTGGAACCAATTGCTAGGAGGCCTGAGATTCAATTTTTGGTGCTAACAAAGAAAACTAAGTTGACAAATATGTAGCAATCAAGATACCTACAAATGTCATAATCCCCTTGTAGAAAGGATCTTTTGTTTGCAAGATCCAGCAAATCACCTTCTCTCCGGTTTTAAAAATAAAAGAGAACCACAACAAGAGCAAGTATAAGAAATCAGAGACAGACCATAAAAATTCCTTAACTTTGTCTTCACTGATTTTCCTAAATTTTGAAGTTAAGCCAAACAGCACCACTGGCCTCCCTGTCTAACAGGGAAGACAGGCAGCACAGACTGCTAAAACAGTGAACTGGGTGGCAGAGCCAAAGCCCCAGCTGTTAAAGGTAGRGGCTGCAACGTCTTGCCCTGCGGGCTGAAAGGTGAGGAAGGAAGAGGGCCGCTCTGCTATTCCCGGGCTTAGCTGCCGCCAAGATCTAGAGTTACTTCTCTGGAGCTACAGGACAGTCTCGCTTCTCATTTTCCTGTGCAGAAAGGAGAGGCTTCAGAGCATGGAGCTATTTCCAAAAGACTGACAATTAATTTATCCAAAAATGTTCCACATACTAAACTCCCTGAGTGGCACAGGACACAGTCATGGGAGAAGTTTCTCTCTTTCTTTGCACACCTACTGGCACAGAAATAAACTGCTACCACAGCCTAGTCTAAACTGCACTTCAGAAAACTGGTTTACACCACAGGAAGAAAACTTTAAACTACTGTTTTAAAGGGGGGAAGACTTACTTTCATTCTGACATTCTGGTTTGGTAATCCTGTTTACGAAGGGATTTCAATTAGCTGGGTTATTCCCCTCTTCTTACTTTGAAGCCATTTCAAATCCCCTGGAGAATTGCCTTTTGAAATTAAAGTAATCAACAAAGCTAATTGTTTAGCACCTTCAGTTTTCAAACTGCTTTTGCATCTTTGTGGAAGGATAGGCTGCTACTTCATATTAGCAACCCAGCTCAATTAGCTGAAGGAAACTATTGCCACCAGTTCAGTCAGAACTGAACAAGACATCGAAAAGAACATTTGTCTGGGTGASAAATGTAGGCATTTGAGAGAATTAGGGGAATAATTTTTGAATTTGACCTCACGTTTGCTCCCATATAGCTTAAACTTAATGCAATAAATCTCAGAAAAGTTGTGATCTCCAGAGATAACTCATGACCTCCCTCCTGGAAGCCTATCATAACAGATGGATAACTCACCCAGCTTYGCCTGCATTAGATGATACACGTCTGCATTAGATTGATAAAAGTTTGAGCAGYAGATAGATGGGTTAAGCATACTGCAATTTTAAAATATTTCTTCCCAAAGCAAGGAGGGCACAAGAGAATCATAGAGTATTCTAGCAGATACGCTTTCAGTGATTAGGAATGAGCACTGCAAGGATTCCTCCTATGCAAAGTCAGAGGGAGAAAACGACACTGTTTTCAGAGAGGACAGAAGATGAAAAATGACTTTTCCTCCACGTGTCTGGACACCACGTAATCCAAGGAGGTCTGGAATTAGACTCTCTAGGTCCCCACAACCATCTTCTCCTGYACACAAACCTTGCATGGTGTCTTTTGCATGCAACAATTTCAGATACTGGTGCCAAGCACCACAGTCAAGTAAAAGCACCGTTTAAATAGGTTCTACTTGAGCATCCCAGTTCGTTTCAAAATGCCTCCGATAAAACCTGAGATTTTAAGTAATTAAATTATACCTGGTACAAGGGCAGGGATGTTATCTTTTCCAATGCTTATCCAATGGCAAAGTAAACCACACTTGTTAGAAAAGTTTCCTAAACAAGGAGAGCATGAGTGTGATTCCTTTCTTCTCAAAGACCTTGTTCTGTTAACCATAACATTCAGATTAATAGGACAATAAAGCTTCTTGAAAAATGGATAAACAGATACAAGGCTTAAACCTGAACCTAAGAACAGTGCTTTTTTTCCTCCCCCTCTCAATGAACGTACACAGCTACTCCTATATTACTCACCTCAATTTTATCTGTTTTTGCATCTCCCCAGTAAAGCTTGTCTTCCTGCAGATCCAATGCCAAGCCATTAGGCCAACCTAGGGACGTATTCACCAAAACTCTCCTCTCCGAGCCATCCAGATAAGCGCATTCTATCTTTGGACTTTCACCCCAGTCTGTCCAATACATGTAACTGTAAAAAAATTTAAAAAAAATTTAAAAAGAAGAGGAAAAAAATGCAAGTGATGTGCAAGACAAAAACTATCAGGACTTGTTCCACTTTTGAAAGAACTTGCTCACTTTCTGCTCCAGAAGCAGCAAACAAATCAATTCTAACCATAACTAGTGATTTCAGTCTAAGATTTAAACCAAAGTAGTAAACATGTGCAGGATCTCAATTCTTTAATCAAAGAAGATGCATTAAAATAAAACAAATAGGCAACATATAGGTTGGCTGAAGAACATTATATTTAGTAGTCAACATCTCTACACATGGTGCTAAAGTGAAGCAACGGTAAAGGAAGGGAAAGCCAATGATTTCTAGTAGAAGAGAAGGAACCCTTGACAWGTAACGCACCTCTCATCTGAGAGTTTGCAGATTTTTTGAGCCATTTTAGGAGACCAGAAACAGGACCCCAAGACCTGTCACAGCTCTACCATTAAAAACAAACAAATGAAACACACACATACCCCATTACAGGATTGAGCACTATTGCTCGAGGCTCATCTAGGTTTTCTGAGATGAGGATTTTTCTTGATGTCCCATTCAAGCGGGTCACTTCAATGCGGTCTGTGCCAGTGTCTGTCCAGTAGAGGTTCCTGGCCACCCAGTCCACAGCAATGCCATCCGGATGGTTGATTTCTGTGGTTACCAGAGTCTGCGCTCCAGAGCCGTCAAGGTAGGCCCGTCGTATTGCCCGGACATCATCATCAGTCCAGTAGATGTAGCCTTCCACAGGATCATAGTCTATAGCAATCGCGTGTCTGATATTGTCTATCTGCAGAATAATATCAGTGAAATCTGGCATGTCCAAGGAGATTCTTCTTAAGTCAGTCCTTCTAGCCAGCAGCAAGACTTCTTCAGCGCCTGGGGGAGCAAAAAGAGATTTAGGACACTAATCTGCAACTACAGCAGTCACGGAAGAAGCTTTAAGAGCACAAGTAGCCAAGTGTACCACAGTGGAAGGCTTTGCTTCTCTGCTTCTCTCCACAGTCACTTCTTCTCTGGGACTGAAAATAAAGTGTCATGTTTAGTCCAAGTTAAGCAAGATTCAGGCCTCGAAATTTAATATGGAGGGGAGGATGTGTCTGGTCATCAAGATGTTCTGTCAGAACAGAAGAGTGAGCACAAATTGTTCTAGTTCAACTGTCTTGAAAGCGAGCAGCCCTGCAGCTGCCCAGTTACCCACGGCGCTCTGGCCCACACCCCCCGTTCAGCAGCTCAAGAAATCGTCCCAGGCTCAGTCTCAGGGARGAGCGTGGCTAAAAAACGTGGATAAGAAAACCAGCATACTTTAAACTGAAACTTGGGTAGAAAAGAAATAATAAGTGGAATAAACTACTTGGTTGATTTCAAGTTGTGGCTGCTTGGCAATTTCACCTTCAGAGATGCATCTGCTTCTAATGAAGTTAAATTATTACGCAATCAGTTTCTTGACAGCCATGTATCTACATCCTTAGACATTAAAAGAGCAAAGCAACACAGCAAATGTCTCATTAATTCCGCCCCACAGCCTGAAGGTTGGTAAAAGCATCATTCCTGTGGCCAGTTCTGCGATAGGTGCAGAAATATTGGCCTATATCACAGCAGAGCCAGAAAGCATAGTGTTTRTTAAATGCATAATTGCCTTTAGTATTTTTTACATTATTATTTTTGCTAGAAAATAAAAGCAGCAGGCTGAGTGCAGCACTAGTTGCTGAGAAGCTCTCAGCGCTGCCACCGCTTCTCTGCAAACCCGGACAAACACGCTCCTCTGCCTCATGCTGTTTTATCTCTGCCACGGAGGCATTTGGGTTATTAATGCTGGTAGACTGTTTTGAAGAGTTGTGCTGCGACATGTCTAGCATAATATTAAGTAGAGCCTGTCTAATAGTCTGCTAYTTGCCTACTGCTAAAAAGTTCTAGAGCATTGATTTAATTCAATCAAAATTCAAAAGCCTCTCGCGTAGCAATCACAGTCACTTTTCTTAATCATATGACTAAGAGCTCCCCAGCAGAATTACTATCTATTAAGAGAAGGTCACATATAACACCTCATAGGGAACAAAAGCCACCTTTTCTCCCCTTTTCTCCCTATGTACTTTTCTCCTTTTTGGAGAACACAAATTGTTCCGAGTGCTACAGCAGCGCAACTGCAGCAAGCAAACACTCCTGCAGACACTTAATGCAAACTTGTCTATGCCAACCGTAGACCAGAAAAAGAAGAAATGGAGTCGCTCTAAAATTTCCACTTAGAAAGCATTTCAAAAGGCCCAAGTCCAAATTGTTATATTATTTTTCCAATTGGTTTGAACTTTGAAATGTTTATTTTTCTCTAGTCTTGCCCCCCACCACCTCCATTTGCCCCAGGCTTTCTGCAGACCTTCCATGGACTGTCTGAGCAGAACTAACAGCCATACAAGCCCATGAACCATTCCAGTTAACATGCAGAACCAAAGCAAACAATATCTGAATTTAAAAAGAACCAAACAGAACAGAAAATAAAATAATGCAGTTCAGGAACGTTAATTGTTACTCCCTGAAGACTGTATTCTCTCTTGGCAATCAAGAAATCCGACAAACTGTTTAAGAGCCTTTTTGTTGTTGTTCCTGCACGYGATATGTTCCTCCCACACCTATAATCCATTATTTTTAATACCCATGCTAGGTATAGYGTTTGCTGTGATTCTCTTGTTTTGTGCTCCCACTATTAAAAATTCATGCTCCAGTGCTGAAAATGGCAGCTGTATTCTATTTGCAAAATTAACCGCAATCAGAGCTGACAGCACTGAAGCAGGCCATCTCACCAGCCTGACAAGAGCCTTTTTCTTCTTCCCTTGGCCCACTTCACATTTGACAAGTGACAAGACATCCATAATACAGTAACAAATGCTCCAATTTATTCACCCAACCTAAACAAATGGGGACGGCAGCGGTGGCGTTTGCTAATCCGCGCAGCGAGCACTATGCTATTCCTTTCCCATTTGTCTGTCTGCTAATCAGGCGAGAACAAGGCTCCGTTGTGGGAGCCTCTTGCCCAGGTTTGTGTGTGCGCATGCGTCTGCCAGGATACGCTCGCTCCATGTACTGCTTGCAGTCCCTCTTTTTGTGGGAAAAATCTGATAAACTGCAGAAACGCTCAAGCGGTTAGTGCTTCTTCAAGGAACAAAAGAGCAAGCACTTTTGGAAAACAGAGCATTAAAAATACTTTGACCAGAGGCAACTTTTTATGAGCTGCCTGAGTGCAGCTATCTCGGCACTCTCAGTAAGGCCAACAGTTGTATGAAGAAAGCAGGCAACAGTGTGAGCTGCAGTATTTCAGCACGCTACCTGGCAAAGTTTGGGGACGGCAGGAAGGAGGGGGAAGGTAGGATGCACATCTTTGTGTGGAGCACCTGAGCTACGGCAGTGGTGCTGAGCTGCTYAATAAACTTGCCAGGACTCCAAATAATCGCAAGGTCTCACGTGAGCATTTAGGAGGCGGGAGGTGCTGCCACTCGCTATGGGAGGCCCCAGCTGGTACCGAGAGCACTGCGCAAAAATCCACGCCTGCAAGCGGCTTCCACCAAAACCACTAATACTTGGGAGCTGAAACAAATGCTGGTATTATCTAAAGATAAACGGTAATTCTTTTTATACATCCTCCTCGATTTTAGTACCTTACTAGAGCCAGCTGCAACACCAGCAGAATCTTGTATCCCAGCTGGGGTCTTGATTTATCCCCTTGGTGAGAGGATCTGCAGCAGCGCTGGGGCTGCTTTGGGAACAGCGGGGCATGGACTCTCCCCCAGACACTGTGGGCTGGGACATGCATCAGTTTTATCAACTGAAACCAGGAGTCAGACTGTGGGAGCAAGCAACCAAGAAAAGAGAAACGGGGAGGGTTATTCGAGAGAGGGCCTTGCGTGCCCTTGCTCAGGCACAGCCCCATCTCGTCGGAAGGTGTGAGCAGGCACAAGGAAAAGCAGCGCTTGTGACAAAGACAGGAAATACCAGAGCGCTCACGTAACTCATAAATTACGTCAGATCTGTCTGTAGGCTCCTGTGAAAGCTCCTGGCCACTGTTTCTTCCATTGCTTCTGTAGCAGGAATCTCACAGCTGCTTTCCCCAAACCAAGGAGAGAGACAAAATAGTTTCAGACACTTCTGGCACATGGTTCATACAGCCACTGGTGGGGGGAGCAACCCTCAAACCGAATATTAACTAAGTTTCCCAGCTGATAAGATCATTTGCCCAAACCAGCTGACCAAGGCGAAAGCAAAGTCTCCTCCAGAGAAAGCTGCTACCATGCAGACGACAGCTACTGACCTTCACGCGGCGCGCCAGGAGTGAGGCTCTGTGCAGCACCTCGCTCCCACCTAGCCAACAGCACCCTTGCAAGCCCACAGCTTCATGAAGTCACTGTTGACAGAGGACTACGGAACTCTCCTGCAGGTTTATTCAAACTGACTATATTAGATCCGTCCTGACTGCACTGGAGCCTCCAGATCCAAAGAGCAGCAGAAGTGGCCTTGGCTCCACCAAACAGACGACTTGCATTTTGACAGGGACTTCATCCAAAGATCTCAAAGAACTCAAACAACTAAATCTTCCCCTCTCTCCCGAGGTCTGACCAGCTATATTTTGTGTGCACCATGTCCGAACRGCAGATCACAGGTATCTTAGTCCCAGCAACTAATTCATCACTTGCAAAAATGTTCACATGCCTTTGCACAGACATCTTAATGACAGCTCATAGCAACGCATTAAGAAAAAGGATGGGCCAAGAAAGCGCCTGCCAGGAATCCCCAGTGCCAGAAAAGGGCTATACCAGTATTGCCTTGGGAAGCATGAGCTCTAGAGTTGCAAATAGTCTCTTCTGTGCTGGAGAAATACAACCTTATGGGCTCAGAGTATGAAATCTCCGCCCTTAGAAGTGGTTTAGTCATTTTACCACTTAGTTTTTGTTAAATAGAATTTTGCTGGTGCATCTTTAAGTACATAAACAAGCAAAAATCCATTAAAGCCCATCAAGACACATAACATACATTTTCACATCCAGCAGAGGCAGAGAATGTCTTTACTACAGTGCCAACTCCTGAGCTCTCCACAAGACCTTGTACCTATTACTTTGTCTGTACTGYAGTTTCTTCCTTTAGACAATCAGGACTAAACACTTCATGTCCCACAGGCCCCCACAGAGGTTAATAGCTGCACCATCCTTTGAAGTTCAAGTGTTAATTATGTTCCAAATATGACGGAGACACAGAAAATTCAATTCTGAGCTAACACCWTCATCCGTCCAAAGGATAAGCAAGATGGGAAAAGTTATAAACAACTGCAAATTGGGCTTGGCAAAGCCAGGGAGCAGCTCAGCCCGACTGCTGCAGTAAAATCAAGAGCTTGGCCACGGAGCAGTTGAAGACACAGCTTAAGTACAGCGGCTTAGTGAGTTACACCGCATCTGGGAACTTCTCAGGTCTGCGTGCTCAGCCCCAGATGAATGCAAGGTAACAAAGTTTGCTCGTAAACCTCTCCAGGGAGTCAGGATTGCTGCAAAGCGAGCCCCTGGCTTCCCCACCACCACACACACACACACACACACACACAGAGCCAGTCACCATCGCTCAAGCAACCACAACAACTGCACGTGTGAAGGAGCCCAGGGCAGTATCCACCTGAAACAGGCACCAGGACAGTCAAGCACTTCATTCAGCAGACCTGGAAACTCCTGGAAAACACAGCTAGATGACAACGTGCCTTATAGCATTAGAAAACACTGTTTTCAGTCAGTGAAACTTTAAAGGTAGCTGTTTTCATGAGAGGTTTTTGTTTGTTTTGGGTTTTTTTTTTTTTTTTTTTTTTTTTTTTTTAACTTCTGCGCATTTAGAAGGTAAAAGCTGCTCTGAGGAGAAAGTGCCATAACTCTTTCATACAGAACAAAAAAATGTAAACATAAACTAACAAGAGCAAGGAGGAAAAGGCTCATGACAAGCAAGACCTACAAATGAATGAAAAACACTCATAAAATTTTCATGAAATGGAGTAGAAATATAAGGAGGAAAAGCCTACACATTACTTAACACATACATGAATGAGAAAAAGACCTCTGGAAGTTGAGGATGGGGTTTTCCACTGCTGTATTTCTAATGCAGGAGTGGACGAAGGTGGGTGGCAGGAGGCAGCCATGCAGGAAGTTGCAAAGGCAGCTTTAGGAATAGGAGAAAAGTATTGAGTTTGTTTCTCCCATGCTCAGCACAGTAGTACCTGAATGCTCCTAATCACTATAACCCAAATCAAGACTGGAATAAAAAAATAAAAAAATAAAAAAAAATCAAAGTTTGTATATCAATACATGAGATTCCTCTTCCAGCATCTGCCAAGTGCTAGAAGCCTCCCCTGACAGTTATTTTGTGTTATTCACACAATGCCAGCAGCAGCTTTCTCAGATACTTGAGAGCTCCGGTTTACAGCAATTTTCCCACATGACAAATGACTCCCTAATCCGTCCCTTTCACAAAGAAGCCGTTCATCTCTAATTAGCAGTTGATATACTTAATCAGAAAAGTCTGGTTTTGTCCACACTTTCTCTTTATTACTCAGAAAGGGATGTATTAGCAAAGGGACCTTCTCCTTTGGTGGTCATAAAAGTTAAATTGCACGGGGAGAAATGCTTTACAATGGAGGTATTTGTCTGCCTGCTTTTCTTGCTTGGAGGCTTCACTGCTCAAGAAGTTGATGTTCAGCCAAAGAACTGCACATACCATATTTTTTAAATGTATTATGCGCACCAAGAAATACACAGGAGATGAGCACGAGCCTCAGCATTTCTTCCTTCAATACTGTATCATCTTCTACGTTAAAAAAAAAAAAAAAGAAAAAAGCCCACACACAAACAAAAAACCAACACCAACAAAAAGAACCAACAAAACACACCTTGCAACCGCTGCAGTAACAGCCACTAGCCTCCTAGAAAGCTGTTTGGTGAAGAACTGCAAGGAGAAATAAGACACTTGGGAATATTATCAGACCCTGCTTCACCAAGAGCATTAGAATAGGGGAGGGAAAAAGAAGAGAAAAAAAAAAATGGATCTCAAGATGACTCTTAAATGCTAGAAGCTACTGCCTTCTTCCCCAGTTATGAAATGTTTTTTTTCATCCAGAGATGATCTTGGACACAGACCCTGGTCCTTAAGTGAAATTTTGGGATCTCAGTAGGGTCAAATTTTCCTCTCCACGGCATCCTGGACGTGTCTTTCACAGTGAATAGATAAAAAGCACTTGAGAACAGGGATCCAGGAACAACTGAAACTTAGGTGAAGAGGAAAAATAGGCAACCTCAAAAATAGTATCATTTATCTATTTAAGGGCCCAATCAGGCAGTCACCCTTGTATCAGAGCATCTTCTATACCTGCATTTAGCTGCAGTTAATACAGGACCTGTGCTTTCAAGGGATGTAAATACTCTTATTCCCTTTATTTCTCCCCTAGGTGTCCCCCTCTGTTACAAATCAAAGCAAGGCACCTAATTCCCAATGTAGAAAACAGCTAAAATCGTCTCATGTCTTAATGGCCTAAAGGCCAGGGCCTGAACTCAACAAGAGAAGATGGGAGCAGACGACTTGCTGGTGCAGGCCCCCACCAAGTGCTTCTCCTTGTCACAGACTTGCTTCGGTTGCACTTGATGTACAGGGGCTCAGGCTGGTGTTCGTACAGCAGGACAACACACCTAGAGCCCAGGCGCTCCGGTGCCTCCTCACCAGCAGGTCCCTCCTCCTGCTTTCAAGGACAAGCAAGCAGAGGCTCATGGTTTTTCCTTATACACACGAAAACAAAGTCAGCATATAATTAACCTTCCAAGAGATTTCAATTTAAACAATGCCTGCAGGAATATATAAAAAAGAATTTTTTTTTTTTTTTTTTGTGAAAGTGAGCACAAAGAGCCCTCTCAGGGGAGATTTAAATTTAATAGGAGAGGAATTTAGATATAACAAATGAGTATAACATTCAGAGGAATGTTTGATTTATTAAAAGTACATCCAGCCACAGCTTGCAGAGGAAACAGAAGTCACTCAGTACAGAGGTAACTGATAAAATAGTGGCAATGAACTTGCCTTAAACTGGAAAATGAGATATAGGTAACCTGTAAAATTAAAAAGAAAACTTTACAGAGACAAATCCCTCCCCTCCAGACCTTAGGCAAGATAAAGCTGCCAGAGCTACCGTTCACACCATTGTAGTAAAATGGATCAAAACCTGCACGCAGACCAAATAGAACAGTTATAATGAAGTTGCAGAGCAAATAAAGCTCTGCAGTTTACCCATATACTGTAGCAAAGCATTAGGCATTTATTGAGAAACAAAAATGAAATGGGAAAGTGGTTTTAAAGCCTCAGGGGAATTCCGCTTCCTGAAATTACTACATGGATCCTGGACTGATTTTCAGCTTACAAAGCTCTGAGTGCCTCTCCTAAAGTTCACAGATTTATTATAAAACATACTAGCTGAAGTCCAAGTTTCTTCTACTCCTTACAAGTCTGCAGCCACAGTTACAACTCGGTGGGAGGGGTGCAGGATCGGAGCTCTCACTCAAAATAGTTTGTGGTATCAGCCACAGATGACAGGTTTTTAAATTCAGTTCAAGTCATTTTAGTCCAAATCAAGTGGGCTTATTTGGTTTCATGATACTAGAAAATGATGTGCAATGAGAGGGAGATCCTTTGCTGCTTCATGTTGTATTTTCAAAGGAGGGAATTTAAGAAGCCAGAGGGACCTTTTATTGGTAAATAAGAAGCCCTATCCACTTTTGAGAAAAAAGATGAGGCTTTTGATCTTCATCTCTAAGGCCTGCAGCAATAGCTGTATGCCAGCAACGGTGAATAGAAAAAAAAAATGTATTTCTAAAAAGAAAAAAATAAAAAATGAAGACAGGCTGAACACTATTTACAAAAAAGGACTCAGTCTCAGAAAGATGCACGCCCTATGGTATGAGAGTTTAATCGTAATTAGCTGACAAGATACACCACAATCCTCTACACTTGTCTGAATGTGATTAAACTGAACCACATGGCAAGCCAAAGGAGGGAAGAAGAAAAGCAGGGGGAGTCATCCAACATTTTGAGACTGCACCTCTCTCTGGCAAAGTCAAGCAGATCCACTCCAAAAAAGCAGAACAAGATGGAAAGAGCCTGGTTTCCATTTTGTCTGGGAATACTCACATCAAGTGGTGCAAATTATATCAAAGCTGCACCAGAGCTGCGGTCAGAAAGAGATGAATTCATTCTGTTCCCTGGGTCCCAAGGAAAAGAAGCCAAGAGAAAAGACTGCCAGAATAAAAGCATGAGGAAGATGAAGCTGCTTGTTCTTAAAAACCAAAAGGAGATGACATGCAGCTATGACCTCAAGACTCTGCACCGCAGGCTAAGCAAGATGCATATGGTTCACTATGGGAGATGGGATGGGAGCTACATCTTTCCCTTTGCATTTCAAAGCACTGCCGGGTCCGGAATCCAACTCACCAAACCCTACCACAGGAAAGGAGAACGACACCTTTGCCAAGGGAGCCCTCACCGACAACACGAAACAGACCCAGGAACACAAACATGCTGGTTAAAGATTAATGTTAGATCAATGCAAGAAAAGCTAAAGTATTAATTAAAAGAAAGAAACAAGTCCATGGAAGTCATTTAAGCCTAAAGTGAAGCTACTGTTTGAAATAAGAAATTTCCACATTCAGTCTCCCTGGGAGTTAGAGGGTCCCAACGGCTGCTCCTGCAAGGCTGCGCTGCACAGCCATTTCACATCAGGCCTGGGGCTCTGCTCACCTTCACAGATTGGGATTTCACCAGCTTCTAAATGGGCAGGAGCAGGTCTGAACATCTAGCTGAAATTCAGTATTTGGACACATCCACAAAGAGCATACTTTAAAATCCAAACAGCAGCAAAAAAAAGAGCCCCAGTGCTGCTTCAGGTCCACTCAGAGACCTGTAGTATAAAAATGTCACTCTAGTTTTCACATGAAGTTGGATCAATTGGAATAAAAAAGGCCTTTTTTGAAATATTCAAATCTCTATATATTTTTTCCCTAACAAGAGAATGGAAAGGGCTCAAGGAAAGGAATGGTAAGAAGAATAAAGTAGGCATGCAGAAAACACCAAAGTTTTTAATGGAAAACTCTTAAATTTTTTCCCATGCTACTTCACTCTTGTTCACAGCAACAGAAAACACTTTTGCATTGGCAGCCAGGTGGGGTCAAGTGTGTTAATGAGAACTACAACCTTTTACTGCCCAACACTGCGATAAATCTGCTGACCTTAACGAGGAGGCCCCAGGGCAGCGCGCCCCTTGCACACACCTTGCTCTCGTTCGTCCCCTGCAGAGCAAAGCCAGGGCTGTCCCTCCCTGAAGGGCAGCAGGGAGCACAGCTGGGTGGAATTAGCGCAGTTTGTACACGGCTCCTTTCATTCGAGGGTCCCAAAGATGTGCACAATTCCAGCCCGAGCAACTCGCCATCCGTCTAGTAAGGAGATTTAAATAAGTCCAAAACTCTTGGCGTGAGCGCTTACTTCCCTAAGGGCACAGTCAGATGCAGTTGATCCTCCTTCCAAGTCGTCCAGTCTCTTGTTGGTACAAGAGCTTCAAGCAAACCCACAGCATCTTCCCTGAACTGATTTAGGAAACATTTTGCTAAGACAATGAGTAAGATACAAGGTTGTAACCTTGTCACCCAACTCTACAGCAACCAGAAAAATGGTCACCTTGGCTGCACTTTCAGAGTTCAAACACACTGAAAAACAGACCCATCCACACTGGAAAAAGGACTACGTGGGTGACAGCTTTCTAATACCACCCTCGCGCCTCTCTGCTCCTAATTCAGCTATGCACATTGGAGGGCAGGGAACGGAAAGGAAAAAGCTTCAAAAACAAAAGCTTTGGGCAACAGGCACTTGGTTTTCATGCTAACCTTGTAATTATGGCCTTTTACCCCTTTTGCAAGTACAAAACCTGTCCTTGTACTGTAAACAGCTCTGTGCAAGCAGTTCTCTGGGTTCTTTGTAAGGACTGSTTCATGTTGTCAGTGAGCACAGAAAGCCATAGACAAACAGAGCAAAACAGACCAACAACACAGGTCTACAGAGGAGCAGCACCAGAGCAGCTACCTGCACAAAACAAGCATGCACAGAAAGCAACTGGTACTTGAGGTCAGCTGCCAACTCTCTCCATATACAGAGCAACAGTGTAAATCATGAAGAAAGCAAGAACAAACCAACACTGGAAGCCAAAATTAGAGAACAAGAAACAATTTATGTTGCTACAGTTCTCATAGCCTCAGCAAACCAACAGTTTTGCATTTGGAATTAGAACAAAAATGCAGATTTTTGGAGTTTCAATGCATGAGGACACAACCTGTAACAAAGCAGGGAGCAGAAGAGCCTGCRAGGGAATTCTTCCTCCCTTGATTACCAAGGCCTATCACCATCCTACACACTTGCTCTGCAGAGAGCTGCTGAGTTCTCTCCCTCATCCAAATATTCTGCACATGTATGCTCTTCAGGATCCAAGATCTGAAATCACTTAAAAACCTCAAARGGCTTTTCTAGGCAAGAATACTCATTGATGGAGCTATACAGTAACATCTTTGTACCTATAAACTCTCCATGAGGGCACAGATTCCTGAGAACTGAGAATACCTTTTCCTGTTAGGCACAAATCTTGGTACCATTTTTGCAATTCAGTTAAAAGTATAATGTTAAATAAGCTGATAATATTTGCCCAGGCCAATAGGGAACAACACAGAGGTGGTCAACACTGCTTGAGCTGTAGYGCCCAATACAACTTTATCACAAAGGGCTCGTGCAAAGAACAAAAAGTCAACTCCTTGCAAACAAGGAGTTAATTAATAAGACTGGAAAGAGAAGCACATGGATGCTGGCATAAGGCAGACAGGACCACAAAAGATGTGGGGCTTGGGAAAGAAATAATCCATAAAACAGAACCAAAAGGCCACATTCTTATGCAAAACCAGACTTCCTGTTCCCATCCCACTTTTTTGCCCTCCTTTGACACAACACTCTTGACAGACTGTCTGGCCTGACAATGGAAAGGTGAAAGCACAGCCTAAGCAGTCGCTCCTGTTTGTGYTATCTGCCAAAATACCAAAAGCAGCCTGACCTTCATTCCCCACTGCCAGAAACACAGGGTCAATATGGACGTCTAAAAGGGTGTCCTCAGCATTCAGCAATGTTTTTTAAAAGCTGTGAAAGGGAAACTTTCCAAGGCCAGAAGAAGGGAAATGAAAGGTCTTTCAGCAGCTGCAAAAACTACCTTATAAGTCTTTCAATTGCAGCAGGATGAGCTAATGAAGCTGGCCCTTAAACTCTGTAGGTTCAGTGTTCAAACTCTGCTTTAAGCTCACAAATAAAAACAGTCTATTATGCTTACTTTAGTACTCAGAGGAATCGAGCCACATCAAAAAATGACTATCCTCTTTGGCCAGCCTCGTGTCAGTGGAGTCTTCCAGGCCACTGGCAGAAGTTTCTTCAGGACCCTACCCTCCATGAGCCTCCCAGCCACAGCAGCATTAATCCCTCATTTTCAGAACAGACATGTTTTAAAAGAGGGTTCCTGATTGATCATAAGGAGAGAAAAAAAAAAAAAAAAAAAAGTTCTCCAAACATCAGCTTGCCTCACTCAGTTTATGGATATAAAATATACACTCAGTTGTGCTCATAGCTTAGTTATGGACTTAGCCTTGACCAGTTACATTGGCACATCAACATCCAGAACATGTCACAAGTAAATTGTCCTTTGATACAACTGGAAAGCAACAGCAGGRTCGGTGCTACCGCATCAGCAGCTACATGGGGAGCAACAAACCCCTGCCCATGGTCCACTATCCAAATGAGACGTCCTACAAGAGCCCCCTTGTAATAAATTACACCAACAATGGCCTTCACACACAATTTCATTTCTACAGAGAACGAACAAAACCAAATATGTTAAAAGGCACCAAGAGTTTCAATTGGTGATGCAATTCCCACACACCCTCTGGATGTTAAACTTGCTAGGAGACTTGGATGCAAAATTCCTGCTTTCTTCACTTGGGCCATGGGGAAATTGCAGTGTGCCAAGCAGTCCTCTCAAATCACCTCTTTAAGACTCCACTTCTAAGCAGCAACTTTCACGCAGTAAACCCAACTCAAGCCAGTGCTGCTCCTGTGGAAAGCCCAAGATGTTCCTACCTGATTTGCAAGTCCTGCCGTCATCTTCCAGCTGCACGCCCGTGGGGCAGGCACAGCTGTAGAAGGGGTCTCTCGGCGACAGCAGGCACAGATGGGAGCAACCACCATTGTTTTCTTCGCACGGAGTGTGAACTTCAAGAAACAAACAAACAAAAAGGTTTGTTTTTATTTTATTTTTACTGGAACCCTAAAGCCTTCCTCCCTCCATAAGGAAGGAATTACAGATCTGAATTGACCGACACCAGCTTTAGTGCTAAAAGACAGAGGAACCACAAAATAAGGAGTATTTCATATGCGACCTCCCACCCCAGCAAAAGCAACTCTTAGGGGACGTCTAAATTGAGATGTTCAAACGATGATTTTGAAAGAACTGTCAGCCCAGCACTTTCTCACTATACAGTTCTCCAGTGTTTCTAAAGCTGCACGTTGCTAAGAACTTGGGACACCAGTTGCTTTGTCAAAGCTTGGCCTGCCAAGCAGCACGAAAAAAGAACAAGGGAGTACAAGTGGAGCAGTGCACAGTTCTGCAAGGGAAAGAACAGTATAGGAATGTGCACATTGCAGCAGTTCTGGATATTATTTTTTCTCACCACAGACTTTTCTTAATAAGACATGTGCCTGAATTAACAGGAATTACAGAAAGGCCATATGCAAGTCCCTTAGATATTACTTCAACTTCAGAAAAAGCAGACAACAAATACTTTGTCTTTCAGTTCCTCAAAAATTTTAAAAACCAAAAGTTTTGGGGATAAAAGAACAAAAATGACTGCAAGAGATGAAACATGAAACTGTCAGATCATTCATGCTTTGAATGAGCATTTGAATTGCTTTAATGTAAAAAATTATGGCTAATTTAGTTTCTGGTACTCACCTATGTGAAAGTACACACTTTCAAACAYGCTCATTGACATCCTATATACTTGACTGTTCCTATAAAAGTACTACCTTTAGGAAAGGAAACTTTAGGGTCAGCCGAAATGAATAAGCCGATCCCAGGGCAAGAGTATCTGCCGTAGGCAAGAGCTGGTTCTTGCCAAGGCTGCTGCATTACTTGCATTTCCCACTCTATTGCTTTTTGATCTCTGCCTTTGCTTCTGCCGCTCCTAAGTYTCATTCTCACAACCACCCCACACCAGCCTAGACAAATCACCCTCACGCAAACACAAAATGCACACAGACTCATTCAATTCTATATTCTCCACACATGGCTTCTATTGAGGATGCATCACACAATGGGAAAAAAAAAAAAATCTGTTTCACATAAAAGCTCAGGACTAAGGCCCTCTCATACTTAAACATTAACTAACTGTTTGTTACAGATTGAATATTATCAACATCAATTCTGGACTGTGGAAATGATTGTTTTCCTGACCAACTAAGTCAGTCATTTGAGAAGATTCCAGAGAAATGATACATACAGTATGGCTGTCGGTCTGGACTCAGGACCTGGATGTCCATYGGTGAGTAGAGGGCACTCAGTATTTCTCTCCTTTTCTCCCCTGTCCTTTTGTTACAGGCGTGAATGGAGCGGGTCTGCCAGTCCGTCCAATACAAAGTGTCTCCGGACAACGTCAGGGCGAACGGGTGAGTGAGACTCCCTTCCACAACTTTTTGCCTAGATCAAAGAAAGAGCAAGAACTAACATACAGAGCTTTCACTGGGCACACGTAGAAGAAACATCAGTGCATTTTAAAAGACTCATCTAAGAATCATCTTCTTTTAAGAAATAAATTGGAACTAGACTCATCTGGTGATGAAAGTCACAAGTACATGCAAAAATTAAAACAAGTTTTTATAGTAATCTGTAGGAAATGCATATCTGATGTATTTGTTTTATATCTTCATTAATTATTTGTCATATGTCATCCTCTGTTGCATCTTAAAAACTATCAACCTTCATACTTCTGTTATAGAGTTTTGTCTGTCTAGAGMTTGAAAATAAGTTTTTCTCTTAGAACACAGTCACTTTGAAAATGTTTTTGAACAAATCACTGCTCTGGGCAGCTATAGCAATGCAAGGTTGACAATTCCTCTCTAAGCTTGCGGAAGAAAACCAAGCATCTAGTTTCAGTGACCACAAGTTACACCATATTAGCGTGCTCACAGGGCGCAACGGCAGGCGTCTCACACGAAGCGATGCAAAATGTAGACATGAAAATTTGGACTTTGTTTAGCTTCTTTACAGCAATAAGGAAACAAATATAGTGTTTCATAGCAACGAGCTATCTGATTCAGCTCTGTGCTGGCTTCTGTATGGCCACACCAAAGTCCCCTAACAGGACTGTGCAAATACCCAGACACAGCCCCCTCTTGGAGGAAGCAGCTCTGCACCACGCTCCACCCAGTTAACACATCACTTCTCTGTCCTCTCATGCAACACATGCCAAGTTTGCCCAAGACTGTCTCAAACTTCCACATTTCGTGTCTATCAGTCATCCTTTCTTACAGTTGGAAAAGAATATCTTCAGAGTCTCCTTAAGTTATTTCTACTCTGCTTGATCTATAGCAGAAATTTCTTTTTTTCAAATTACATTTTGAAACGCAGAGCAAAAACTCTCCCCACAGAACCATAAGGTCGCAGACTGCTTAACAGCATCTAGAATTGTAGAACTGTATTTAGTCTAGTACCAACACCAAACTTCCTTCCCTCCGCAGTGGCCCAAGCCAAGTTGGAGTTGCATGAAAGGGGGCAGGGGGGAAGATCCAGTTCAGCAATTTTGAAAGCTCAGTGTTGTAATATCCCTTAAATATCTTATTCTTCACTAAAAAAGTTCAACCTCGATGACAGATTTCTGTTAACACGTTCCCTCTTTCCTTGCCCTTCTCCTGCCCCCTCAATTAAACTTTTCCAGTCTGGAGAGTTTATTTCTCCAGCAGTGTTTTTGCAGACATTTGAAATACCAGAGACTTTGCAGGGTCTTGGATATTCTTAGCGGTACAGCTCACAATAAACCTGGGCCTCAGTAAAGTACCTGCTCTTCACTCTGCTAWAATTCTGTAGAAAGTTGGACCCTGGGATTCAAGGTTGAAGCTAGAAACTTAGGAAAACATCACATGCAGAATTACATAATCTTTTGTGAATAGTCTGTCTTTTATGAAATCCTATTTACTTCTGTCAGGCTCTGCCATAAAACAAGTCAACAAAATTTCATGTCACAAAATCCAGTCTATTCAAAACCCTATTTCTTATTTTTGAGTGCTCTTCCTTTTATTATGAGATGAACTGATCATTTATTATGAGATGAACTCAAAGTTGCAAATGATGCAACATACCCAGCATGTTTTCTGAACAAACACATTGTAATAACTTTGTGTAATTTACTTACTGCAATTCTGGGATGTTTGCTCATGAAGAGAAAACACATTTGACAATTTCTCAGTGAAAACAGTATGAACTCAGTTTCTCAACATTCACATCTACTACATACGTACAGAAGCAAACATAAACCTTCCCAACCAATGTTCTGATATAGTAAACCAGTATTCAGATTTTCCACCATACCACTCTAGGAAAGCTCAAGTGTCAGCATCATCCTGAGGCAAAGGGAGGAACACATTTTCATATACCTCTAATCACACCTACAGTTGCATTGTTTCCATAGAGTTTAGGGGCAAAAAAAAAATCAGCTACCACTTGACAGGGAAAGGATTTGGTTTCATTTTCATTGGCGATGGCAGCATCTACATTTTCCTGGAAAAAATATCCCCCCAAATTCTCATGAGTTCATCTGTGTCACCCCTGTGTCACCATGTCACATTTGTCGTCACACCAGTGTTAACAAATTGCAGGAAAAAACAAAACAATTCTTCTACCTTCTGTGACAGAGATAAAATTAAAAGTATTTTTAAATTTCTGTCCTTCAAGTTATACTAACTCACCATAAAACACATTTAAAAAAGTACAAATGGGGCTTTCCCTTCCYACTCTCACCTTTACTGTTGCTTCTTTGTTACTTACAGCAATGGCTGAGTTTGCTGAAATTTCTAGCGTTGTAGCAGTTATTTGCCGCTATATATTTTCCTTCATTTTGCTATTTCACCTGTTAAGCCTTCCACTCTCTCAACATTACATCCCTAATATATGAAGGGTGGGTTGCTCCACTACAGAGAATGCCAGCTTCCATTTTATTTGAATTCTGAAGTGATTCTGGGATAGGAGCAGAAGGGTTTGAAATACCACAAGGTTTCTTTGTTGAGAAGCCTGGCTGAAACTTATTCTGCTTGAAGAACAGAGGCCCCTTCCTCCCTCACAGTCATTCACGTATGAAGCAGCCCACTTTTTTCTTCCAATTTCATTCTAAAGGTATTCTCAGCTTTGAGGAATAATGGGAAAATCTTTTTWAAAAACTCTTAAGTACAATATTTGTGGAATTTCGCTACTATGCATAACATTTTAAGAAGGAAGTTTTACCATATCGTGACATTATAAAATATACATTAAAATACACACAGGCCATTATACTGGACAATGCTTTAAAAGTCCCTATGCAGCTGCAAAAATAAAACGGCTCTCCAGAATGTATCCCATATGGAGACAGCCTGACACTAAGCATATTTTTAGACTCTCCAATAGTCGACAGTAAAATACACCAAAAAAAAAAAATACATTAATGTACAAAAAGTGGGGTGTTCTTTTGTGTCCAAATGGCTCATACATTCTTTTTTTGTCCTAAATTATCAATTTCCCATATGCTACAATCTAAAAATGCATGCAGCTCAGGGACATGGAGGTACACATGCACTAATCTGTCACGAGCAATTGAGACAGATTGCTGGGATTAGTGTATAGTCCAAAGACTTGAACCCTTTCAGGTTGTCTTCTTTCTTAATAAATGCAAAATAAATTTCTCTTACAAACTTCTCTTTACAACTTCAAGTTTTGACACACATATGTTTTCAAGCAACTGTTATACAATTTGCATATGTACAAGAAATGCAGGATCAGATCACAAAAACTCACCCCTCTACTACCCATCCCCAAATTACAGCAACATATTTACATGTTTGAAAAATTTGATTCTGAATTTTCTTTCAGTCCATGAACCTGCACTGTGCCTTTGAGCTCCCACTCCCTTCTGAAAAGGCTTTTTCCCTTGTCTCTACTTCTGACCATCACTTAGTACTTGTCATTTATTACAATGCCACCATTATCTAGCTCTTGCATAGTGTTATCAATGGAACTTAGAGTGTTTTATAAAGGATGTCAATATTGTTATCCATCTTTTATGAGTGTGAAAATAAGGCATACAACACATTTCTGTTAAAAAAAATTTAGAAAAGACCATGAAAAATGCAGTGTTTTTGCAGTGAGGCATATTATGCTATTACACAGATACACACATTAAAAAAAAATTCATCATGGCAAAATGATTTCATAAGAGAGAGATTTTGGATGCTTTAAAATACATAGATTGGCACTATATAGAAGTCATTGTAATTTCCAATTAGCCTTAGGGGGCTGTTGACACATTAGGATAGCAACCACCAAGACAAGTGACCATTCAAATTGCATTTCACCAGATTCCAGCATTCCTCTGTTTATTTCCTCAAGGCAGATTTCTTTAGAACGACTGCCAAAATCTCAGCATCCAAAGCTGTGTTGCAGGACAAGAAGATTCAAGCTGGATAATGGAGTCTTCAGTATTTCTTGCTCTTAGCTTCAGTGCAGAGCAATAGATTCCACTCTTCTGTGATGGCAACAATTGTCTAACTCACTTTTTAGAAAAACGCGTTACTTTATCACAGGAATACAGCGTCACTTGCTTCTCAGGAAAAGAACAAAAAACAAACAAGRAAAAACAACCCACAGTGAACTGCATCAACAGAAAGACTTGAGCACTGTGAGGCTGCTGTCAATGGAACCCAAGCACCTACTTTGACCTCTCCTGAACACCAAAATAATCCCAGTAGCTGGGCAGGCCCTATTCAAGGCAGCATCATTCTGTTTTTCTCATCCAATCAGACCAAGAGCATTTTATTAACCATCTATAAATGAGCTGCTGTGTAGCACTCAGTACGACTACCACTACTACTCAGCAGACTATTCCTTTAAACTACGTGAAGAAAAGAGCTCTGGTGCAGAAGGCAGAAGTTGGCTTCTTCGGCAGGATGTTTCACTGCAGATGATGCCTAACCTACTCATCAACCATGGCAGAGAATTGAAAGTACCAACTGAAACATCCGAAACAAGCCCCTTCAGACAGGGGCACACTCTGCCTCTCCCCGGTGGGGACACCTAGACCAGAGCCCACTGAACCAAACAGCCATACCGTGCTTCCCATCAGGAACAGCAGCTTCCAGCTAACTCTGTCTCAAGTGAGCTGAATTTGGTTGTTATAGGCATGCCATGAAAATACCCTTGAACAGGTCAAGGATAAGCACCTCTAAAGACACTTGGAGGAGAGATATTTATTAAAAAAAAAAAAAAAAAAAAAAAGGTGTCAGTAACAGTGTTGTAAAAATCCAACATTATTTGCATGTTAGATTGCCTAGGGCCAGTGATAAGGTGTTCCAAATGTTTTCAAGGTAAGTATAAACTGTAAAAAGCAAAACTATGCTATAGAAGCTTATGAAGAATCTATAGTGAGATGACACAGATGTATTTACCTCCATTTTTAAAATGAATTTTATGAATGCAGGAGGTTGCTTTATTTTTGCAAAATTATTAACAGTTAGGTTTAATGAGAACAATAAGGCCCTGCCACTGTTCTAGCTTAATGTAAATGCCTCAATTCAAAATGAATACCGTAAGAGAAATGGTTCACAACATACTATTAGCTGAAGGGAACTTACCTAAAGGAACCGTCCAGATTTGCTCTATGGATGAAGCTCAGTTTTGCGTCAGCCCAGTAAAGCTTCTGCTCATCCAGATCTATTGTGAGGCCGTTGGGCCAATAAATATCCGAATCAACAATTATTTTCCGTGTGCTGCTGTCCATTCCTGCTCGCTCTATCCTGGGTGTTTCACCCCAGTCAGTCCAATACATGTACCTAAAGAAAAAATAAAACACAGTATCACAGTAAATRTTGGCTGGCTTTAGGAACCAAAGGGATAGTGCCTACGCAAAGGGAGGCAGTTTAAGTAACCTTAACACAGACACTAGCAGCAGTTATCAGCAAGAAAGGACCAGATCAACAAGGGCAGCAAAATGAAGTCTCCATGCAAAGCTGAGGGGAGAAACTGTCTCAGCAGTAAAGACACTCAGCAGCCACCTAGTAAACATCAACCRGGTTGCAGCTTCGTCACACCAGGAGTACAACTGCAACACAGCTGTCCCCACGCACAGCCACGAAGAACTTGCTGCCTTAAGCAGCAGTAGCAGCAGCTGGGCTGCCACAGTTCACTGGTCAACGTATGGAAGTAAATTGCCACTCATTTTGGTTTTCCTTAACAAGCCAGTGTGTAATTTGCGGCAGTGCCGGCTCTGCGATGAGGCAGCTATTGACAAACAAGTGAACCAGGGGAGGGCAAGCCCAGGGGAAGGATCCGCACAAGCTGCTGGCGAGTCAGACTGAGAAATTGATCCAACCAAATATTTCTTTTTTGGCCAGGCCATTTTTCGGGCAAATTAGTTCTCTGCTCTTTTTCAGCTGCACTAACCTTAACTCCTCCAAGGACACCTGGAATCGCCTCTGCAGAAATGAGCAACAATGAAAGGAATAGGAGACAGACAGGGGGTCCAATACAGCTCTCCCAATATCCACACTCCCTGCTCCTGGAAAGAATCTTGTAATTTCTGCACTTGAATTTTCAGACTATAAAACCAAAATATTTCCTCTCTCCTACATCTTCCCTGATTTACAGGGCTATAACACCACTAAGTTCACTGCAACGTCCTCATTAAGTAGATCTTAGATGGGGCACAAATTGCTAACAGAAACACACAAAAGACAACACAGGAATCACCCTGATCCAGTGTTATCTTCTAGATCTGTTCCAAGACTCATCTAACAGTCCGGAACAGTCAGGAAACTGACTGGGGACATTAAAAAACATCTGGCTGTTAAAAGTTGACAGCTATGACAATCCTGCACTTATTTGTATACTTGTATGTATATATGCAGACTGTAGAGGAGTTTACACCAAAATAAGAAACTCTGTGGCAGTTATTTAAAAGTAAAACAAAAAAAGACAAAAYTAGCTACGTTCAGTTATACCTTACAAGCTGTCTAAAGCCAAAAGAATGAACAAACATCCCCAAAGCACYGGAAATTACTCTCAAGAAAAGCCCTCTCCTCAAGTGTCTCATTAAAATAGATTTGCAGCCTGCCCTGAAGCTCAATGAACTTGGACAAAGTCACTGAGCCAGAGGGCCCTGAATAAGTATCTTCTGTCAGCAAAGGTCTTTTTGATGATATTAAAGAGGCTACAGCATCTGCCCCCTCCCTGCCAGCTGTGCCTCTATTTCCTAGCTGCTGTGGGTTCTCGTGGAGGATATCCAGGACCACACAGATGTTACAGGACAGAACTAACATGTTTTAAACTTCACACCTGATTCTAAACTAGTTGACCTGTTGGCCACAAAAACGTACAYCCCAGTTCTTTAGTTTACTGACATGTACAGCCTGCAACCCTCAGTACTGCACAGGCCATGCAAAGGTCTACAGAGCAGACCTCAGAATCCTTTTTCTCCCACCACATTATCGAGGCTGTTTTGACTTTTTTTGGTCAAATAACTCAAGGCACAAACCAGCAGCTGACATGAGACACTAAGAAGCCATAAAATGTCATGTTTTAAATGCTTGTCTTTGTGGAATTTCCAAGAACATTCACAGTGCAAAATTTTCCTTTTTTACCCTCCTGTATTTTATATGAGCAACAAAGCCAGTTCAAACCAAATTAAGCACAAATATTRTGCTGGCTGAGATATCCTATTCTGAGATTCAGCTGAAAACAGAATTTTTCTGGGCAAGTTCTAAATCCTGGAAGAAATCCATGGTTATTATGGAAAGAATGACACAAGCCTAGCAGCAGCAGCACCAGCAAACTCTCCTGTAACAAGAACACTACAGTGAGAGTTTATCAGAGGAGTGAGAACATGAAAATGGTCAGAATAGAGCTGGGCAACAAGCTCCCAAACCCTGGAGCATGCAAAGGAAATGACTTGCTCACAAACCTAGTTAAGCRGTAAGGAAAAGCAGCCAGCTGAGGGGGCCTTTATTACTAGCACTGTAGCTAACCAAGTAACAGAACCAAGAGAAGAGAAAAGAACAGAACCAAGAAAGAGAAATTTTGCCCACAAGCTTGAAATGCTCAGATGAAGAAGCTGAAGTAACATTTCAACAAAGCACAACTTGTAAATTAGCAAAGTAATCATCATCATTCAGGATATTCATTTAGCATACATGGATATAGATATACTCATTCATAGGTGAATGCACCACAAGATGAAAACTTCAGGGCTAGAGAACGCCAAAGAGAAGCAAAGGTTTTATATCTATTTACCTATAGCCATAGGACAACCCAGTCCTGTGTCTATCAAAACTACAGTTTTGTAGACCACAAACTAGATTGTAGTTTGTAAACTASAATATATTTATGGCAACAGGGCTCAGCAGAGAATGATGAGCCTCTAAAACAATAGAGGAATTAATTATTTTAACAGGATGCAGTAATAGCTTTTATATATTTCAGTTTGCATCTTGGGTTGCACTGGGGAAGAGAAGAGGATGCAAAAAGAACATGGCAAAAAACTGAGACCAAGTGGCTTATCAAAGAAAAATCAGGTTCTAGTTGAAGTGTTTGGTGTTTTTGTTTGTTTGTTGGATCCCAGTCTACACAGTGCAGCAGTTRTATATTGCATTCTGTGAGGAAATGGATTTTAATTAACCTGATAATTAGTTATGCATTCTTAACTAGTCTAAACATTCTTTAGGAGACTAGAGTGATAACAGAGATGCACCTGTACTGGAGGCAGGGGAACAAGGTAGGGGTGATAACTTCATTACAATTTTAATAGTTTTTTTTTCCCCCTCCATGAAGTGTTTCAGCAACAACTGATGTTTTTAGTTCGTTTGTGTTCTTTAAATCTAACCTTGTTTGATGGTTAGATTGCTGGTGTGCCACATGCTAACAAACCTCAGGTATAATTTTCACTTTATTGAAAATAATAATAAGAAGAAGAAGAAGAAGAAGAAGATACATAACCCAGACAGTATTTCAGGAATATTCACTAGAACATGCAAAAAAAAAAAAATGTCAGACCAATATTATCAGTGCTATTCAAATACTTCCTGTTTTAGGAGCCTATTGGAAAGATATATGTTCAACAATAAAGGAGAGCCGTCTCTGGGCACTTGGGTAGGGTTTTTGTATTTATTTCTCTACATTAGATTAAATTTCTTTGGGCTACAGCATACTGACATCCGCAAGGAGCAATTACAAAACCAAGCAAACAGCATCTTAGCACACATTAGGTAAACTGTGTTTTAAGGACTAAGATTTGGTATCACAGGAGTTTTGTATCCCACTGGGACAGAAATAGGTCAATGAAAGCAGAGCAACACTGTGGTTATAAAAGAAAAAAAATCCAACCAATCAACCAACATTTGTTTCTAAAGAACTAATTAAAAGTTAGCAAAAAAAATTCAGTGCTAAGCAATAATCACAAACAAATACTCTTAAAAAGTAAAACCACAGAGCACGAGGAAAGCATAAAACCAAAAGCAGCTATGCCACGATCTCTTAGCTTATTTTTATTCAGTCCTCTGTGGATGCTTAAGAGCCATTTACCATTTTCCCTTACTGGGATTTATCCTTTACATCTAAGAGTTTTATTTTTATTATTATTGGGTGTTCTGTGTCCCGCCCCCTCCCTTTTGGTTTTGAGAGACAGCAAGAGAGATTAACCTCTAATAATTATATCACAACACTTGCACCCCTTCTGTSCCTAGGGTTAACCATACTTGGCTACACCAAAAAGCAGAAGCAAAGCAAAGCAAAAGCCAAAGCACAAGCAGGGAGAAGACACAACTATACGCTTCCTTCTGATCACACAACCACTAAGAGACCCTCAAGTTCCTAAGTCAGTAGCCAAAAGTTTACCGACTCAGCCAGTGAACTCCAGAGTTTAAGATTCAGTGACTCATCTATTAGTAGAGTAGTTCCTAACCTTGCCACCAAGCTTTCTAGCCAGCAGACACTTTGATTCTCACAGGCCAACCAGGTTCAGCAAGCTACTGCATTTTGCTRTATGATTAGTATAGGGTACCCTTGGAATCAAGGCTTCAATGGTGCTTCAGTTACACCAGAAGAATGAGGCTTGTGAGCAGGTTTTAAAGTTGATAAAGCGCACCCCAGCAGCCTTATATTTGGCTGCGCTGCTTAACTCATTTAAAAATCCCAAGTGCAGGAGCAAAAACAGTATGGAGTTTGTATTTCCCTTCAGTGTTGAAGCTGCAGGTCGTTTATTGTTTCCCGGTCTTTCATGCCTCTCGTCATGGTTTTTGACGAGAGCAGAAATTACAGCTCTGCCCTCCCAGRGGAGTCAATGGGTCATTTGAGCTGAAAGCTGCCACGGGTGGGCAGGGGGAGCCCACACTGCCCAGCATTGCTTCTGTCTCCCATAGTATCGCTGCCAAGTCTTATACAACCTGCTTACACAATGATGATGTAAATCAGTGCAAACTTCTGATTTCAACAAAGTTCTCCAACTTGCACAAGCCTAGGGCATATAAAAAGAGTTTACAAGAAACTGCCCTGCAGTGTAGATTCCTGCACATTTAAAGCTTATTTCTTCCATCTTGTCATTTAAGTTACAAAAAGAAAACAAAAGCAAAGGGGAATAGAAAAAAACAGGAATGAGAAGCTGCAGAACTGATAGACTCAATTGTGAAACTGTGAATGTGCTAACCACCCTAAGAAGGAAATAGAAGGCAATTCTTACATAGCATTGAACTGCAAATTACTTGCTCAAGTTATCATATATTTTACAAACACTGAACTTGGTAGCGTAGTTGTTCTTTACAAGACACAAGGTATCAGAAGATCTTCCTACTCCAGATCAAGAATATGTACTCTATGTGTAATTCTAACCATGTTCAAAGACATATTAAAAAAAAAGACACCCGCCCACCCCAAGACTCACTTCACTACAGGCTTATACATATTATATACAGAGAACAAGAAGGGAGATGAAACATGGTTGCTCATGAGCTGAGATGCAGCTGCACACGACTGTGACAAAGTGCTTTCCAAGACAGCTCACATCTTCCTGCTCATCCATATGGAAAGGAGCAAGAAGATGCCCTAGTAGCTCCTCAGAGGCAAACAAACTGTACTCAACATAGCTTCAGTAGCCCATTAAAGAGCCAAGTTACATGACGCACCATAAAGCTGGAGGACCTTGGAGAGAGTTTCTCAAAACCTTCAAGAAAACTTCCAGATGCCTTGCCCTGGAGGTCAGCAGGATGCAGATACTTGCTCAGCGGACAAGAACCATCTCCAGCTGATCTCTTCCTGCTCAGAAGTCAAGAAACCCAGAAATACGAGCATGTATCAGTGGGCCTAGGCCACGGAGCACCGGAGGGACTACAGATAAAAGGTCTCTTAGGCTGTGCCTCTTTGATAAGTTATCTTTAGTACTAAATCTGACTTTAGCTCTCCTGCTTCCACTTCACCATTGTCCTCTCAGGAAACCACGTCGCAACTAGGCTGACACCAGAGCTTGCAAAGCAGCATTATAAAATAAATCAGGAAACTGATTTCCTTAAACAAACGTCTTACAAACATTTTCAAAGGCAACAACCCTTTTTAAACATGATAGTTCCTTGAGCTCATTCACAGTGCTAGACAGAAACCTTGTACTAGTGTAACTAAAGAAGAAAAAAATAAAACGAGGGAAGGCAGGGAGAGAAYGAACACAAGGCCAGAATTCCTTTTCCTCAGGGAAAGGCAGAAGCTACAGCTCCCACACCTCCTGGGCAGCGACAGCAGGTGATGAAAGAATCAGGATGCTTTGCAGCTGCCCGAGGAGCTGCAGGCTCCCAACTGGGAGATCCTGCCCTAGGTGAGCCTAAGTCACACTGCAAAAGAATCACCGAGTTGATTTGGGAGGTGAGGATTATAAATGGACTCAGTGATGACTTAGTGATCTACGCCATCCTATTTTTAAATATCATCTTATAAATATACAAATATTTAAACATGCATTCAACGTGTTGCTTGGAAAACTCCCTTTTTCAGCTTAAACTATTGCTTGATTTTACATGACAATACATACCTATACATATACTTAGTTAAACCAAAGCCACCCATTCATGATCAGTAGAACAGYACAAAACCAATCAACCCAATATGCTATGTATGCCATCCCTTCTACATTATTTCTCATCTGCTCCAGTTATGCACTGCACCCTCAAGACCTAATCATCACAGAAAGAAAACAACCTCCACCATCCTTTGGCCCTAGAACCAATGGCAAAACCAAAGCTACATTCCTGCCTTCTCATGTGAAGCCTGAAGCAGCACACATTGGCACTGAGACAACTGGAGTCATCCCAACACTGCATTAATCAGCCTCCTTCCATTCACCTAAAAATGGCATAGGGATGGAAAAAAAGGATAAGAATCATATAGTTTCCAAATTACTTCAGGTGGCCAGAGGTGTGCAGAGCAAAGCAGCTCAGCCCCTCCATTCACGTAAAAGGAATCACAGCAAGGAGAATGTTTAAYGGGAGAGGAAGTTTTATAGGGTTATTAAAGAGGTCTATAGTCTTCTACCTCTTCCCMAAACACTTCCGTCTGGAAAAAAAATCCCAGTGGCTTCTGCTCCATCTGAAGAGGCAGTTCTGCTCTCAAACAAAGCAAAGTTTTTGAATAATTCATGCTCCTTAGTCATACCTATGAGCAGGAAGTAGGGAGAAAGGAGAGGGAAGAGAGAGAAAGATGAAGCTTTTACAGAGAGGCTGTCACCATCAAGGGCATCCATCTGAAAATTAGAGTGAATAACACTTCCCACAAGAACTTCAAGTTTCTCATGCATGAGACTATTTGCAGCTATTTGGCCATACAATATATCAAAGGCTTTCCAACTACCAGAAATTACACCAGACCAGGAGACTGCCTATGACTCATAACCAGTTTTACAGTTGAGTATTTTTCTTATAAGAAAACAACGATACTACTCATACATCCATGCCCATTACCGTGCTTCAAACAATTAACCTTCAGCTTCAAAATAGTTATATACTTCAGGTTAACTACTTAGACACATACAGTAGAAATTAAGCTCTGCCTTTCTAGGGAGAAGTAATCCAGAGTTCCTCTCAAAACAAGGTCATCTTCTGTGTTTCAATCAAGTAGCCACAACTAAGCAATGCTCAAAAGCATAATCTTTACCCATAGCAGATTTAACTTATTCCTTCTCTGATATGTGTASTAGTCACAATTTTTTATCAGTAGCATTCTCCCCCTCTCAGTGGCTTCGAAAGAGATAAGATCAGACTGTTGAGACACTGTTAAAATACATTTCACCTTACAAAGCAATTTTAAATTAGACTATTCTAAGCCTCAGTCCAGTGCAGCACACATGAACCTGTGCTTTGGCGCACAGATGATCCCAAAGATTTCAGAACAGGAAAGCCAACATGCTTAACTTAATCATGCAACATAGAGTTGTGTGGGTCCAAGATCTTRGTGAATCAGCACTAAACACCACTACAGCTCTACTTAAGTGCAGCTGTAAACACAGCTGTGAATTATGTACGAACAGCAACARGTCTGGTTCATGGTGTTAGCACTAAGGAAGCACAGATTAGCACCTAGGTATATTTGAGAGCTCTTACTTCAGACTCTAAACTATGAGCTTTCTAATCTTTATGGCTCTCCCTTCTGAATACTTTTTTATACCCCACACTTGTCATACTTAGTCATCTCATCCTTTTCTTCTATGGCAAATATATACCTTATTAGCCAGTGGCAGTCATTGCATAATGTTGAGTTAACATACTATAAGCAACCTGGAGAAGGTAGACTAAACCAGGGAACACAAATTCTTCCTAACACTATTCAGAACCTGACTAGACTTGTTTTAACCTCTAAGCTAATGACCACTCTGCAATATGCCAAAGCTGATGATTAATAGCTTTATCCTTTGTAACCAATAATCTTTTAATTGCTGTTTTCAAATTTGCATATTTCTCATTTCCTTCCTTGAAAGCCTCTGTCAGTCTAAAAAGGGAAGGCTGGTACATAAATCAAGGTAGCTGCTGTGCTACCCTACTTGCACTCCCCTTGTCCAATGGGACGAGATATCTTTCATGCCATTGCATGAAGAACTAAAACAAGGGAGGAAATAGAGAAAGATGCAGCTATGTTCATATGCTTCCTCTGCAATTCCTTCAGCCAACCAAACCATTTTAAAGGTCCTTGCTCTCTTCATTTCCACAAAGAGGACCAGAGCAAACACTAATCATTTCAAAAAGGTTTGAAAGACAAAGAGCTCAGTCAGACAACAACCAGTGAAGAAAATTCTTCAGCAGTGTTCTCTTCTGAGGGAACCCGAACACGGAAAGCAGACTAAACCCGAGCAGCAAGCTTGCTCTACATAATACGGGCACAACTGTCTCACAACCAGGAACTCCAAGATTTTTATTATTCAAAGTAGTTGTGTTTAAATTGTAGGCTTTAATAATGKCAACTAAATCATCTTAGTTGAAATGCTGTCCCAAATTTACCTTCATTAGCACTTAGCAGTGAACAGCAGGTCTGTGTATGCACTACAACTGCTCAGAGTCAGAGCCATGCATTCTAGGTCCAAGGCAGCAGTCTCATGCTGTAGATTCAGAGGTTCTAGTCTTAACGCCCTTGCCAACACACTTCTAGGCTGTTCAGATCCAAGACCTTCCCTACGTAACTGAAAACTCACTTGGCTATGCATTCACATGTTGTTTAGAAATTTTTCTTTTGAGGAAAGTAAAGTTTCCTTGTGTGAACATAAACACTTGTTACTGAAATGATTTCTTGCTTCTTCAAACAACATGTGTATGTTTTGGTTTCTCTTCACTTGGCCATACAAAATCTTTCTTTAGACTCGAGTAAAATTTTAAATACACTATCTTGAGTTTTGTTAGAAACTGTTGAGCCAAAAGCACACGAACACTCAAACAGAAACTGCAAATTCAAACTTGGAAAAACAAAGACTACTGAATCTCCCACAAGATGTTTACCTATCAAGAATGTACGAGCATATAAATGCTGATGTTTTTTGAAATAACATCAAGAACTTAACCATATAGATTCCATTAAAATAAACTCAGCTTCACATACAACCCACACCCAGTCTGGGATCTGAATGCTCAGACCAAATGGCCAATGAATTTGCAGAAAAATATTTTATGCTTTGCGTACCTGACCTTTACAGAGTAGTCAGATATTCTAAAATCCATTGCCCCAACACAGAAGCCCTCAGATGACCATTAACCCCACAGAAGCAAGATGAGCTGAATATGGAAAGGATGAAGTTCACTTGAAAAATGTCATTATGCCTGAAAATTTCAAGTTACTATTTGGCAAGCCTGCCAAAACATTCAAAAACCAAGCTTTTGCATTTCAGCCTGACATCACAAAAGAGAAGGCTTGGGAAGGAACCTTCTTGAGTCAGCAAGTCCATTTCTCACACCCTAAGGCTTGGTCAATCACACCTATTACATTCCTGACACATGATCAAATAATTTGCTCTTAAAGGTCCCTAGCAATAGAATCTCCTTAAGTCCACAGTAGACCAGGCTAGAAAGTTTAAAAGAGCATAATAGTAAAGGGGATTTGACAGCTCTGAAATGGCAAGGCTGCTTAAAGCTGTGGAAAAGACTACCTAGGGAGGTTGATGGAGCCTCTTCTATTTTACCACAAGTTCTTAGGCTTTTGCCACTAGCAGTAATTGCACTATGCAGTTGACTACACAAAGCTATTAACCAAGAAAACTCTCTTTTTCCTTAGTAGTGTAAYCCATATTTTTTTTCCTTGCAAATAACAGAAAATAGGAGCTATTGGCTTTAGGATAGCTCAAACCCAGAGCCGTTTGTGCCTAAAACCACAATGGGGACCACTACCGCACAGACAGTACCTACAAAACTTTTCAGAACCACCACGTGAAATGAGGTCCTTGTAAATTTACTGTAAACTTGAATGTTTTATTCCACGAACAAATATATGCAATGTATGATGTGCTGATTTATTAAATTCACTACGTTAGACCAACTGGCATCATTTATTTGGGCAAACCTACAATCAATTCAATGGGTCCCTGTGCCATTACTGAATACTGGATTTGTCACTTTATTCAGAATGGCAGTTCYGTGGAGGTTGGTTTTAATAATCCATAAGGAGCAGAGTGGTTTAGTAAGGAAAAGTACATGTATCTTCCTACTTCACTATCACATAACCACTTAAAGTTTATTTACATTACTGTGTTGCACTGAATTAGCACATGCAAATTAAATGGGCTAAACATTAACAATGTCTGCCACAAGTTAAAACTAATAGTTGGAGGCTGCTGCTCCCATGGCGGGTGAGGAGGGAAATCCTTGCAGACTGAACTAACTCAAGCCAAGTCCAAAATCAGCTAATGCATTGGCAATGCAAGCACACCTGAGCAAAGCTCAAAAGATTCCTCATTTGCTCCTCATCTCAAGCAGTTATGTCAATCAAAACAACATCTTGGAGTGACTGGCTTACACATAGATATGTCAAGTTTTGGCAAATAAATCCTATTCCTCATATAAGCTCATTTCACACTTTCCTTAGAGGAATAAACACAGGATACTTAGAAGCAGATAAGTCATCCAGGAAAGAGTCCACGTACTACAGACCTAGGGAGGGAGGGCATAAACAAGATAKGCTACCTCACAGGTAGAAGGTGGCAACTTCTCAGTGTAACTTCTTAGTATGCCAGACTTTTGGACACAATTTTTGGACACAATTCTTAGAAAGCAACATTGAGCAGAGARTTGAACATAGTACAACTCCCAGGCAACAGGAAGCAAGGCTGAAACAATGTCTCTATTGTCACACTTACTGGATATTGCACGTGTTTCAGAACTAGTGCACATCTGCTCTGCAAGACTATTTCTACTGTTGCACAGAACTTCCAAAGTCACAGAAAACAAACCATGCCTGTATGCCTCCTCCTTCCAAATGTAAACTGGAGTCAGATTTGCAGAAGTACTACAGTTTCACCAGTAATACTGGGGTGTTTAAAGAAAAGCTCTCTATTGCAACCAGATCTGTGGTTCCTCCCTGTTAACAGTATGATTTCCTTAGGAGCAAGGCACTCTGGCTTGCCACACACCCTTGCAGTGCTGGCACAAGAGGCCTTCAGTCATCACTGCACTGAATACCGGGCCCAATGGACCAAGAGTATAACTTGTGCACAGGGACAGTAAATAGCATGTGTGCAGGAGCGACAGGAACTCAGCAGAGATGCAAGTATTTAAGAGTACTACAAGTATCTAAGTGGCTATAACAACATCTTGCCGTTTCTCATATTGCTTCCTCACCTAATCACCTCAAATCAAGAGCACATGATTTCACCTGCCTTCATTCACCTGCCAGCACAAGCATAATTATTTCAAAATCACCACTTAAAATATCTTGGGTTTGTTTACCAGAACATAGCAAGTGAGAATTCCTGTTTTGACTCATGTAGATTTACATATCTTGTTGACTAGACTCATTAAATACACATCACATCTCAAATGAAAGTTGGCTCATCAGACAAAATAAATGAGGGAATAATAATAAAAATGCTTGGAAAATTAACTACTTTTCAAAAATGCTGTGGAACAAGTTAGGCCATCACAACGATTGAGTTGGCACATATGAACAGCTGTATTTTTCTTTTTTGGCTCTATGTCTGGACTATCATTTCTTGCCACAAAATATTTAAGTTTAAACATATGTTTCAGCAACAGATCTTGAGAAAAATACCTTAAGAAAATGTAAAATGAAAGAAAAGACTGTTTCTTTTACAGAAGTAAAAATTCTACATAAATCACCWCCGTATCCATTTCAACATTTAAGTCAAATTGATATTTACCCATGAGCAGGATCCAAAGCTATTGCCCTGGGCTGGTCAAGGTCTTGCCAGAAGAGGACTTTTCTGGACGTTCCGTTGAGATTAGCTACTTCTATCCTATTGGTTTCTGAATCCGTCCAGTAGAGTTTTTTCCCAATCCAATCACATGCCAGGCCATCCGGGGAAACCAGACCAGAAATGATGACATTCTGTACCACATTGCCAGTTTGGTTAATGTAAGTTTGCTTGATGGCTTCTTCACTCACATCTGTCCAGAAAACGATGCCTTGTGAATACTGGAAGTCAACCGCAGCAGCATCTTCTAAACCACTGACCACCACAGTGGACTCCAGCTTTGTGCCTCCAGCATCCACAAGTCGAACATCTCGACGGTTGGCAAAAAGCAGAAAGGGAGATGCTACAGAAGGAAAAAGGAAATCATATTAGTATTATTGCCATCTACAGATGCTAAAGTAATGATTGTAAATAAAACAGAGGATTTATTCTCCCTGATCAGCAGGGTAGACAGTCAAGAAGGAACATGACAGTCTCATACAAGAGCAAAATCGACACTATCAAGGCATGAAGGAGATGACAGCAGAAGGAGAAGGCCCAAATCTGAAGCTATGATAGAGTCTCATAATAGTTATGTTCCGAAAGCCACCTTTCAAAATTTACGCCAAACTCATTTAAGCTCCTTTGTGCATATCAGCAAGGGTGCTAATGCAAAAGAGCACTTAGACAGAGACTAACATAGGCAAGGTATTTCCTACATACTCAGCTTCCAGTTGAATTGCATATGCCCCCAGACCACATGTACAGATATCTCCCATTCAACCTGAAATTTGGTTTAAAAGAAATTAAGTCTTCATGGTGTAAAAAAAAAAAAAAAAAAAAAAAAAAAAAAAAAAAAAAAAAAAAAAAAAAAAAAAAAAAAAAAAAAAAAAAAAAAAAAAAAAAAAAAAAAAAAAAAAAAGTCCAGTTCTGATGTCTTTCAGTAGCAGACTGCAAGCCAACCATACTAGTCACAACACCCTAAAACACAGCTATAGTGTCCTCACACAGGGGAAACACTGTGATAGGAGAAAAACTACAATCTTATTTCCCCTGACATCACAGTGAGAGACAGATTCAAGGAAGAGTTGAAGCACGACAATTATATAGTTTGTGGAGGTTTAGGGGGAACTGCTGCGAGAAGCACCAAGAGCAAAAGCACAAAGACTCTTGTTGTCTAAAGCTCTAAGTGGGTGGTGGAAGCCAGCATTAGAGGAATGAGATTCTCACTACTGAATAAAAGCAAACAGGAGAGGAAAGGCTTTGAAAGGGGCACTAACCTGGGATTGGTGCAGAAAGGAAAGGAAGTTTGAATATGCGACAGCACTAGAGCTGTAGAGATGCTCCACCAGTCTCTGCAAGACTGTTTTTTCTCAAGTGTCAGGTCCAGTTGAACAATGTCATCAACTGGGAGGATGATGTCAGCCCTCATGAAAAGAAAGGAGGGAGTTGAAGAGTGATATTCATTATGAGAGGCAGCGAAATCAATCTATTTGAGCTTAACATGACAGCAAGATATACAGAAGCAGCAGAAATACTGGTAGAGATTTTGACACAGACAAGTTGTTTGCGATCACCCTCAAAGGAAAATATAAATATGTGCCTGCCTCTTGAGGCTGGCTCTCCACCCTCAGAGGAAGGTGTGAAGGTCAGTCCTGCAGTCCCTTCTACCCCTCTCTCCCCATAGCAGACTGTAGTAGTTTCTGTAGGACACACTGGTGTGGGCAGGATGGGGGTGGGCAGGGGAGAAGAGTTATGCAGAGGCACAACTAAGGCCAGCTGCTTCTTCCAAAGAGAGGACATTAAGTAAATGTACTACAGAACATTCCTTCCTGGCATACCACCCAGACTGATGGYCAAATTAACCATTTCACATACCTCTCATGAGGGCAGTCTTGCTTCCCCATCTGACAGAAAACAAGAAAAACGCTTATCTGTAGATTTGGTTCAGAAGGAACAGCCCAATATGATAATGCCACCCTACTTGCCAGGCCTGTGAACATGATCAACAGTTAATGAGAATGATAGTACTTTAGAAAAGGCACCAGTTGCTAGAAGTAATGGAGCTTGCTCAGCTTTTCCTAAGGTTGCCAAAGTATGGCAGGGATCTTGTGCCATCTAATGAATGATGACATCTTGTGTCATCTAATCTATTTTAATTTGACCCAACTATTTGTCACATTGAACCCCAGTACTCCTGCCTCCATTCTTCCAACTCATGCAACAGCTGCTGGAGGTCTATGCCAATCAACTGCTGGCTCATAGCTTCATGTACAGTCACTCTGGTTGATGTTGCTGCTTCTCACATGCACTCAGCAGAGGTCCAGAAACTTGCCACTCAACACAAGGAACGACGCACAGAACAGAGCAGCAATGGTAGATATGTCATTTCATCTTTTAAGGCTTCAAGCCTGTGATATAAATACCTTCAGTTTCAAATTCATGTTACTGTATATAATATATGAAATTTAGCTCTTGATATTGTCTTTCAGATTCAATTCCTTCTGCACTTTAAAAAGCAGATGCTATATACTAGCTCCGCATGCCAGGTTTGCTATGCTGGCAGCTTCATCASAGGCTAAGGCCTTTCTCAGGAACCCTGGTCCAACCACATGCTCCCTGGAAAGCACGTACCATTGCATACAAATATACATGCTTACAAAATACACGCTTACAAATTAAAAAAATATATGTATTTATGTGCAGGCCAAGGAGCTCAGTCAGAATCTACAACTCAACTTCAGATGAACTCAAAACATGCATAAAATTTCAGCTCTTTTTATTATCGTTATGCTTGGCCTTCCCCCCTCTGCCCCAAGTCAGGAAAGCAATGGCTTTGTTTTTCTTTTTGGAGGAAGCTTATACTGATGAAAGTAATAAGGAAAATTTAAATCAGCTGGTGAGGCTCTTGGACAGCAAAGACAGACAATTGTTGCTGGGAGTGTTTCACTGAAAATGTAATATCTTTGTTTTCTACAGTATTTAACTCAAGAAAGTTTATACAGCTTGAGGAGAATTATTTGCTAGGAAATGAAGTCCCAGTAGCACTCCCATCTCATTTCCAAACTTGCCAAGTCTCCTTCTCCATCTTAAAAAACAATAGTAATAACATCATGAAAGCTCCACAGGTTAGTTATTGAAAACAGAAGAAAAATATCTAGAATGCAAACTGTTTATTCTATTCTCTGCAACTTAGTGGGTTCTCATAATCATATATATTTTAAGTAGCACTATATCAAACTATCCAAAAGCTTGCAAAGATTAGTGTTAGACGGGTTTGTTAAAGTAAGGTTCTTTGGGGCTAAGAACTTTCCAGTTGTGTATGCTTCTTCACTAAATCAATCCCTTATCCAGACTAAGACTAATGCTATTAAAAAAAAAAAAAAAAAATCCAAGCACAAACTAGAAAAAGTATTATCCAAAGATGTGTTTTGAAGAATACGCATAGAAAGATTTTTATCTAGTCATTTCCACACTGAAACCATTATTTACTACTACAACAAAGGAAAAAGAGACCTGAAATATCGCCAGCTCGTCAGTGGAGGAATTGAATAGCGTCTTAACCGAAGATCAGACGATGTCCAACTCGATCAGTATCAATATTACCCCAGTTCCCCATCCCTTTCAAGCAATTTCTTCTCCACTGATGCACACAGTAGGGCAACAGCACACAGATACTGCATTAACCACTGTGTTCCCTGTCACTTCTCTGCTCCAAAGCCGTCCTGATTGCTGCATTGTGTTGCCTCTGGACGCCCAGCAGGGAAAGGACACTGACATGCTTGCAATTGTGGTAAAATTGTACCATGTTTATACACTGATGCAAACTGATTGATTACTGAAAGCAGCCAGAGATCACTCCTTTTTAAAACAAAAGACTATTCAAATTCCAGGGGGGCAGAGAGAACAAGCAGAACTTAGCTTTTGAAAACTATATTCATTTCTCTGCTCTTCCTCATCAGTCTACTTTATTCAGCCCACATTTTACAAAAATGGGGGCAGCGCCCTTTTAGAACATTGCTGGTATGAAGCAAATTAGTGATCAAAACAAGTAACTCATGTTCTCAACTAGTTCTCAAGATTGATTCTTGCCTGGAATGCTGCTGGAGGAATGCAAGCTCTGCTGTCCTTCCAAACAATGCAAAAGCCAGGAGAGTGATTAACTGCTCTGTTTCCATGGTCTTGCATTTAACAAGTTCGGTCAGAGCTTGAAGGCAGTGGCAAAGGGGCAGTTCAGTAGAAGGCAGAGTTGTTTTGGTGATGCTGTAGCTTCARCTACACAGGGGCTCCAGAAAGTCTCCCAAAAGGCTTACAGAACTTGACAAATTTTCCGGGGGGAACCTAGAAAACAGTTTCCCTTTTGAAAAGGGAAGAATCAGACAGCAGAATCCATACATAGTATCAGTCTTTCAGAGTGCTAAGAGATGGACCTGTCCTGATAGACAAATATCTGACTTCTCAGACTCTGACCAAACTGAAGAAAAAGCAGTTTAGACTTCTTGAATAACCCATTAAATTGTTAATCAGATAACCCAGAGCTAGGGAAGAAGACGACCACCACTCTTTAGGCAATCAACACAACTTGTGACTAATATTTCTACAGCCTTTTAAAACCTTTATACATTTTAAGACATCCAGAGAGAAATACTTGCCTTATATATCTCAGCTTAGGTTCCYAATAGGCTGGTACTACTACAAAATGTTTAGCTTCACAAAATTACTAAACTCAATATTTTAGAAGTTCAGAAGGCCTTTCAAAGTATTTGAGTAAGAAAAACAGAATACTATAAAAGCAACAAACAAGGCTGACCATAAATTTGATTTGCTGTGCCATCACCAAACCATCCCAGAGATTCAAGATCATCCCACTGATCATCCCACTGATACATGGTGCAAGTTTGTTTGTTTTCAATCCCACATGTATGCAGAATGGGAAATTCATTTCCAAGAACGTGCAGGCCAAGCTCCTTTCAAGTCACCATGTCTTGCTAGTGTGCATCGGTCCTTAACTGGGCCTGAAGGTGCAGAGAACACTTTATCCTTAGTGCATTSAAGTATTTATTTTGTAACTCTCGACCAGGCAAATTGGAAAACCAGTTAATTTCAGTTTCTATTCTCATCACTGTCTCCTCCCTCCTCATCCCACTAACTGTCACATTCATTAACCCAAATAAGTGAGACCAATGCACTTCTGATTTTACAGCGTGAATGAAAGCAACAGCTTGTAAACTCTGTAACAACAGGCTGTATTCCAAACCCATTTGCCTTAGGTCAGCCCACTCCACGGCCCACTCTCAGTTCTTCRAAGCCTTCTTCCTTCCCCCCTGCCCAAGCCAACAACAACTTCGATTACTGCTGACCTTCAGATGAGCTTTTCTGTTACAGAACCAGATGCAACATCCCTTGCTGGAGAAGYTAATTCATGGTTAACAAGCTACAAGACTCTCAAAGGAACACTGTTTCCATACTCGATTTTGATCAGCGATGCCCCTGACAACTGCAAATTGCTTGAAAAAGAAAACCGACTTCTATTTTGAAAAGGGAAAAGAATAAACAGTAACAGGATGAATGATGAATGTGGAGGACAAACTGTTTATATGCAGCCTATTGCCACCCAATTAAAAGAGCAACATTTTCATGTAGTTACCAAAAAAAAAAATCTTTTTCAATAAAATTAGAACAGTTCATATTTTTCCATAATAGGCAACATTTAAAGCACAGTGGGAGTTCACAGTTCTTGGACAAAAAGAGAGTGAATGAACCTGAAAGTCCACAGCTACTGCATGGAATGAACTCTAACCAGAAATTAGCSTAAACTATGGCAAGTTGCAGCCTTCTTGCAGCAATTGCTCAGTCTAATCTGGATAATGCAGTGCTTGACCAACAGCACCTCATTCTAGAAAAAGGATCATTTATAAAGGGCTTGGGGGAGACACACTCATTTTCCAGTGCTTTTCCGCTAACTGCAAAACACATTCTTAACTTGATGACGGAGGTAACTACACAGAATTTGATTTCACAGTACACCAGTGTGAACATACAGAAGAAAAATTCAACTCCTCATCAATTCTTCTTGACTGAAGAAAACAGTCCTGATCAAACTGCTCAGGACTCAAGCATGAGTTCAATTTTCAGCTCTGCTCTGGCTTTCCTGAATACTCTTGGGCCTTGCCCATGTTAAGAGGAGTTTAACTACTATAACTTCATTGTTYCACTTGCACCAGCAAAGCCTTCTTGTGCAGACATAGCATAACCCTAGAGCACTTTTACACCTTACACATGACTCATTAGACCAGTCCCTATAAGCAGTATCAGTGTTAGCATATCTACATCAGCTCCCTCACTACTATCTCTATCACATTCCTAAGTAATGCAGATAAGCACTTATATTGAATGCACAGCAGCATAGACGCCTCTGCACTTCACTCCAGACATAAAATGGCAGTTATAACCTTTGTTCTCCTCTGTTCTCCATCCATCTCTAGTAAGAAAATAAGCTCTGTGAATTATGGGGAGTCTACTTACTGCTACTTATTTCTGAATTCAGTCATTAACTTTCTTTTCTGTTTTAATTTTACCAACCTCTTCTTGAGAAATAAAAGTTTATGAAGTGCTTCTGGACTCCCGTTAGCCTTAGCAGAAGCAACATGGGAAGAACAAYTAGATGATCTTCAGAATATTTTACTGCAGCTTCAACACTGCTTCCGAAAATCAGTTTGAAATAGCTCCACTCCTTTACAGATTAAGGTCAAGTGATCCTATTGCAAAAATGACAGAGCAGAGGCTATCATGAGCTGTTAAGGTGCTGCACCTCAACAGTTCTCTTGAAAACACGCTGAGCACAAGAGTATTAACCAGTGATACTCATACTTGTAGCCGTGCCCATGTTTCATCTGCTCCCTTTGAAAGCTGAAATGCATTTTATATATGAACCACAGAGCAGAGTCTCACTTGCCAGTCCTTAACGCAGGCAATTGGGCTAAAGGTCGAGGAAAGCCTTAGCTTAGCTCTTTTTGCAAAAGCAACTGAGGATCATGGCAACCTGGTTCACGACACAGCACCAAGACCTCACTTTAATAAGCACACAGACTAAAATAGCTGCCCAAACTATCAGGACATGCAACAACTTGCAGTTTAAATAGCCCACCAATTCTTACAAGGACAATGGCCACGGGGACCTTTGTGGTTAGGCCGTCTGCACTTCCGCRCAGCACAGGGAATAGCATGTAATTCTCGCAGCAGTCAGTGCCCCAAACCACACAAACATTCATCACCATAGAGCAAAAACAATTCCCCCACATGCACACAAGTTGGTAAAAACAACCAGGGASAAACTTTGGCACCAAAGGGTGTCCACACTTGTGGATAGTCTAAGACAGCATATRGAGTAAGCATGCAACAGCTTTCAGTGCTTTAAAAATAGCTGCTGCCCAGAAACAGAGTGAGTACGTAGGGTCCCAGCACCTCCAAATTCATTAGAGTAACCAGTCCTATGGCTCTAGGTGATCCATCTTCTTTTCCAGCTCCTGAGCTTCAGGGAACCTAAGGAGACTAGACCTTTGACACTCAGCATAGGGCTCTTCCAAACATTTAGGGAAATAACTCATTCCACATGCTGTCCTCTCCTTAGGTGTTATCCTCATCTTTCATGRCTTAGCTCAAGGGGAGCCAGCAGCTGTCAGCAGCAGGAACACACCAATCACTGCAGCAGCCATAGAGACCAGGGAAGCAAGGTAAGGAGGAGCAACATATAGATGTGGAAGGAAAACAGAGGGAATCAAGGGTTTTGCCAAACCTGTCTCCTAAAACCAAAACCCATTGCACAACAGCTCAATAGGCAAGAAGGGAAAGTGGCATGTACAAATCACGAGCCACACACAACCTTCTTTCACTCTTTGAATATAACCATTACAAGACAGTACAAAACAACAAAAAAAGAAAGCTTCCGTTYCTTAAAAGCCTAAGCTCTCTCTTTTGCACCGCAGTCCTTACTGACAGCTGTTGCTCCAGAGCATCTGAAATCCATTGATCACCAACTTCAAAAGATAGATTAAAAGTTGATCTTCTTGTACTAACTGCACATATTCAACCCGAGTTTAAACTTGCCAGGTACAGTCTTCCAAAGAAGAGAGAGCTATTACTTTCATCCTCAAAACACGTTATTCTGGATAAGGTGAATTCCCAGTATAATTACTAAATTATAGAATATTTCTGCTGCAACAGAGGTAGGTGGAAGTTGTCTGTAGAGCACAAGACTGAAAATCAGCACTCCTCACTTTTACACCCACCTCAGGGAAGCTTGGCAATGCTTCCACAGCCTGCTCATCACCTCTATTTGTAAAAGTCATTCCACCCACAGCAAACATCTTCCCTTCTTCTGTTAAGTATCTCAAAAGACTGTGGTGAAGCCCAGCTATTGCTTTTCCACAAGGACCTCCTGAATTTCATTCCTGCCATGAACAGGACTGCTTTCTGTGAAGCAGCGAGTGGCAGGGATGGGTCATCAAGACAAGAAGGAACGGCTATTCAGAGATGGGATGGCTCGCTTCAAGGCCTTCTCTAGGAGGAAAAGAGAAAAAGAGGAAAATACATTTTTTCCCCTCATACTCCTCTAACCCTCCAGCTAAATCCATTTGATGATAATTCCCCCCTCCAAACCATGAAAGAAAATGTTCTGGTTATCAAGTAAGGAGGATTCATTTACAACTTCACTTATTTTAGGTAAATCAAGCTTTAAAATTCAGCAGGAGACAGGGATGTTATTTTAAACCACTAAGAATAYCCCATATTTATACACAGAATTCGTAGCAGATGTCAGGCAATCTGTAAATTTTACTCTTTAACAGCCTATATTTTCAATTGTTTACATGGTTACACCAGGCACAAACCAGTGCAAAGTAATCCAATCCACACTAGTATCCCAAAATATGAAATATTTTTAGTGCCAGTTTTATTCATATATGCTAAATACTATATTGAGTATGATATTGCTGRACACTAAGAGACAGCCTAGATATGGGTCATCTGTTTGCCAATAGGCTACAAGAGAAGGGAGCCTGTGTGTTCATTCTGCCACATACCTGCAATACACAGCGCAGCTTTCGCTGCACATATATGTTGGGGAGATGAGGGGGTGAAAGTCAGTTGCAAGTTTTAAATCCATCTGGTTTA
>NW_020455510.1:1822542-1837983 GCF_003342845.1 Nothoprocta perdicaria
ATTGTGAGTTCAGAAAACATATGAAGGAAGGTTAAAGGAATTTGTTTTGCTTGTCTAGAAGAGTTGGATAGAAAAAAAATGAGTAAAATAACAGTGCCCAACCAGTAAAGGTTTTTATCAGAGGTTGGAGATCAACCACTCAGCCACTGGATAAAGGATGCACTCAAGAAATTAGACAAGAACAGGCTTTGAGGGTTAGTTTGAGCAGGGAGGGAGCACAGATAGTATCTTCAGGGCCTGTTTCTCTAACACACTAAGGAGGCTGCAGAATTGCCCGCAACAGGTGATCTTAAAAAAGCAATTGGAGAGCCATTACTCAGATATGGCCTTTGCACAAACAAATTCAGCCTCAGTGAAGGACTTTCATCTAGGCTTCTTGAGATCCAGACTGATTTTCTACTTTTCCAATTGAGTTCCTGTGGGKAGGAGAGGGCACTATTCTTAAAGGACTCAAGGGGACAGAGCCTGCCACAGAGCTTCACTGGAGATCTGGCTTCCAACGGCATGGGGTTGCTTGCTTTTAAATAATTTTTTTTTTTAAAAAAAACAAAGCTGCCTGTAACATAATATTCAAATCATTGTTTCTGCTACCTTCCTGAAGCAGGAAAGTAGTCTAGCAGAATGAATTTAGCATCCTTATCAAATGCTTACATTAAAAATATTATGTTACATAAACTGTTAGATACTGCCTATTTATTAAAAAAAAAAAAAGGTAAGTTTTTAAAAGCACATATTATTTTCTGAGTTGTGTAGGGCTTTTTCTCCCCCACTAATGATAGGGTTTTAGGAAGACGAGAGATTTACTTCAGAGTTATGTTTTTTCTTGGCAGCCTGCAGTTTGTTACTGCTAACATTATTATTTACAACAAAATATAGCACTCTGATTATATAGTATTTCATCTCAATTGGTCTGAATAAGTTCATTTCCCTCAGATCACAGATGCCAAAGGATTTCTCTGAAGAGCATGCTCTGAAAAAGCCCAAAAGGTGCTCTATGTAAATTAGAAAACCCTAAGACTTGTTCAGATTCCATGGGATGGATGGCAATAAAATGTTTTCAAACCCTTCAGCAGTACACTCTTAACAAAACTCTCTGTTTTGTCCTGTTCCTTASTGCATTTGCTACTACAAGTAGGAACCTCCAGGTACCAGAATGACTGGATCCGGAGTGCAGAGCCTAGTATGCTCCTATAGCTGGAAAGGCTCTCTCCTGTGTCTTCAGGATCACTTTGCCTCGGACACATCACTTACAAGGAGAGTCCCTCCAACTTTTCTCTTCCTCCACAGACCACCCAGCACGCATGCCACATGGACTCCCCTCCTGGTGTCCAAGGCAATGGCTCTCTCAGATTGTCATTAATATCCTCACAGCAAACACTGAAATTGGTTACATGGAACAACATATTTCATTTTCTTTTAACACAGCTTAGCAGCTGGAAATGAGGACAGCCAAGAGCATGTGAGCAGCCAACAATCCACAGACCACCAAGCGGCACACAGAGCATGTTTGGAGATCTGCTGCCTAACTAAACAAAAAACAGAGTATCAGCAGAGATTTGAGGGCACTAATATGAAGCTGCCGAGATACTTGTTAGATAAGACCATTTATTTCAAGGAAAAGACAAACTCGCTAGGATATAAAGTAATTTTCATCTGGTCTATTTCGTTAAATAGAGGAAATTCCTAAAGGTTATTGCAAAACTCCTGGCTCTTGGCAATCTCTCCCTATGCATTGCACAACTGGTATTCAGCCAAACAGTTGTGTGGACTGCAGTCTCATGCAATTCTGACTAGCTAATGCTAAACAGATAGTATCTCTGCAGTCTAAAATTCCCACCTCTTCCTGACCTCAGGTTTTCCATCTGAGCATTTATAGAGTTTAAAACATCCATAGGATTTTCCCCATTTCATCATACTAAAAGCAATATCCTATTCATAGAAGTTTGTTTATTCTTTTGGGCAGTCTACTGTAATTTGTTATTTTAAGCACAGTATTTTTGAAGGTGCAATCACTACACAAACTTTTCAGGACAGGACAATAGGACTTTGCTGCTAAAGAATCACAGTGCACCAGACAGTTTAAATACRTTTTCTACTTGGGATTAGAACATTTCTCTTCTGAACAGAAACCAAAGCCAAGTTTTCATGACTAGCAGTTTGAAAATTGCTRTGACCTGAGCATCTTCCAATGCACTACTGAGATGGGCACTGGTTACAGATTACAACTTCCACTGGAATCAAAAAAACTTTAAATTGATAAATTGCATCAAACTTCCAATGCTCCCAGGCTCTACTGACAATCAGTCAAAGCACAGAGAGTAAATTTCAGACATTCCACAAGACAGATGCAAAATTAGTCACTGGACAGCAGTACCTCATAGGTCTACCATACCAGTTAAGGTACCTATTGCTGTGTAAAAGTATGGCTGATGCCTTTAAAAATAATGATGGTGCTACATTGCCTTAAAAGCAACACCTATCTGATTACAATCTCTCATTTAACCAGGAAGGAGGCGGGGGGAAGCACACACTCTCTAGTCCCCTGCTGTACTTTACCTAATTCATCGTAGATTTTTTTTTTTTTTTTTTTTACCACTGAGAAGAAATTTAATTTTAAGATGTTCTAAATTTGGACTCTTTCCAGCTTCACCCTGCAGCTTTTTAAAATCTTCAAGGGATCATAATAGCTGGACCCCAAGGGCCTGGCTCCTGTCCTCCAAACTGCACGCTGATACAAAGAATATACCTGCACATACCAGGAGTCAATGTAGCTCTAAAGTCTGAGCAACAACCTCCCCAGAGTCCTGGGTAAAAGCAATAGGAGGTTCGAGCCTGCCACTGCATCCCAGCTAAGGAATTGGACAGCAGAGGAAAACTATCATGTATGCACGCGCAAACCCTGGCCCCAATCACAGCCAGCTGCAGCAGCCTCCAAATCCCCTCTACTTTAAACTAAGAGAAGCGTGATACAATGAAGACTGTCATAGGCCTCACACACCAGCTGCTGTCTCAAAATATAAGAAGAAAACCACTCCAGATACTCCACAGACCACTGCGTTGGAATCTCACTTCCTTTGCCTACACAAACCCATCATCTTTAATGTGCCATCTGTAGGAATGAGAAATGCAGCAAGCAATTAAACATGTAACTACGGGTCCAAAAATCTAACAATAGAAGTACAGGCAATCTTTAGTGGCTAATTACTTACATGGCTGAGAGAAGAGAAATATTTCTTTAGACTCTCTTAAACAATAGCTGACAGTGACCCTTCCTTGGCAAAAAAACGTAGTTCAGAAGTCTGAGAACCATGTTCTGAGGCAACAGTCATTCAGCAAGTCAACATCATAAAACACAGTTGCTAAAATACAGATGTCTGGCACATTCAAGGTCAGCTATATGGCCTATTTACAAGAATGCACTGCAGCATCACTACAGCTTGCAAAACATTTGTTAAATAAAATCTAAACAGTAATTCTAAAATGAATCTATTGCAGCAGTAAAGTATTTCCTGCATTTGCTGCAGGAGTAAAGCAAACCTGTGCATGCTGCCATGTAAATATATTTTGGGGGAAAAAAAAAAAAAAAAAAAAACCTCACAAAGTATTTTGTGTACAAGACAGCAGCACAGAGACAGTGCTCCACAAGTAGACAATATTCTATCTGCAGAGCTGAGAGAAGTTGCCTTAGCACATTTGTCTTTTTTTTTTTTTTTTAAACCCTGGATCCTTTGGACAGAAGCAGCTCAAGGAGAGCAACTACACATGCAGTCACACTGGCAGATTTCAGGGCACTGAAACATCTAAGGGGTAAGACAATGACTTGGGAGAGGAAGGGAAAAGAGCAACAAGCAGTTGGAAACGGGGGAAAAAAAAAAAACAAAAACCCCAACACACAACCAGACACAGCTTCAGGCAGAACAAAACACATCTGACACAGCCCAATACAATAAACATATCAATATCAAGATTCCTTCTCTCAGAAAGTGCCTGGAGCTTTATTTGCACAGAGTCCATGGCTTGCTCTGGGATACTGCGTTTGTCAGGACTACACGCTACAGAGCGYCCGGCCCAGAGGGCTGCGGAACCCCTCCAACTGCTCTGCTTCTTGAACTTTTGCAGTCTTCCCCTAATACACAGCAATTTCTTCAGTACTGTTTTCAGCCTCCTTTTTCAGAGTATATACTCAAACATGTCGATAGCTTCATATTTTCACCCTATGTGTTGAAGAAAAATATCACATAGGAGGAATGACAAAGCAAAACAAACCTGAGGCCTTCCTGCATTCTGTAAGTGCAAATAGGAGCCAATCTTTGTCTGGAAACTTTGTCTATTTCAACAGGACACGGTAAGAAAAAAAAAAAAAAACAAACAAACAGAAGAGGAGCAATTGGGTCCAGTGCCAAAATCTCACCCAAAAGGCCTCAGATATCGATATGCTAGGATATAACTGGCAGTAGAGGAAAATTGATTTCCAAGTCTCAGCTCACTTTCTGAGCTGCTCAACATTTTGAAGGGACAGGTAACACAGACAACTATCATATAACATGTCTCCAGCTCTTCTGGCATTTGTACTTTRGAATTTTATTGTTCTTTATCACAGACTCCTCACATTTTCATAATGGAAGGACTAGTTTTTGCCTATTTCCATTCTAGAATCAAGACTTTTAGTTCTACAAAACAAATTTACRGGGAAACACCACTGAGGTTCTTCCGATAGCGACATACTACTGCCAAATCTTCAGTACTAGGAGTCCCTCGCAGGAAGATCCTGTTGCTCTTGGTGTTGAAGTAAATTACAGCCACAGCAGGAGACCTTAGCGGTGATTTATAGAGGCAGGGAAGAAAGCAAGCATGACTGTACACCATGGCTGCCAGGCAAGTGATAATAGCCTGTGGTCTACACTCAAAAGCAAACACATCAGTTAATGAGCAATATTCACTCGCCTTTATTACTCAGTTCAGCTGGAGCTAACCAACCACTTTGCATGTGTATGAACTGTAACATCATTCAAGATAACATTGGAGTTGATTTGCATTAACAGTTAAAGAGCATAGAATCCTATTTCATTATGTTCCTAAAGATCATACACTGATCACCACAGACTTATAAAAGCACATTTTCAATATAGCTGTAGTTAATGGCACTGTGACAGCCCTTTGACCAACAGGAGCACCAGCAACTCATGCAGTATGAGCATGAACTATGAGCAAAGGCCAAGAGAGCTGGGCCTGTTCAGCCTGAAGAAGAGAAGGCTGATGGGGGACCTGGTCAGTGTGTATAAATATCTCAAGGGAGGGAGTGAGGAAGAGGGGGCTGGCCTCTTTTCAGTGGTGGAAACTAGAGGAAACGGCCACAAACTGAAGCACCAAAAGTTCCACAGGAACTTAAGAAAAAAWTTCTTAACAGTGAGGRTGACAGAGCCCTGGAACAGGCTGCCCAGAGAGGTTGTGGAGTCTGCTTCTCCAGAGATCTTTAAAACCCGCTTGGATGCAGCCCTGTACCACATGCTCTAGGTAACCCTGCGTGTGCAGGGGGGTTGGACTAGATGACCTCTGGAGGTCCCTTCCAACCTTAAGCATTCTATGATTCTAGAGTCAAGAAAATTTTAAGTCTGGAATTCTGTGTGTGTGTGTGTGTGTGTGTGTGTCTGGCTCTCAACATCTTTCTACACTTAACACATTTACCAATGCAAGATTTGGGGTAATCTAAACAACAGGTTTTTCCCTATCCCATTTTTTAATCTGCAGTACAGCTTGCAGACCTCTACTGAAGATGTAACAACTGAGTTAATAATCTTAACCTTTTAATCTTAAACATGAATCCATACATTCTTACAACTGCAGCGAGATAAATGGACATACAATCCACTCGCTCAATGAATTCTGAAAAAAAAAAAAATCAAAGAAACTTGAAGCAGTTAATGAGAACTGGTAATCCCATCTAAATTACGTAAATTGTGCCAACAGACTCATTTTTTATTCTGAGGAASACTGGACTCCCTACAGACCTTTGCATAGTGGAATTTTCTATGCAATTTACAATATASTATGACAATTTAAGCCAAAATTAAATAATAAGGCAAACTTCTGATCAACAACACAGAGTTAGTAAAATCTTGAACATGTCTCCCTGCTCCCCCTCGCAACAATTCTACCATCTTTGAACAGATGTTTGAGGTGGGGGGGGGGGGGGAGGAATTATTAGCAACTCCAGTGCATTTTCCTCCAAAATACTGAAGATCACTCAGATTTATAGAATAATAATAATAAAGAAGAGAACAGAAAATCTCCCTTCATGTAGTTCCAGCAGGACAAACACTGCTGACCTTAGAGAGAGAAAAAAAAAAAAGAGCCATAAGGAATGAATTTAATTTAATCAGTGTTCTTGGCTACAGCAGAATTATCTCCAACAAGAAGTGATTTACCAAGCTTGGAGTAGATTACTGTATTTATTTGCTATATTAGAGAGGACAAAAATTAAGTGTAACCAGTCAATATAAATACAAACAAAATATTACATTTTTATTAGCTTAAGTAATTCTTTTCATTTTACCTCCTCTTAACCCTACTTCATATCAACCTCTCACAGGGAAAAAACAAAGAAACAAACAACACAAAAAAACCTCAAACTTGAATTGGACATTATTAATAGATTTCTACCTTCTGTTTCCAGACTTAAATATCAYGAATGCCTGAAGCAGGTTTTGTTTTAAACAGTGCTTCATTTGTTGAAAATTAAAATTCACCACACTTGAAAACAGTGCTCTCTGCGTTAGGTACTTCTCCRACAGTCTAGCTGGAAGATTGCATAAATATTGAAACAACTTCTCACTAAAAACTTTCCTCAGCATCACACTTTTTAAAGCACAGTGTGATGTAGGTAGTTTTCTGCAACAAGACAGTTTCATAGAGGAAGGTTTTTAATTTTCAGAAAAAAAATACAGAAGGCTGTGGAACCTGTGTTTCCATGTTCCACAACCATCTTGCTTTTATGCTTTTGTCCAAGTTAATAACATTTGCTCTCAGAGATATCTGGCACATGCAGTTTCTAAATAGTTTTCTACGTTTTACAGATAAATTACATTTTCAAGGGTACATATCATACATTTAGTGTTATTCAACAATATCTAGTTGGTTCAAATCCTGGAGAAACACTGCAAGCCAAATTTTCCAAATCATGTAGAACCACTATTTTATCCATTAAAAGCTTGGAACCATCATCATTGCATAATCTACTATTACTGGCTAAGCAACTATCTGCCAAACCAAGGAGAAATGAACTGCACAAAAAGAGAGAATAACCTTGCTCCCCTCACACGCATTTGGTATCGAGAGTCTAAAAACACAACATAGTCTTTTTTATTATTATTCATGTACTGACCTGAACATTTTCAAAATAAAATAAGAACTCAGATGCTCAAGAAGTAACCCCTTCCAGTATATTTTTCTAATCACATTTATGCATAAGACCATCTAGTTTTTAGTGTTTTCTGAAGTTGTAAAATTCCATTGAGTGTAACAGGTGGGTGAAGGAGAACAGAATCCTTGCTTACTATATTTAAAATAACAACAGCAAAATATTGTCATATTGTCATGCATCCTAGAATGCGAAAAATCCAAGTATGGTTTTCTTCTACCACATCCCCCATTCCTATTTTTAAACACTGCCTTTGCCCTTACCCATTTTGGCAAAGCCCAACTTCAATACCACGTATGACCCTATTTCAATGTCACTTCTGCTCATTCGAAAAATCAGTAAATACCAGAAATCTCAGTGGACCAACTGTTTCCCGTTTTTGTGGTTACAAGCACATTAATTCTCACAAAGAAAATTGTTTTGAATCAACTGACAGCTCCAGCATGGTTTTAAAATGGTAAACACTGCTACAGAATTGAAACTAATACCATCTTATATGATGGTATGAGTATGAAAAATCATTGTTCAAAATCTAAACTTGTGTCACCAATATGACAGGGAGTTTCAGTATTACAAAATGAATGCAACAAGATGCAATATTTAAGAATTGTTGCACAGGATGGTTTGATAAGCCTGAAAATCAACTCTTAACCTGCCCAGTCTCTTTCCACTACCATAAACATCAAAAATATCTATTCTCAGTACAGCTCTTTAGGTCAAGCATAGAAACACCATCCTATTAGGAGATCCTGCACACTCCCCCACCTAGCAAACGAAGGGGCATGGGGCAGGCGTTTGAGTGTCACACACACAAGCTCCACTCACTGCTCATGTTACATTGAAGCCTTGCATTTCTCAAGTTTCACCTGAGATTATGTCAATAAAATAAGCATGCTGTCTGAGCAGGCAATGAACAAATCTGTACTTCAGTTAAAACTAGCCAAGCTGTATAATGAGCTCTGAAGACGGGCGAAGTAATTGCTCTGAAGTGTCTGAACAGGTATAGACAACCCAAGTCTGATCTCCTAGCAGAGACATAGCCATCAAAAAAATCACAAACTTCAGATTTCAAACTATTTCCATGTAGAGCTACAACCAACTCAGTCATCTTTATTTTTAAAGTTGTGCTCATTTAACTCTTGAAAATTTCATGAGTCTCAATAACATCTTGCTGACAGAAGAGATTATCTATATTGCATAAGCAAAATAAACTGTCACAATGCTGTCAAATACTCTCACATTGTAAATGCACCTAAGTGTCATAACAGAAAATTCAAGAGGGACTAAAGTTCTGTGCAACTCAAATTCAGCAGCAGACAGGGAGAAAAGGTATTATCCTTTCCTTCCCTGTTCACTTCTGCTGACAATTTCCCCACCTGTATAAACACCCAAGTCTAATTATTGTTTTAACTTGACACACTACCTGCTGTCCCAAATGAGAAAGGAAATGAATATTTAAACGCGTTCAGTTCCTTATGGAAAAGGTATGAAACTAGAGGGAAGTCAATATGTTCCCTAGGGAAAAAAAAAAAAAGTGTGAAAAAAGACACAACTTTTACATAATACAGCCATCACTTAAAATATGGTAACACCTGAAGCCAAAATTGAGATTCCCACCCTGAAGGACACCATGTAGACAACACAGGGAAAGACTGTTACAGCTGAAGAACTTGCAGTCTGGATACACAGAACAAAAGTAAGAACCTGGAAGACAATTTCAGTCATTTAAGGTCTTGTCTGTAGCTAGTTCTGCTCTGGGCAGCATGTGTAAGCTGCACTAAGCAGAATATTGAACCAGGAGGGTGCCACATTGTCTTTCTCCAGATAGAATAAACATATATCCCGCTTCCTGCCCATCAGTTTAAACTGCTACACTACCTTACAAATGCATTTTCATATTTTCATACAGCATGAAAAGGCACGCACTTTACTATGGCAAGTGGTTTAGGAACTATCTTAGCCACTCCAAGTCTCTCATGTCTTTGGCAGCCTAGACAAGGTGCACTGTAAATAATAAACTGGACTCCTAATAGTCATATTTCTATCCATGCTGTACAAGATTTTTTTTTTCCTCTCCATCTTCTCCACTCCCTAATTTCAACAATTTTAAATGTCAGAGAAACAACAGTGGAAATAGTTCAAATACAAAGTGAAATAGATAAAAATGCCACAGCCACTTAAACAAAACCCAAGATATAAGCTGTCACTTTAGAGGCACAAAAGACTCACAGTCCAGCTCTAAAAATCAGAGGACACAAATGTAAGCAGCACACTGCTGGACCAAAAAAAAATGGAGTACAGACACTTTTTTTTTCCTACAAATGAAAGTACATTAATTTCAAAACTGCCTCAAAAATGAATTGACAAAAGACAAGTCTTTTTTTAAAATTGTGTGTAGTCCACAAACTGCTCAACAATTTCTGCAGAACCAAAGGTACAAGCCTATTAACATTACAAAAAGCAGCAGCATCAGAGAGAAGACGGACAAATGCATTTGCTTATAGTAAAAACATAGCTAACTCAAACAATGTGCAGCTGTCACTGATCTGATCAGACTGTTTTGTGTATTGTATCCCTTTCCTCCACCCTTCATTTGCACTATTTGGCTGTGGCCTCGTTGCTAAAGAGAAAGATGTAATAATTAAATTGAGATAGCTATCTGAATGCCAAAGTACCAGTGAAAATAAAACTTTTATGTCAAGTAAAAGTCAGATTCTTGTTCACTCCTCATCTGTAATTACATCAGCTATACACAGCATACAGCACGCTGGCTGTCCCTATTAGAATTTTCACGGCAAGATTGTCTATCAGTGTAATAATTGCACTCGTTCTAGCAATTAAGACATGGCCCCTGGACTGCTTGCCTTTCAGAGCAGGCAGCATTCTCCCTTTGTGTTTGGAAAAGATCCAGTTTCAGATAAGATGGTATCCAAACAACAACCAAGCCCAAACAGTTGCAACTCTATGCTGTAGTTGGGGGAGAAGAGGAAGGAGCACCCTGCTGTGATTCATTCAAGAGGGAATATTAAATACTGTAGAATTCAGTCAATACATCCAGAACTGCAAGGCAGTGCCTAACATTTAACATACCAATAGTCACAGCTGGAGCAAGCATTTGTGCCATGAGCCCCTCTCCAATGACCGCCTTCAAGTACAGTAAACTCATTCTAGTCCATACTTATATCTCCTTTTTCCAGCTGAGGCAGCCTATTTGTGAGGCTGAAGTGTCCTGATTCTGCCCTACAGCATACATGCATGCCAGTTAGCACAGACAGCTACAGATCCATAGCCTACCACTACATTTCAGAACTGGAAATGTGCCAGACATGGGACATTCAACACACCAGACACTTGAACACTATCAGTAATTAAAAAACTACATTTTAACTTTTTCTGAACAAGACTCTGCAGCAAATTGTAAATAAACATGAACTATATGCAAGAAATAAGGTTGTCCATTTAAATAACACCCCTCCAGGTATGAACTATAATGACAAAACACAGAAGCAGACAACTACTCTCCTAGATTACAACAAACGTATGAACTCAGTTTAACCCATACATTTACAAGTAAAGGGGAACAGCTGCTCTTTCTACACACTAAAGGTGGAAGACATCTTTAAATATATATATTATGGTCCCTATATATTCCTTACATGATTAATTTGAAAAACAGAAGGCATTTAAAATCTACTTAGTAAATTGCAAGAAAAGCACACAAGCTGACTGCATAGGCATTTTGTATGATTTCACTTCTAAGTCCACTTAGCATTTGAAAAAGTCTGGAAGTGAAGGCTAAACAACCACAGTACTGTCAAACAGGAGGAAAAAAAGCTACCTTTTATCAAAACTAGATGTTGATTGAACCCTAAAAACACTTGTATTCCTCATTTTGCATTATGAAACTCAGCTTTCTCAAAAAAAATCATGCCAAACTGACACAAACTTTAAGCATGGTTGACAGAAGCCCTTCACTCCTATATTAAATTACATACAAAAAAAGCTTGCTGAGAATTAAAGCAACATTAACTTTCTGCTTATTGAAAGCACTGTAGCATTATGCTAAGAGAAAAAGTGGTACCAAGCAAAAACGAATAACTCAGCTCCTTCATTAATGTCATCTTGTGCAGAAACATACAAAAGAAGATGCAAAAGATAGTTACAACTTTCTTTTGCTTCACAAAATAGGCACTAAAATCCCAAGCATCACTGCTAAGATCAGTCTTCAAGTAACTACCAAGCACAACATGGCTCAGTCTTGCCATTAACAGACCTCACCTGCATGAGAACAAGTAATTAAATTTTAAAGACAACTTTGCTTCAACTCCTTTACTACAACTACTACTTGTGATGTAGAGCAATGCTCTGTGATACACAATCACTCCACAGGAATGGGTTTCCAAACCATTCGCTCATTTCACATGAGTCACAGAGGAACCAATGACTAGAAGACATTAACATCAATCTGCTTCCTCTTGTCAATGACTGGGCCATGAAGCACTTAAGTAAGAAGATGCATCTTACTTCTCTACGTCCTCAACATGTGAAAAACATCAAGTTTATGTTTGACTTGGAGGCAGTTAGGGTTTTGTAAAACCTCTCCAGAGCAAGCTGTGCCAAATACAGCCTTACATTGTTTCCTGTAAAACCCTATTAAGACTAGATGTGCATATATCCACATCTATGCATCTCTGTGTGTGTCTGTACGTCTGGTAACAACACTTGACATCAAATGACATCAGACTTCATCGACCATTTCTTTATGGCTATTTATGTTGAGGCTGCACAATTAAGAATGCCATCTCATGCAGTAATTGTCCACAGACACCACAAAACAACACAACATCAAAGTATAAAACATCTATCTATTCCTGCTTAACTGTTAATCCATGCAATTAATCCTCTATAACACCACACTATAAATGCAAACACATGTTCCATTTCTGTGACGCTTAGAAGATTCTCCAAGATACTATTCTTGTCACTAACGAGGTGCAGAGCAAACAATTAAAGATGTGCAAAAATAACACATTGTGTTTGGATTAAAACACACACACAGAACAAACCTTCATAGGCTGTGTAACATCTGAATCGTACGGAAACATGTGGCATTATCTTCCTTCAAGGTTGACTATGCAGACTCATTAGATCCTTAGTCTTCAATATCACAGTTTTGCTACTAGAGAAAGTTTGATTTTACCCTGTATCCTAAAGCAACTCCTTTCTGTAAGTACTGATGCARGTGTTTACTCTCAGCACATCCAATGTATGGCTTCATGATTGTCCTCACATCACAGGAGCTGCTTTTGCTTTCCAAGCACAAAATACTGACAATGCAAACACAGCATCTCTTCTTCCCCCGGAGGCTGGGCTACCTATATACAGCCTATCATCATTTRCTTCTCAGATGCCAACTCAGAATCGCTTCTTACTGAGTCACTGGCATCTACCTGCCACATTCAATTACTCAATTACACGTGGTTTTGTACCATGGATATTTTACTGAATACTCAGTATTAATACAGAATTTCTCACCAACAATAAATGATGCATAATTTATCAGTACGATGTGAAAAGTGAATTTATAAAGGCCCTCAGAACTACAGTATCAAGGATTTTCTGGTTTTGCTTATAAATACACTTTCAAAGATGGTACATACTGAGAACTGAACAAGGGAGAGAACAGATTCTATGCATCAATGCCAGTAACCTATTATAGTCTGGTACAGCTTTAACATAATAGCAAACTGCTTTCCAAAGTATCAAACTCATTTATACTCTGATGCACTATGTGCACACTAACATRCTTCACTTTCCCTCAAACCAATGTTTTGCCTCAGCTTACAATGACTTGGACAGTCAACAAACCAATCTTGAGGCAAAGAAAGGCCATTGAGGAGCGGACAGATGGCAAAGGACCTGCAGTGTGGAGATGACCAGTTCCGTGTCAGAGCCACCTTTTGCCCAGCAGTTCTTGGTCCCAAACTATATGTTATGCTGCCATACTTGTGTACAGTCCTTGCTTAACCAAAACAAGAAAAAGATTTGCCTGGGGGAGAGAGCTGGGGTAGAGAATCCAACAAGAAGAAACCCCACACAAAAGCTTGCTTTCACCTCAGTTAAACCTCTCACCTTGATTACCATGTAGTCACATATAACACTTACAAGAGCATAGTCCAGAAGCTGGATGCTGCTTAAATCAGARCTACTGGACAAAACACACACTTAGAAATGTAGACTCTTCTTAATCTAGACCAGATTCTGCAACTAAATTAATATACATGTGGGTTTAACATCACATAGTCAAAAAAAGGTTTCAAAAAAATCAGAAAAATTACTAAATATACTAAATGCAATTACACCATTACAATCTCACTTGCAGTGACGTATGTCCAAATAGTGTTTCAGTCACTGTCTTTCATATATATGTATATATACATATATATACACATACACACACATTCATATTCGCTACAGGACTTGGAAAATAATAAGACAACAGCTTTTGAGCTCAGTTTAAATATCAAGTCAGCCCTGCATAAAAGCAATAACAATAATAATTAAGACCTAAACAGTAAATTGCAGATAAACCAAATACTGGGCTACTTGGGGTTTGCTGGTAAAATTCTGTGTACTATTCAAATACAGCCTTTCTGTCATTTTCAGACACTGGAAAGCATTTTGGAAATGTACTGCTTTCACTGAATTCAGAAATACAGGTGGAATTGAAGTAAAAGAATCTGATCATACTTTTGGCATATGCTCAGTAAAACCTGGGAGAAAGACAGGAACAGAATGCTATCTGCTGTAGGCTGACCTATTAGTTAATGGATCAGTCCATCAAAAATTACTCGCTTAACAATAAGCTGTATTTTTGACAGCATTTTGAATAAGCTGCAAATCTCAGTTTCAAAAAGTTTTTCTAAATAAAGATGGTAAAACGCAATCATTTCTGGTAACATACGCAACTGTAATCTGACAATCTACATTTTTTTTCAGCCATCTAATCTTCCCATTAAAAATGAAGTTTTGAAATTGAACTTGGAAGGCTCAGCTTGCATTGAAAGAATGCTGCCAAGTGCACTAAGGAAACATGATTTATTCAGATAGAGTAATCTGTTCCCAGTGTCCTGCTGATGTTTAAATAGGGTGAAAAAAACCCTGCAAAGTCCATTCCTTTTGATAAACARCCAACATTAGTTCAGATCTTATAATAACAAACTAGTGCTAAAGTTTCTTTTTACAATCCTAAGTGGGTGCACGTAATGTTTCCCCATCTCTCACGGTTCTTGACTGCTCTATTCTTGCATGCAAACACTGCAGTTTAAAAAAATATCATCAAAATTGAAGGATTCTTGTAAAATTCAATATATTGCTTCTATCTCCCAATAAAGTAGCTGAATATCATGCAGGGTGAAGCCTTCTATGCAGCTGTAACATGCAGTACTGCAGCTTGCAGTAATTAATATCTTTATTCCAGCAGGTTCCACGCCTGCCTATTGCTCACCAAGACTCCAGAAATCATGCCTCTCACTAGCATTCTCTCTCCATTGCYATGAACTCTACCAAACCGATGGTGCGGTTTGTCGACATAGTTGTTTGCAACAGCAACGACAGTCACACAGCCAGAAAGAGGTCAGAAGTTATTTTGGTTTGCAACATGGGTCAAGATTTTATTTTTAACAAAAAAAGAACTGCTACTAAAGTATCAAGAGAAGCAACAGAAAGCATAAAATAACTCCCTACAAATAAAGGGTGGGCAAACTGCAACACAGATAAACAGCTGGTGAATTTAGCAGTAATCAAAGCACCTGAAGAGCAGCAGAATTCACAAGTGCAAAAACAAACTCTCTCACATATTAATTCACTAGTTTGAGTGGAGCTGTCCTGCAGTGTAGGCTTCAAAGCAAGGCAGGACATTTGCTGTCATCCTCTCCACCACTCTTCCCGTCTACCCCAGGCAATGACAAAGAGCACTAACAAGTACCAAGCCCCAGGAGAAAAAAAAAAAAAAAAAAAAAAAA